>NC_138160.1:20222611-20651436 GCF_964165515.1 Mesoplodon bidens
ACCTATGTTCATTTCTTCCTTGCTTGGTCTATTATAGGTTTATCAATTTTATTTATTTATACCTTTTTTAAAACGAATTGAGCCATTGTATCTCCTATGTTGGCTTTTGATATATACTCTTTGGGTCTTTTATAACAGTTACTTGGGCTTTATGATATGTATTTTTAATTTATCACAGTCTCCTTATAAATCAGATTTTAACACTTCACCTATAAGAAATATTTTAAAAATATTTTAATTTCCTTATTCTTTGTGCTGTTGTTCCTTCATATTAACGATATTCTCATGATTATGTTTCCAGTTTTTATTTAGTTATTTTTATTTATTTATTATTTTGGTCTTTGCATGTCTTAATTTTTTTATTATATGCTGAAAACAAAGAGGTTATATTGTTGGGAGTGAATTTTGTTTCTTTTCATTAAAGAAGTGTTGAAATTTTTTTGGCAAGTATTTAAGATAATTATAGATGAGCCTAATTCTTTCAAGGATTGCTTTTAAGCATTTTTAGGGCAGGTCTAAAGTAACTTTTTTTCCTAGAGCTAAATTTAGCACTACAGATAAGATATGACTCTCCTGGGATCTTATCTTAATCACTCTGGTTTCAACAAATATTTCTGAGCCCTGTTTAGTAGTCAGCAAATTTCTGGATGTCATTCTTACTCAACTTACTGTTCTCTGATATTCTAGTCCTCATATTCTAGCTACCTGAACCTTAGCAAACTCACATATTATTCTCCTCAGCTCAGCAAGATTGCTGTTCTACTTGTGTTTCTTCTTCCTTCTTAATGGTCTGGAAACTACTTTCATGCAGAAACCTGAAGCAATCTAGAGCTAAACTTGTTGTCTTCCTTCTCTCAGGAATTACAGTCTCATGATGCCTATATCCCAATATCTGAAAACAGTAATTTTATATATTTCTTTCAATTCTGTAGGAATTTACAGAGAGACATAAGACCAGCACATATTATTCTATCATAGGCAGAAGTAGAATTCCTGAATTATTTATTTTCTTTATTTTTTTATAATTTTAATACCAATAAGACAACCACATAAAACAAATTAATAGCTTATTAATAATGCAGCATAAAATTTAAAAATCTAGTCTGAAGATAGATCCTTGACAACCAAGCCAGATGCCTTCAAATGCCTCTTTGCAATCACAATTCTTTTCTCTCTCCAAGAGTAATCACTATTCAGACTTTTTTACTTTGCATTTTCTTACTTTATACTTTTTACAACTGTATTGTTTTATCACTAGAGTGTGTAACCCTCAACATTAAAACACTATAGCCTGTTTCATTTATTAATATGTTTTCTATTTTTTCTATACCTCTATTTATATTTTTATTTTCCTTTAAATGTATTTGTTGAGAAAACCAGATAAAGTTTCCCTCACTATGTTTTGCAAATTTCATCTCAAAGTATAGTTTAACATGTTTCTCTGTTCATTCTTTTTACCTATAAGTTGATGGTGTTAAGTAAAAGCTCAATCACATTCATGTGTGATTTCTTGGTGACTACTTCATAGTTGATAATTGGTTTTAACAGAGTCACATAATGCTCACTGTAGCTCTTTATACTATATTAGCTGATCCTCCATTGCTAGATCCACTAAGTGATTAGTTATTTTTGTTACACAATGGTTTTATACTAATTACATCATTCTTTTATTACAAAATAATGATCGTATCATGAGAAAATTTACCTTATAGCCCTGTAGTTTAGCCTATGGTTTGGTTCATGCAAAAACTTGTTGATGCTCAAATTTTCCATATTTTTGACGTTCAATTTTTCACCTCAAATTTTTAATGCTTAAATTTTTCATTGTTTTCCAGTAGATGCTGCTTCAAGTTTTCTCCTGAGTCTCCTTGGTAAGACCCCAATAGCTATTATAATTTCTGTGCTAACTAGTAACCAGAATGGTCCAGACTCATCTGGCTCATGTTCTGTCCCAGACATAGAATAAGTCGTTTTTATGTGGAACCCTGTTAATGTGTTTCTCATTTGTTTTTCAGTGGGAAATGGTATTTAAAGACCATAATCTGGACACCAGTAGTGATTTTTGACACTGGTTATTTCCTAGAAGAGGCTACTGTTTACTGTTTCTCAGCCTTTCTGAGGCAGTGATAGGAAAAATATTTCACAAAAAGATTCATGAATTTATACTGGTACTTCTGAATAAAATTTCAGATCACAAAACTTTAATTTAACTTATTCTATATTGTGTCTGTATTTGCACTTTCACCACACCTAGAACCCTGGTAGTCAAGGCATCAGGTCTGATTAAATTAAAATATTGTATTATTACTAGTTCTCATTATTCCACATTAAACACAAATATTCTTCAATGAACAATGCCAACATTATTAACAACAGGCTCCACTGATTTTTTTCTTCGTGGAAAACCTATCTGAGAAGCCCTTTGTCAGTTCAGTTTGGAGGGACAGCTCCTGAGAGCTCATGTTAGCTTTGGCCTTGCAGAGTTTAGCAATCTAGATTTGTCATTAAATGAAATTAACATTTTAGATCAGATTCCTGTGTTAATTCCTCAAAGGGATTACATAACATAGAAGAAAGTGGTAAAATTAACAACTTCAAACGCCCAAAATAAGCAGTCATGATGATGCTGGAATATATTCAAATATAAACGATGAGGTTAAAAAACACAAAGGCTGAGAACGAGCTGTTATTTTCTTTACTTTCTTTATATAGTTTTCTTTTTCATTTGCTTTATTCACGTGATCTACTTAAATATAATTCTGCAAATATTTCAAAGAATAAAATGAATTCTGATGAAATATAAAGTGGTAAACTGAGGCATGTCTCTGCAGGAATCCTGTCCTATGCCCTCCAAGCTATGCTTCACAAACTACAACATTAATCTCCATGGAGCGTCCACCCTGTCCAAGGTTGCTAATCGCCTCCAAACAAATGAGAATGCAGACGTTGCTGCCCGTGATTAGCCCCATTTTGCTCACCACTCTGGCATTTATACTTTATGTCCAGTTTCTCCTGAATCTCAGCCTTTATGCACTGTCCTCCCACTGCCTGAAAATGCTCTTGCCAGCTCTTCCTTGAGCTAGCTTTCGCTTGGGTTTCAGGACTCATTTGTATGGCATCTTCTCCAGGTTGGTTAGAGGGCCTCTTATCATATAACACTCTGAAAATGCATCTAACATGGAGGAAGATCACCAGTTAACTTTTCTGTACCTGGCATTACAGTGTAAATCCCTTAAAGAAAGGATCATATTTTATTTTTTTAATTACTGTATCCAAATAGCCTGAAACACAATATGGTTTTGATAAATAATTCTTTATTCAGTGCAAAAGTTTTTGGATAAGTAGCTACTATTAAGCAGTGACCTTTGTGTTGTCAATACTTTTGTCTTTATTTGCTTAGCTCTCTCTTTTTATTTCAGACCCCACCTGCCCTACCCCAGAACATGAAGTAAGCAATGCTTGTATGATGCCAAATCCTACTGAATTCACACCAATCACTCTGTTCCAACTCACTTTTCCCTGTTCACTCTTCAAAACTCCCCTGTCATATACACAGTTTGCACCAAATTCTAAGATTTATTGCCAAAAATTCATTCCCCTAATGACTGAGGATTTATGTTGGCACTAAACATCTAAATTTCAATGGGCATTTGCCATCCTATAGAATATACAATGTGACATTCAACTATACTCTGAGTTTATATAATACACTTATCCTGGGTGCTAGATAGAATAAAACATAAAAATAATATGTATTCATCTGTAAAAGTCATCTTTTCTATATAAACAATAATAGAGCCATCACAACACTTTGTAGGTAAAAATCCAATGTAACAACTTTATGTGTCTTGAGTATGAAAATAGGGAAGTATTATTTCCTGTACAAAATCCAGACTGAGCAAAACAAATAACACTTTTCCACTCAGTGAGTCACCAGAATGTAACCTTTCAAAAATTTTCCAGTAAGAAAATATCCTACATAGTGCATTACAAAATAGCATATCCTATGTGTATAGCCAGAAGAAAAACTTATAGTGGGAAAGAGATCCATGAATTCTAATGAGAGCACATAGTAACACTGACTGGGTTTTTTTCTGTGTCATTTCACTCAGTCATCAGAGAACATCCTTGTAACTCACTGAAAAACATAAGGAGAGATTAACATTTTCACATTTTTGAATGAATATCTGTAAAACATGAATCATATACTAAGGAATGAGATTGATGGAGATGAAAGTGAAGGTTTTAAAATACTTGACAAATCTAAGGACAAATCAATCTTATTTGTTCGCATTGGCTTAACATACTGTGTATCTTATCCTAAAGAAAGTAATAAAAATTGTCCTAAATTGAGATTCTCAATGTTGACTCTAAACAACGTGGTTTATTCTCCTCTCATGTTCTGGAGCATTAGACTTTCCAGCATCTCCCAGAATCTCCTGATATGATGGGACAGATGTTTCCAGTTGGGAGAAACTGTTAGGGCACATTTCTATTCTTATTATTTCACTATTTTATATTATATTTTGTGTGATATAAAATTTACATCATTGATTGGTTTATTATTCCATGTGTATGATTTATAAACAAAAATGTATATAGAAAGTAAATATGGTTATTTCTATAATTGTATACATGTTCACAAAATATTAGAAGATCTCTGCTGAAGAAGATTCCATTATGAATATTCAACTAAATTTGTAATTTGTAAGCTCTCCCAAATGATAAAGAGCCACATAGCAGATTCTCCCAAAACCATGCAAGAAAATCAGAGAGCAATGAGTTAAAATTGCTTATAGTAAGATGGTTTATCTGGTCTGCCTTATCTGGACATCAAAAAATATTTAATTTTTTTTAAAATTTTTAATTAGAGTATAGTTGATTTACAATATTATGTTAGTTTCAGGTGTACAGCAAAATGAATATGTTACACATATACATATATCTGATCTTTTTAAGATTCATTTCCCATATAGGTCATTACAGAGTATTTAGAAGAGTTCCCTGTGCTATACAGTAGGTCCTTATTAGTTATCTATTTTATAAATAGTAGTGCGTATATGTCAATCCCAATCTTCCAATTTATCCCTTCCCCCCTTACCCTCATAACCGTACATTTATTTTCCACATCTGTAACCCTATTTCTGTTTTGTAGATAAGTTCATTTGTACCATATTTTTTAGATTTCATATATAAGCTTTTGCACAGCAAAGGAAACATAAACAAAATAAAAAGCCGACCCTCAGAATGGGAGAAAATATTTGCAAACGAAGCAACTGACAAGGGATTAATCTCCAAAATCTAGAAAGAGCTCATGCAGCTCAATATCAAGAAAAACCAAACAATCCAATCAAAAAATGGGCAGAAGATCTAAATAGACATTTCTCTAAAGAAGACATACAGATGGCCAAAAGCATATGAAAAGATGATCAATATCACTAATTATTAGAGAAATGCAAATCAAAACTACAATGAGGTATCACCTCACACCTGTCAGAACTGTGGGAATGTAAATTGGTACAGCCACTATGGAGAACAGTATGCAGCTTCCTTAAAAAAAAAAAAAAAAAAACAGAGCTACCATATCATCCAGCAACCCCACTCCTGGGCATATATCTGAAGAAAACCACAATTTGAAAAGATACATGCACCCCAGTGTTCATTGCAGCACTATTTACAATAGCCAGTACATGGAAGCAACCTAAATGTCCATCCACAGAGGAATAGATAAGGAAGATGTGGTACATATATACAATGGAATATGACTCAGCCATAAAAAACAACAAAATAATGCCATTTGCAGCAACATGGATGGACCTAGAGATTTTCATACTCAGTGAAGCAAGACAGACAGAGATGGACATCAAAATCTTAAGGTAACATTTAGATTAATTCAAATATGATTATTCATTCAACAAATATTTATAAATGAACCACTATGGATAAAACACATTTATGCACTGAACATACAACTGTGGATAAGATTGTCCTTACTCCCCTGTGCATAATAATTCAGCTTATAGATTTCTGAATAAAATAGAATTAGTTGAGGGCACTTCAAGCTGTGTAATCTAAAGATAAGTGTATACATAAGAAGTATTATTTTAAAATATAAAGATTAGTATTTAGGTGATTTCAAATAGTAGATTTCAATGCCATTTGTACCCAGTGCCATTATATGAGTACAGATAAAAATGCCTCTTTAGCTGGATCCCAGAATTGAAAAAGACCTGAATTCAATTTATAACGAACATGTGATGTCTGTTAGAAAGTGAAATGCATGGTTATAAACCACTGAGAATTTTGCAGCCATTGTTACTTCAGCATGACTTAACCCAAGCTGAGTGATATCAAAAAAATTATATTTTCCTAAAATTAACAAATTGATATCATCATTTCTGTAGGTTAACTTTCATTTTTGCAGCATATGAAAATAATGGTAAAAATTTTCAGCATGATTTTATATCTAATTAGAACTCGATGGAGGATTTTAACTGGGGACTATGACAGGATCATGTTTACATTTTACAGCAATCCCCCTTACTGCTATGTCAGAAGGGACGGGAGAAGGACAAGAGTCTAAATAGTGACATCTGTTTAGAAATCAATTCAATGAGTGATAATCAGAGCTTGGTTCATGTTAACTGTAGTGAGTATAGTAGAAACATGGATAAATTAGAAACACATTTTAGAAATAGAATGGACAAGAACTGCTCTTGCATCATGCAAATTTCCTTCTGTCAGTTCTTCCTAAAGTAGGGTCCCAATATCTAAAGACTGAATACACTGATAGTGGATATATTTTTGCTCGATTTTGTATTCCTAAACTGATACTAACTGAGAAGACAACCTAGAAATCCAGCCATCTCAGGGCCTATTTTTTTTATTATTATTAACCAGGATTATTTTTATGTTTATAGAGTCCTGGAGAATACTACAGTATTTATTTCATTTCCTTAGCCTTTGATTCATATTGCTTAATATGTCATCTCTTATTAGAATAAATACTGGTAGGCATGACTTACCCAGCGATGGATATCTTAGTTCACTTGAACTGCTGAGACCTGTCTTCACGGTTAAATACATCCAAATTCTATGCAGATTTTCCTAGCCAAGCTTCTGTTTAGTTCTGTTGTGTTTTGTTTAATTTAGTTTTAATTAGCACAACTTAAGTACTATGGTGAGTGGGTGGGGCGAAATTAGAGAATGGATCCTAGTTTCATTTGCTTGCATGTTTAACATGAGAAGCAGTTTTGTATGTGAGACTGAATGTGAAATAGAACTTAAAACTTTGAAATTATTGACATTATATATTTCATTCCTTATCGAAGATTAAGATAGTTAATAGATTGAGTCTTTTAAATAAGGAGTTTTACATCTAATGCAATAATAAATTTGTTATTCCTCAAAGTTAAATACTCAATTCAATAGACAAACTTCCTAAAGATGTGTTTAAAAACAGCATAGATAAAGCTGAGTGGTGTGTATTCAACATTCCAAATAAGAATTGGTCTTACTGAGGCACTTGATTTCTTCATTTAATTTGCTACCCAGCAGTGTTCTACATGCCTTGGTGCATATTAATGCAATTTGTTTGCTCCTGTTAGTAGCATATTTTCTTAAATAAATCACTTTGTTATTGTAGCATTATTTTCTCACTGAAATATTTAATTGGCTGGACATATTACTTCAATAATATCACACTGTCATTACTTTAAAAAGGAATGGGAAGCCTTGAAAATAATCTGATTTACAATAACTATGCTTCAAATACATTCCCTAACTAGGGCAGAAATTAAATCCCTGCTAACCAATAAATGTTTTTGCTAATTGAATGAATCACTTTTCTAAACATTTTATTGGTTCATTAAAATATGCTAAATGAGGAAAAAAGTGAGGGCTATCCTAAATATTATAAGGGGTTTCTTTGCACTGATCCAGATTCATGTTCTTTTAATTTTACCCTCTTCCTTCTTCCTTTTCTATGTAGATAAGTCATTTTAAAAATAATAACCCATAATTTTATGTTTTTACAAATTATACGAATTTCTTAAAATTGATTTTTTTTTTTTTTTTTTTTTTGCCGTATGCAGGCCTCTCACTGTCGTGGCCTCTCCCATTGCAGAGCACAGGCTCCGGATGTGCAGCCTCAGTGGGCATGGCTCACAGGCCCAGCCACTCTGCGGCATGTGGGATCTTCCCCAACCGGGGCACGAATCCGTGTCCCTTGCATTGGCAGGCGGACTCTCAACCACTGTGCCACCAGGGAAGCCTGATGTATTTTTTTAATGCCAATTTTTATCAAAATTTTGAATCTCCAATAAAAATGTATATACTCATATATTTGTTAATAAAACTTTTATGGAAGATTTAAAATGAGCCAAGAACTATGTGAACAAGGAAGAGTCGTGTTATCCATTTCTGGATCTGGGCACAGCATTCTTTTTTGTTGTTGTTGTTAAGATTTTTTTAATGTGGACCATTTTTAAAGACTTTGTTGAATTTGTTACAACATTGCTTCTGTTTTTTATGTTTTGGTCTTTTGGCCGCGAGGCATGTGGAATCTTAGCTCCCTGACCAGAGATGGAATCAGTACCCCCTGCATTGGAAGGTGAAGTCTTAACTACTGGACCTCCAAGGAAGTCCCCTGGGCAAGCATTTTTAATGAGTGCTACAGAGTTTTTCCCCAGAAATAATAAGCATAATTTTTAATAAGAAAATATGATACTCACATAAATTACTTATGCTAAAAATCTGACAAATTATATCTAATGAAACCATTAGGTAGTTATAATTCCAAGGATGTGAATAATATTCTAATATTATTATCTAAAAATATTATTATCTAAAAAATACTAATATTCAGTCATAAATAAAATAGGAAAGGAAAAATTACCACAAAAGAAATATATGGGATCAATATCTTTCTAACAGAAATAAACATAATAGAAGATGTCAATAACCTCATTTTTTTAAATAATGTAATTTAAAATTATAAGATAGAAAATTGTGCTCTTTCTTCAAAACACAGATTTTATTCAGTAATAATGTTTGTAGGCGGTGACATTCAGACGAAGCGTTAAATTGAAGTTCCATCTGCCTGAATTTAGAACTTATTAACAATGCTAAAATGCCTTATTACTCTGGTTTAGAAAAAGAGGGTGTATACACCCGTGTCCTGGATGACATTGCCTTTTTGTTGAAATGAAATTATGGATGAATTGTCACTAATAGAAATGTTCACCGCAGAAAACAGAATGTTGCTGAGTGCACCAAGGCATTCACTACTGCCTATCAGAAATGTAAAATATCATCTAGAAAATGCCATTTTAATGTAGCATAAAATAATGCAATTTAATCTCTAAGCAGGTGTGACACTAGTGGGAAGTGAGTGTAGTTACACCTAGATCTCACTCAGTCAACAATCTCTATAATATTTACTTTATTATGAATTTGTTATTTTATTACACAAACCGACTCATTCATTTATAAGCCTTGCTTTTTCATTTCCCTATAAACTGTATAGCATATTTGTAATTAAGAGAAAAAGTATTTGATGAATAAGCCATTTTCATACATTAAACTGTTGAAATGGCAAATAAGAATATCTTGTACCAGATGGTCAAAGATGGCCAAAAGTAGAACTTTCTCTGAGCCAGATTAAGTATGTAACTCCTGAAAGGGAGATATACAGTTTACTAGCTGTCCAATACTATATTTTTGGAAATATAAACACAAAGCCATAAAGTTTTTAAACACAAACTTTATGGTTGGTAAATTATTTTCTTTAATATTGAGCCTATTTCCATGTGTTTCCATACCTATTTTATCAAACCAAGGTGCTAAAATGCACTTATAACTGAATTTTTTGTCACATGGCTAATATAAAATTTTAGTTTAAATTTTACAGATGTCAAATCTACATGGAGAAAGCACATAGTTATACACCACATTTTCTTTACCAATATTTACCTTTTTTAAAAAATACAAATAAATTTTATGTATCTATATCACTAACAAATGACTTCCTGTATTTTTTTTGCATTTTTTTAACATCTTTATTGGAGTATAATTGCTTTACAAAGGTGTGTTAGTTTCTGCTTTATAACAAAGTGAATGAGTTATACATATACATATGTTCCCATATCTCTTCCCTCTTGCGTCTTCCTCCCTCCTCTATCCCACCCCTCTAGGTGGTCACACAGCACTGAGCTAATCTTCCTGTGCTATGCAGCTGCTTCCCACTTCCTGTATTTTTAAAATGAAACTTCAATGCAAGTCTATAGCACAATAAACATATAACTCAAATATATTCTGAATTATACACTTTTAAAGTGTATTTATATTTTTGCCAAAAATGTACCCATATTTTAAAATAGAAGTACTTTAAAAACTCATATATGTATATATATATATACATACATATGCATTTTTGATACAAGTAAAAATAGATAAAGAATACATAGAATTAAAAAAATGTCCATCTATAAAATATAGATCAAATCTACCATAGAATAAAAACACCAGTATAGGGCTTCCCTGGTGGCACAGCGGTTGAGAGTCCGCCTGCTGATGCAGGGGATGCGGGTTCGTGCCCCGGTCCAGGAAGATCCCACATGCCACGGAGTGGCTGGGCCCGTGAGCCATGGCCTCTGAGCCTGCGTGTCCGGAGCATGTGCTCCACAATGGGAGAGGCTGCAATGGTGAGAGGCCCGCGTACCACAAAAATAACAACAACAACAAAACACCAATATAGAGAACTTGAAAGTTAAAAAGAAACATCTACATATACTATTACAAGACATGTAGTACTCCTATTAATGAACAATTTTTAATACCAGAAAAATTAGCATTTTGGATAAGACTATTTTTCCTTTTATTCCTGACTATATGTTGATACTTCTCTATATTGGTCTTCGGGAGACGAATGTCTATTAAATGTCTTGCATTTTTGTATGTTGTGTGAGCAGAGGCACTGTCTTACCTTCGCTCTAAACTACTTTTTTCAAGGTTGTTTTTAGAGCAATCAGTTTTGGAAGACAAAGCTAATGACTCCCTTTGGAGCAAAGGGCAGGTGTGTTTACTGTCCATTATGGTAAAGGTTAGGTCTCTACCTGGAGCAAAGAGCAGGTACACTTACTACCCATTATAAAGGATTCAAACAAGTAAACAAAACAGAACTAGTAGATTCAGATTGATGGTTGCTAGATGGGAGGGGCGTTGGGGAGGTGGACAAAATGAGTAAAGGGATTGGATCAAGAGGTACAAACTTCCAGTTATAAAATAAATAAGTTATGGGGATGTAATGTACAACGTGGTGACTATAGTCAGTAACATTGTATTGCAAATGTGAAAGTTGTTAAGAAAGCAAATCTTAAAATTTCTCATCACAGAAAAAAAATTTTTGTAACTCTGTATGGTGACAGGTGGTAGCTAGAATTATTGTGGTGACCATTTGGCAATGTATACAAATGTCAAATCATTACGTTGTACACCAGAAACTAATATAATGTTGTTCTCAATTATACTTCCATGAAAAATACTTAAAAATTAAAAAAGAATTCAGACTGCCTAAAACTCTGGGTTTCTCTCATTGACTGCAACCCAGTGTGTACGCAGGCATTTACACGGGCCTATCTGGATCTCTACCATGGGACTCGGGGTCTGGGGGGGAGCAAGGGAAACTGAGGCCAATACGCCTCAGTTTCATGATGCTTGGTGTGCCATAAGTGATAAAGGTCTTTGCCTCTGTCCTTAACTTCTTGAGACTCATGCCAGCGTCCATGAAGCTGTGTCAGGCTAAACCGTTAGCTTGAAGACAGGAAAGATCTCAGATCCATGACATTGACTTTGTCAGTGAGGATGGGATGGTGACAGAGGCGTGGCTTCCAGTAAGAGATGTACGACAGCCCTAAGGAGTGGGCTCAGGGCTATGAGATGTTTTCTGAGCTCTGTTCGTGGATGTTCTCCATTCAGTGGAAGGTGTAGGGGTTGAGGAGGAGGTTGGGTTACCCACTGTGATACCTATTAATGAATAAGAGTTCAATTGATGTGGAGGGACTTAGCAGTGAGAGATATGATTTAAATGTGTGGCCCAGATGGTGTCTGTGGTTTCGTGTACTGTTCTCTGTGTAGACAGAGGAAAGCTTGATATTGTGACACTGGGTTAGCAAGCTCAGTGACCCAAACCAAAAGGCAACATAACTGGTTGCTGACCCAGGAGTCTCCAAAGTTAAAATAAATATTGAAAGCTATTAGTATTCAATAAAGAGCTTTGAGTCAATCAAAAACTTTAGAAGTTCATTTGGTTAAGATGTAAGTGGTATACACGCCAATAAAACCTGACAGGAAGTGTGCCATGCCTGTCAGCGTGGATCCCCTCTCTGACTCTGCATGCCCTGAGCCCTCCATTCTTCCCTAACCCAATCTCAGTTGCTTCAAGGAGAAAGATGACTGGAGTGTGAACGAGCTCTCCTTGCTCCAAAAAGAGATGGAAGGCCATCCAGGTATGCTGGTGAACTTCAAGAGGAAGAACGGAAATTGTTATAGCTTTGTTGGGTACAAGTACCAAAGTCACCATCCAAGCAGTTTTCAGGAGGGAAGAGGACACTCAAATTCAACTGAGGGAAGTTAGGTTAAGGGCACAGTGGAGAAGGGAAAAGAAAGTGACTTTGTGGGTGGGGGGGACCTAGAGCAAATTCAATATATTGCTGTTCTGATGTCCTCTGCTGAATACACCAGTAGCATTGATGTGCTGTGTATCTGTACATCCTTATGACATAAGAATTAGAGAAGATGCTCCCATTCAGGGTCTGCCACTATTAGAGAGGTGCGAGTGAAATACCACACTAGCTCCCCACCACCTTCAACCTGTTCCCGCCCCAGTGGTCAGATGGGAACAATGTAGTAAGTAACCCAGGAAAAGAGAGATGAATCACAGCTCTATTTAACTTCCTAATGGCTGCTGGAGTACTGAGAGACCCTTCCCAGTGCAACAGGCCACCTATTGGATACAGCCACTAACTCCTATACCGCCCCTTTAAAAAAAGTTTCCTCAGTGGATATTTACATTTACATGAAAAAGTGGCAGCTATCTCTTTGGGAGAAACTTTTATCTTCACTGCACTACATGAATAAAAACCACTGGTTCATTAAAGCTCTTGATTTACAGAGGTTCCCTTAAATGCCTCGGCCTGGTTCACTGGTGGTTTAACTTAGCTGAAACCCAAGGTTATCTATGAGACTGTTGCACTATTCAACTTCAACACCAGCTATACAGAGCCAACAATTGATTTAGGTGCACTGTTCAGTCAGCAGAACTTAAGGTCATTCTTCTAGCCCTGGTCAATGCTGCGCCATTTGGCAAAACATGTTATAGTTCCACTTACACTTGGGTATCACCCAAGTTCCCTGTTATTCTATCATTTGGAAAACTATAGATTGACCAATTAAACATTCCCCTCTTAAGAGCTGCAGACTGGAAACAAATTGTTGCTATTGATTGAACTGTCTGTGTCATTCATGTAGATGCCTACCAAAAGGTCCTTTCTGAAATAAAACTGACAAGGATCAAGTTGCTCTTGGAACCTGACCTATCTACCCAGATTGTCACTCTTGATGACTAGATCTATCATCCTGGAGGACAGAGAAACACATCCATCATAGCAAGGACTCTGTTTCCGATGCAGACTCCACCACCGTACACCAGACTGTGACTCAGGTTAAGCGCCTTGCCACAGAGGATGACACATCACATGAGGAATTATTCTCTCACACTGTGGGACTTTTTGCCCTCCTCTCTAGACACCCAGTGGTAATTTTCAATGTGGATACTGTTTCAGGTTGCAGTGCTATTTTTTTCTTATCCAATCAGCTGACTCCAGCAACTAACTTCTGTCCCTTGAAACTTACCTGTGATATGATTTTGACTCTTGGGGTCATCTGCAGCCTATGTTTTGTCTTTTATCATAAAGGCCCCTGAACAAAGGGCTGGTAGTAAAGAGTAGTAAAAGAATACAAGCATCTGGTGCTGAATGTTGTAAAGACCTCAAAAATCAACTAAAAATGATTTCTGACACTATCTTCCTCCTCACCTCCTTTTCCCTACACTTCAGAAAGACTGAGAGAATGCATGCTCCCAGGTAAGGATGGTCTCCTCTTACTTAAACAGTAAATGTGTTGTTGGTTTTTCCTCTTTCTATCTCACTCTCCCCCAACTTTTATACTGCTGGAAGGGCTTTGGTAAGAACCCCATACTTTCTGTGGGAAATAGAAAAAGATTATACATTTGGGAAAGGGTGAAGCACAACTAGAACAACCTGACTGTCTCTGAAGCCCAGGGTTCAAATCCTTTCAATACTGGTTTGGATTAAAGTAGCCTTGAATATGGAGTCATCCTCAACTAAATATTTGCAAGTAAAGTCAACTTCTGTTGTCATAAAGAAGTAGAACATGAATAGATAAAACAGACAAAGGGGGACTTATCTCAACTATATAAAGATATCCTGCAAATCACTAAGAAAAATTTGGATAAATAATAGAAGAAATAGCAAAAACTCCAACAAGTATCTTTCAAAAGATGTCCAGATGGCCAATAAATCTATGAAAAGGTATTACAATAAACCTAGTAGAATTTTTTTTTTAATGAAGGAGAAGAAGAAAGACTTAATACCAGTTTGGCAAGGATGAACTGTTATTAGAAGTGAAAATTCAAGAACCACCTTAGAAAAATATTTAAAAGTACCTGCTAAAGTTCAACATATGCATATCCAATGATCAAGCAATTTCATCTTAGATGTATTCCCCAAAATATATGTACATATATATGTCACAAACAGATACACATATGATTGTTCATAGCATAATTATTCACAATCGTCAAAACTGGAACAATAACATTTCCATCAAATGTAGAATAAATATGGTATATGCATAAAACAAAATTCTATGCAGCAATGAAAATGAACTCACTATTACTACTCACAACAATACCAATAACTTTCACACACATAAAACAAAGTGAAAGAAAGCAGACACTAAGCAATGCATATGGTGCAATTTCACTTGTACATGGTTAAAACAGTGGAAAACTAATGTATGCATTTGAAAGTCAGCACACTGGTTATCTTTGGGGTGGAGGTAGATGCAGAAATTTGGGAAGAGAATGAATATTGCTTTCTGAGATCCCAATACTAGTCTAATTTTTGATGCACTCTGTAGTTACAATGGTGTGTTCACTGTATAAGTATTGAGCCATTTGTGGTAATTTCTGCATTTAATTTTTGTAAGTTAGCCAGAAATAAAATAACAATAATATTAAAAGCAAAGCTGTCAAAAGTTTCAGAAAGTAGCTAACCCCCTGAATTCTATTTAAGGTTCACAACAGAGGTCTTAATGCATATTCCCAGATTTGAATTCTCATAGAAACTGGGCATTTTTAGAACAATATGGGAAAGCTAAAACGTACGAAGAACTATGTTGTATGTGGATGTATATGGAATGCACTTGATGTTATGGCTTGGAAAGAACCTGTCTCTGACATGCCTTGGTCAGAGAAGATTGTCAAATATATAAAATCCTGCATGGCCAATTGGAAACTGAGAAGATTCTGTTGAGCTCCAGAAGCATCTTCCATGGCTACGCAAAATCAAGTAAGTCCAGTGTTAAATAGATGAACCAGATTTTTGCTGATACTAACACTAATATTAAGAGTACTTAAATTCTTACTACGTAAAAAGCAAAACATTTAATGCAAGAAAAATTACAAATTCAATGTGCCTATCTTGTGAAGCAGTTATCGTTAATATCCCCACATTATAGATGAATAAACTGAGGCACGATGAGAGTAAAAAGCCACATTATTGGGTAATCATGTGAAAAGAGAAACAGAAGTTATATGTAGTACAGCCGGATTTTTTGGCAATGCTTAAATATTAAAAAAATTGTATTACATTATGGCTCAATGCAAAACAGCATGTCAAATGACAAAAAAAATCTAATTCATTTAATCAACAGAACAAACTTTTTTATTAATTTCATAGTAATTAGTTTGAAAGATATAATTTTAGGTTGAAAATTATATTTATAGTATTCTCGATTTGCTATGTAATATATTAATGCCAAAGTACCAAATAATATGTGTAAACTCTATTAAATTAATATTCACACAATAATAAATTTATTTGTAAATCAGCAAAAAATATATATATAGAGAGAGAGAGAGTTATTACTGGAACATTGCTGAAGGCAAAAGTAACACCACAGTTATAGTCAACAAATATCAACTTAGCAAAAATAGCTGACACTTTTTGCCCTTTTAAAGTATTTTCTGAATCATCTTCTTATTGATATAGTTATTTTGGGGAGATGGACTGCTTTAACCTTTCCCTTGTGCTACCGTTGATACCTGTACTTGTAATTAATTCTCATCCTTAATGATAATAAAGAATTTTTCCTTTAGTTGGGTATGATTTAATAAAGTGTTTTGAGGAGAAGGGAGAGTGAGATTGGACTCATTGCTTTCACATCTTTCTTGTTTATATGTAGCTTAAACACTAAATACTCTTAGATGTGTAAAGAGAGGAGTCAATAACTTCTGAGAAGAATTGCACACATGACATGGGACAATTTCAATTTTTCTTAAGCAGAATTTTCCTAAAGACAGCTTGCTTTTGTTGAATTGATGCTGATACTCACTTTGGGTCAACACCTCCATGGGCCACTTGGATTTGGAGACACCTGGGACTGAGAACTGAATAACCTAAGAATTGAGAAAGGCTTTAACATAGAGGGCTTCAATTCCAGTACTTGAATCATTGTCTTATAATTGTGGGTGTTAATTAAGTACTAAAATAGCCCTGGATGTAATAGATACAGTCTTTTTTTTTCTTTTCACTTGTAAAAAAATTAATAAGCAGAAACCTCAATTAAATAGAGTTGGGAGACCAGATGGGGAGCTCTCATGCCCTGAGGCAATAACAGAGTCCAACAGGAAGAAGAAAGACCCTTCTTGCTCCTGGCAACAATTCAGCCAATGAAAAGCCATGGATTGTTTGTTTACTATAGTCCTCTCAACTTCCTTTTCCCCTCTATAAAAGCATTCTCCTTCCCCGGCCTTCAAGGACTTGCACATAGCTCTCCATGATTGCAGACCCCAAATTGCAAATATTTATCCCAAATAAACCCATCTTTGCTGGAGAAATAACTGGCAATCTATTTGTTTTAGGTCTACACACTATAATTAATCAGTATTGTGGCTTATTACAATAATACAGTATTTCCCCAGTAACCTTATTATATTGCAGGAGTAATCAGATAAGTGCATCACTTGCTATTAAAAAGTAACCAGGCTTTATTTTTATATTAAAGTAAATTTATGTATTTTTTTTTTCCATTATCTAATCTGATAGAATTAAGAAAAAGAAAATCTCTGTTACTGTCCTGCTGCTTCTTCTGAGTGATTAGAATGTTAATTTAGCAGCATCCTTTCTTCCAAGTAGGTTATCATTTATCAGACTTTGTCATTCTGTGGAGAGTGATTCACTGAAAAATTAAAACTTTCAGACTGATTTCAAACCATCTCATCTAAAGCCAAACACGACTGAAAATAATGAATCTTTGACTCCAGTAGAAGAGCCAAACTTGGGTGCATTCAGTGTCCTTGAAATAACTACTTGCATGTTTAAAGACCACCCACCGGGAAGTATAACATGGAAAGGGTGAGAAAAAGACTAATTGTACACTTAAACCACTATGTGGTGGCTAATATATTTCCTTAAGGGAGCACAGAGAGCTGCCATTGTAAATTATTTCTGACTTATGAGAATTAAAAATGTGTTTGATAGAAATACAGCAAGAAGAAGAAAACAACTCTCTGTTGTTTTGCCCCCTCAAGCAAAACAAACAGAAAAAAATTCAATGTGCTTTTATGCTAATTGAGCAGTGCTGTTTTTATTGTGTGTTTGTATCTGCAAGGAAAAAAAAATCCCAGATAAATAATATAGCTTCATTCTACCTCAACATATTTTGCATCATGTTTACAAAATGACTGATGAAACCAGATGTCATTATGCCTTAATATCCTCTAACTGTTCACATTATATAAATGCATACGTTTATGTATGTATGCACGTGTGTGTGCCTCTGTAGCTTCTTTTTTTCAAGTAAAATAATTCTACTACCTACGAAAATAAGATAAAATTTCAATATAGAAACAAGTGGTATGTACACTTTATGTGTAATTTTCCATGTTGTATTTGCAGGCAGTAAAGTGAGAATACACCCTCGTCCATTTATTTTCCTTTTATCACCTTGCCTAAAACACTACAAAAGTTAGTATATATTTGTTTTAATATCTGAGGTGATCAAACAACTTCAAGTTATCAATGATTTTTAATTTATCTTTTCAGGGAAAATTTTAATTATCCTAAACTGTATGATCAAAGTTTGGATGTAACACTGTATAAATGTTTCACTTATGATTTTATTAATTTTAGAATTCTGAGTAGAAAAATGAAATGAAATTTAATAGCTGGAAGTCAGCATAAAATTGAAGATCTGTATGAAGAAAGTCCAGAATAATTCTGAATGCCTATTTAGACCTTTAGTTAGTACGTACTGATTTGGAGTTAAATTCAGTAAAATATTTTGAAGGACTTTCTGTGCTTTTCTTAAGTACTATATATAGCTTTGAGTGTATTTCTTTTCAAATTGTCTCAGACTAAGGTCTGCCAGTAACTTTAATAAAGTCTCAATGAACTCCAAAATTGTCTGTTATACACTTTTAAAGTTTTTGTTTGTTTTTAAATGATCAAGTAAGGGAGAAAACAGGGTAGAGAACATAGCGGGGGAAAAAAAAAACTGTAATAAACATCCCCTACTGTAGCCATGATCCCTTCTCTATTATTTTTGCATGCACTTTTTAAAATCATGACAATTTTATCACAATACATATGAGCAGAATATGAAAAGGGTAATATTACCATTCATAGGCTTTTTCAGCATTGACAAATGTCCAATGCATCTAATGCAACCCTAGAAATTATGTCTTAAAGAGTCTTTATAAGATGAAATTCAAACGTACTGGTGCTTTCCTTCCCTCAGACATTTGTGATACATACAAGGATATAGATGAAAAACTGGAAGATTCTAATAAACAAAATAGCAAAATAAAACTTTTGAAATGTGAAGTAATAAAAGGTAGAGTCTGCTTATATTGCGAGGTTATTTAAATAGCGTTCCTCTTTTGGATTAACCTGGGCAAGCACCACCATTTAATGCCACAAAAAAATGTTTAATTTATTTTCAGGTTTGCTTTTGGCCTTTATTCCAGTAAAGATCTTCCTTAGTCCCTTATAACTTTTTCCTTTTTTTTCCCCTAATTGCCTTCATCTAGTATAACTTTTATGATATGATTTAACCCTCAATAAGAGGTAACCATTCAATGTATAATCCTTTTACATCAACTATAGAAGTTATGATGTTTCTAAACTTTAGGATGATAGTGTATTCAAATCATTGTCTAAATCCTAGAATATGATAGTTATTCCTATTTCTGTAAACTGCTAAATTCCAACCGCTTTGTGAGCCTTAATCATTTCTGCATTGGGGAGAAGGAACCAAGCATCCCTGGCTGAGATTCTCTTGCTCCATCTCTAGTGTTTGTTCACAAGGTGGAGATTTCTGGTTTGCTCACCACCACTTTGTCACTTTACTAGACTGAGGAGGTCTATGATTTCTCTCTCTCTCTGTGACTAAGTAAGCAAGTTTAATATTGAGGGAGTACATTTTGCACAGCAAACCATAAGCAAGATGAAAAGGCAACCCTCAGAATGGGAGAAAATGTTTGCAAATGAAGCAATGGACAAAGGATTAATCTCCAAAACATAAAAACAGCTAATGGAGCTCAATATCAAAAAAACAAACAACCCAATTAAAAAATGGGCAGGGGCTTCCCTGGTGGCGCGGTGGTTGGGAGTCCACCTGCCAATGCAGGGGACACAGGTTCGTGTCCCGGTCCAGGAAGATCCCACATGCCGCAGAGCGGCTGGGCCCGTGAGCCATGGCTGCTGAGCCTGCACATCCGGAGCCTGTGC
This sequence comes from Mesoplodon bidens, assembly GCF_964165515.1. Classification (NCBI taxonomy): domain Eukaryota; kingdom Metazoa; phylum Chordata; class Mammalia; order Artiodactyla; family Ziphiidae; genus Mesoplodon; species Mesoplodon bidens. The sequence goes on from NC_138160.1 coordinate 20,242,705, forward strand.
TCCACAACGGGAGAGGCCACAACAGTGAGAGGCCCGCGTACCGAAAAAAAAAAAAAAAAAAAAAAGTCAGGTTGGACCTGGGACACTGCCTGACTCCTGTGGCAGGGAATAGATTATAGAATCACTTCTGCTATAACGTGTGTTTTGAAAATGTGAATTTGTTCCATTGAGATTGAGATATTAAAAAATAAAAAATGGGCAGAAGACCTAAACAGACATTTCACCAAAGAAGACATACAGATGGCCAAGAGGCACATGAAAAGATGCTCAACATCACTAATCATTAGAGAAATGCAAATCAAAACTACAATGCGGTATCACCTCACACCGGTCAGAATGGCCCTCTTCAAAAAATCTACAAACAATAAATGCTGGAGAGGGTGTGGAGAAAGGTTAACCCTCTTGCATTGTAGGTGAGAATGTAAATTGATACAGCCTCTATGGAGAACAGTATGGAGGTTCCTTATAAAGCTAAAAATAGAACTACCATACGACCCAGCAATCGCACTACTGGGCATATACCCAGAGAAAACCATAATTCAAAAGGACACATGTGCTCCAATGTTTATTGCAGTACTATTTACAATAGCCAGGACATAGAAACAACCTAAATGTCCAATGATAGATGAATGGAAAAAGAAGACGTGGTACATATATACAATGGAATGTTACTCAGCCATAGAAAGGAAAGAAAATTGGGTCATTTGTAGAGATGTGTATGGACCTAGAGTCTGTCATACAGAGTGAAGTAAGCCAGAAATAGAAAAACAAATATTGTATATTAATGCATATATGTGCAATCTAGACAAATGGTACAGATGAACCTATTTGTAGGGCAGGAATAGGGACGTAGACTTAGAGAACAGACATGTGGATGCAGGGGAGTAAGAGGAGGGTGAGACTAATTGGGAGATTGGGTTTGACATAAATACCATGTGTAAAATAGACAGCTAGTGGGAACCTGCTGTATAGCACAGGGAGCTTAGCTCAGTGCTCTGTGATGACCTAGATGGGTGGGGTTGGAGTGGGGTGGGAGGGAGGTCCAAGAGGAAGTGGATATAGGTATATGTATAGCTGATTCACTTCACTGTACAGCAGAAACTAACACAACTTGTAAAGCAACTTTACTCCAATAAAAAAAAATAAGTAAAAGACAATAAACCTATGCGATAAATTTAACTATTTTCATTCTCATTTTACGCATGGGTACTCCAAGGTTCTGAGAGTTATGTTTCCCAAGATCCCATAGCCAGTAATGATAATGCCAGAAATCTGACTATAGAACTCTGATGAGTTGCTTCTCCTGTGAGATTTAAAAAAAAATACATGATGGGGAGCAGAACACATTTTCATTTTGAGTCATCAAGTAAAGTGCAATGTAAAGACCCTTGCATAGAGTACTCCCTGTAGCAAATGCATGGTTACCTTTCTATGTATTTTCTGAAGTACTTGCCCTTAGATGCTAACCCTGAACCATTTCAACATCTGGTTCAAATTATGCATTTTATTTTATCTTTAAGACTGAAAATTGTTATGTCACTAGCACCAAACAAGGGTGTATTCTTCATTGTGTTTCATTCTTTCATGTTGAAATAGTTATTATAATAACATGACATAGTCTCTCTATTCTATTTAGTTGTAGTGTTTTAGCCACAAATACAGTGTTTTAGTGCTAGTATAAAAGCCATATTGAAATTTTGGAAAGTCTTATTCTATATTTTTGTTTGGTTTTGCAAATTATTGACTGTGATAATACAGTAAAATGTTGTAAAATGTTGCCATCACAATAACTGTTGACATTTGGAAGTGTAATTTTATTGTTTAAGATAAACTGAAAAGCTAAAAAATATATACATATTGAGGGAATTCAAAGAGGATCATCATGGTCACTCCCTGGAATCCGATTTTGTCATAATAAAACTGATATTTTGAACTGATTTCTTTGCCTATTTCTTATTAATTATAAAGATGAGAGATGAATAAGTGACTATGTAGCATTCTGTTCAAACCCTACTAAATGCCATTATTAAAAATCGTTCAAAATATGTAATAAATGGTGTTGGTGTAGTAGCATCACCTTTATACCTAATGATAGCTCATTGCTATGATGATTATGCTAGAATTTTATGGTTAATTATTCTTATTTTTATATCTTATTCATTCATTTATGGTTTCTCATTTTAGAAAAACTTGAAGTAACAATTGTTTCATAATACATATAATGGATTATAACCTTTAAAAATGGTGAATCACTATATACCTGATACTGTATATCTAAAGTTAAAAGTATGTTTAACCTGATAGTTGTATACCTGAAACATATAATATTGTAAATAAACTATACCTCAGTAAAATAAAACAAACTAATACATTCACATGGTAAAAAAATCATATAATATTTTAAAGGAAACAATGAAAAAAATCTTAAATTAAAACCTACAACTGTCTTGGTATATTATTATTTTGTGAGAAAATTTGAAACTGTGAAGCAAAGTGATATTTATGCATTGGTGGTATTTTATTACCAATTTGTAACTATCATCACCAACTTTATGAAAATATATATTCTAGAGAAAAGGTCTTAATAAAAGAGTTTAATAAATTTAGGTATAAAATATGTCATACAGTAAAATAGGATTGTGAAACAGAGGGTCAATCTATTCTCTTACTATAGAATTATTGTATTAATTTTCTATTGATGATGTAAAAAAGTTACTGTAAATGTAGTGGCTTAAAACAACCCAAACTGATTATTTTACAGTGCTGGAGGTCAGAAGTCCAAAGTGAGTTTCACTGGGCTAAAGTCAAGGTGTAGGCAGCACTGCTTTCTTTCTGGGGGCTCTAGGGGAGAGTCCATTCCCTTGCCTTTTCCACTGACACAGGCTAACTGCATTCCTTGGCACCTGACCCCTCCCTCCATCTTCAAAGCCAACAACGGTCAGTTGAGTCCATCTCATCACATTCCTCTGACATTAATTTTCTTTCCTGACTCTTTCACTTATAAGGAGCGATGTGACTACTCAGCTATTGCAGGATAATCTTCCATCAGAAAATCCTTATCACATCTATAGTGGCTTTTTGCCATGTTCATAGATTCTGGGGATTAGGACATTGGCAACTTGGTGGGGGAGCACATTGTCCTGCCCACTACGATTATAACACACTATTGCGCCTTATCTTCCATTACAGAGGCCAGAAAAGCCAAATATCCCTTTGCCTGACCTTTGCACATAGGGGTGACAGTGTGACCCTCTTCTAGTCAATACAGAGCACATAAAAACTGGCTTTAAGAAAGATTAGACTCTTCTGATAAGAATGGAATGTAAGACTAAGGTTCACCTTCATTGGCTCCTGCATCCTGCCTTTAACTCTCCTAGGAAAGCAGGACACTTGCAGTTATGTAAGCATGTTTTGAACTCAGTGGGAAACTGAGAAAATCAGAGACATGGCCACAGTGTCCTGACTTTTTTGATTCTGAACTGATATCAGTAACCCAGATACCCCTGCACCTGCTATACCTCTGCACCTGCTATAATGTGAAAACAGAAAAACAAAGCTTATTGTTTTCCTTCAGGGTGGTCATATTCTTCTGTCACTTTCAGCCTAAATATTTTCTAAATTAATTTTTACTCTTCTAATACACCGAGTGATTTTCCACAGTGGGCAGGGATAGCAGATTAAGAAGTTAAGAATATATGATTTTAAAAGGAGCTGTTAATGGAATACATTTATTGTGACTCATCCCCACAAGAAAGAGACACATGTTGGGAAATACTATATCAGACTGTGACAAGGAGGTTGAGAATTTATCTAGTTATACCATTTATGACATATTAAAAATTGCAGCCTTCATTTTTCTAAAATGTACTTTAAGAATTCAATGAGTTAATCTATTAACATAGAATTGTAACAGAACTCATAGGTGTCAATCAAAGTTAAACATGCTTTAAATCATTACAATTTTTTTCTACACACTTTAAAAACTGTTTTATTTTGATGGTTTGGTTAATACATTTTTCTCTTTACCTTATTCACTGGCAATATATTATCTACCTTGAAGCCTATAATGAATATATATCATTCAAATGACAGCACACCTTAATAAATAAAGTGAAGTGAAATATGCTTCCATATGCAAAGGCATTGTCAAATTTAGTCATTGAGTGGTTTTAAATCCAATACCAAATTATTTAATATGTATCCTACAGAGAGTGAATGGCTTATGAGTGCCCCATTAATAAAATATGGCATAAGTGATGCTATGTGCCTTCTGAGGCTATGCCATGGAAGCCCAAGCAGCTTCTGACCCAGTCTCATGGAATGCTCCCCCTCAGAGATGTCTTTACTTCATTCCCTCATGGGATACAGTCATCCTGTTATAACCCGAACCTCCTGGCTTTGTCACATTTATGTGCTTCAGTGGAACATAAACACAGATGTGTCAAATCCAGAAACCTGACAAATGAGTGGGATAAGTCAAGATGGACATGGATTCACCAGCTCCAACACCTCCTGCCTTCTACATCTTTCTCTTTTCCCACTTGAAGTCCCAGATATCATGGAACCCAGGAAAGCCATCTCCTAAAGTCCTTTCTGAATTCCTGTCCGAGTTTGTGAACACATTAAAATGATTCCTGTTGTACGCCATCAAGTTTTGGGCATGTTTACTATGTAGTGATATATAACTAAAAATATATATATATTTTAGGAAAATATTAAATAGAGACATCTTTACAGGAGTGAAGTTTTAAATGGTGGTCCTTTACATTTTGAAATAAATTATTTTAATTTAAAAATGTAAAGTGATCACCAAAATAAGTATAATTGCCTTGATTTCTCCCTATTGCTCAGCACATCTGTGCCTTCAGTGTTGTTTAAAGAGCAATTTAGATTCTTTTTTCAAATAAGCATGGTGTTTTTATGCATCTTTGTATTCTCATGATCTGGCATGTTAATATGAACAAAATGGTTCCTAAGAAAGTATTTGTTTGATAGCATTAGTTGAAGATACTTACATTTAAAGTAGTGATAGGGCTTACCTGGTGGTGCAGTGGTTGAGAGTCCGCCTGCCGATGCAGGGGACACGGGTTCGTGCCCCGGTCTGGGATGATCCCACATGCCGCGGAGCGGCTGGGTCCATAAGCCATGGCCGCTGAGCCTGCACGTCCGAAGCCTGTGCTCCGCAACGGGAAAGGCCACAACAGTGAGAGGCCTGCGTGCCACAAAAAGTAATAATAATAATAAAGTAGTGATAAGTTTACCAAGAGGGACTTATGTCCATCAGGTAATTAACTGGACATAGTCTTACTTTAAATAAATAGTAATAAATGACTTTAAAAAACAAATAAGCAAGAAAGCAATAAACACACACATAATTCTATACCTTAATGCTAACCACTAAATATATATTGGACTACTCTTAAGTAGAATTCTGAAGACAACTATACACACACACTCACACACACTCACTCACTCACTCTCCACGAAGGTGAAGAGGCAACCTATCCTAAGAGTGATCCTGTAATAATTTGCTCCTTGTTTTACATTAAGCTATCTGGTTGAGAGAAATCAGAAATGGCCTGTGTTAAATAATGAGAGGTGTGGGTAGCTGGTCACACTTTCAAATGGAAGCCACAGCTTTGGGTAGGTATAAAATATATACCAGAATTCTAAAAATTTTGTGTATGTGTGTGTATGTGTGATCTGCTGCAGACTCTGCTTAAGAGAAACCCCATATATATATTATCATCATGCACAAACTGTGGATTTCATTTGAAATTGTGGCCAGTGGCCCAGATGTCTCACCATTTAACCCAGGCACCTTCTGTTGTCCTTCAACAGGACAGCTTAGTGTAACACAAAGAGTAAATGAATTACAGGGTCACACTTAAGATAAGTCGGCTCTCTATATTCGTGGCAGTAAAATGACTACTTGTTCAGTCAATGAAGAGAAGCAGCTGATCAAGACCAAGCATCCGGTAGAGTTTTCAGACTCCTTCCTGCTGGCAAAATGAAAATCTATATTGGGACCCCTGGGACATGAAGAGAGAACAAAATTGGCTTGAGCCACTGTGGGTGGTTGATAAATGTCACACTAAGAGAAGAGCATTAGTCTCTTTACCCACCTGCCCAAGTCTAGCTAAATTCAAAGGAAATATGTACCTGTATGGTATACAGTTGAGTACATAATTTATTCCCTCTCACCAGAACAAATACCATTGTGTTCATAACTCATTGTGCACATTCAAAGGAATAAAATAATGTGACTTGACAATGTTGGGTATGGATAACTTTTCAAAAAAGTCACCTGTCAAACAAGAATGTAACCCACAAAGAAATTATGTTAACATAATTACTTTTCAAAAGGTAAGTTGTATATGAAATAAATACCCTTTATGAACCGGTTTGCAAGGCAGAATTAGAGACACGGATGTAGAGAACAAATGTATGGACACCAAGGGGGGAAAGCGGGGAGTGGTGGTGGTGGTGGTGTGATGAATTGGGATATTGGGGTTGACATATATACACAAATATGTATAGAATAGATAACTAATGAGAACCTACTGTATAAAAAATAAATAAAATAAAAATTTAAAAATAGAATATAAAAATTCATAAGAATTAAATATCCTTGAGAGTACAGAAAAAGAAGATTGCTTTATATTTTCCACTTTTTCAGAGGCATAAGAGTCAAAGAAGAAATTACCAGAAAAATACCCAGGGTTATACTCAGTCCAGGGTTTTTTTAATATATGCAATTAATCATTTAATGCAGTTGGTCAAAAAAGTCACAATCAGTCAGAAATAGTAAAATCAATCTAAATATTGGACCAATTTAGATTTTCTTTTGGAAGCTAATTCAGCTTTAAAGAGTCAATCAGTCTCTGATTACTGTGTGTAATCTAAAATTTTGGCAAAGATCTAATAAAAATATAAAATACCTGCATGTAAGCTTAAAAAATAGAAGTGACAAAAGAATACTATTTGATTTTCCCCATTACCTAACTTTTAGAAGACATATAAGGATTAAACAATTTATAATTAAATAAAGAAAACACTGTTACTAGAGTTTAAAAAAATTTAACATAAATTACATTAGCTATTTTACAAAATCCTCAATATGTTTTTATTGTTTTAGAGCTAGAAAGCATAATTCATAAATAGTGATAAAATACATTAAGAGAAAGAAGATTGTTCCTCTAAAATAATTTTTATTTCCAAATTAGAAGAAATGTTTTGAGAAAATAAAATTGATTTTTTTTTTTTTTTTTTTTGCGGTATACAGGCCTCTCACTGTTGTGGCCTCTCCCGTTGCGGAGCACAGGCTCCAGACGTGCAGGCTCAGCAGCCATGGCTCATGGGCACAGCCGCTCCGCGGCATGTGGGATCTTCCCGGACCGGGGCACGAACCCGTGTCCCCTGCAGCGGCAGGCGGACTCTCAACCACTGGGCCACCAGGGAAGCCTAAAATTGATATTTAATACCAAATTTCTCCCATTTTTGATAAAAAAAATAGGGATATCTTTATTTATGTGCAAGCAACCAAAATGATGTCGTCACAGATGAATGTTTAATTTTTTCTTTAGCAATATGCCAAATGTTCTGAAACAGTGATTAACTTATATGCATATAATTAAAGCATGTCTGTTAATTTATACACTTAATAACATATAATCCTCTTAATCCAACTTATTGAATTTTATTTCAAATTTCATGATAATGAAAGTGAGCTTCAGAGAGATTAAGTTATCTATCTACCTGTGCACAGTCCTGTCTTGTTCAATTAATTGAACAATTATTTAAACATCATTCTTTTGACTCTTAGGTTAATGTTTTTTAACTCACCATTTACCTTTAATTAATATCCCTAGCTGTGACCACTAAATTATGTTATAAAAAGTCTTAACTGAGTAGGAAATAATTCTATATACACTCTTAAATGCCATATAGCTTTCCCTGGCTTAAGCTGCAGTGGATATTTTAAATAATCCTTGCCCTAGTCAATTTTTGTATTATTTTCTCTGTTCGTCTTACCCTTAGCTTCCCATGCTCCTCAGTAGTGCTAAGCTAAGATAGGTGAGAGGACTTAAATACTTTTCTAAGATGCCTTTACTTATGTTTACTCTCAAAGAACTTAAAAAACAGTACAAAGTATAAGACATAATATATTCAAGTGGGGGATTATGGCTACTTCTTGAAGTTTACTAATATTGGCATCCCCATGAAGTGAGATATCTGACAGATATAGGAACACAGACTTGTGTGCTCACTACATATTTTGTATACATGTATGTTGCAGCTCATTAAATATCTATTCTACCAGGCACTGCATTTTTTCTGTTACTCAGCCACATTTGTGAGCTCTAATGTTTTGGCTTATTCTCCTTTGAAATACCACAGATAAAGAAAACTGAAGCCATACATTTGGAGCCCAGAGAGGAAGTTGGGGTTATCAAGGTGAAATATATAAGTTTGTGAAGTTTCTTTTGGTAGATATTGAGGCAGTAGGCGGAAATAGTATAACAAGGAATAAAACACACACACAGTGATGATATGGGAAAATCTAAGAAGAAACCCTTTGAATCTCAGCATTTGTTGGAAAATAGAAGGATGTTTAATACTCAAAAAGATAGTCTCAAAGTAGAAGGAAGATTGGAAGAGTGTATTGTCAAAAAGGCCAAGTGGAAATGGTGTTTCAGGAAGTATAATGAGCTGAATAGCCAAAAAAAGATGATGTCAATTTACTTATCACGAACATTATTTAGTGACTGACATCTTAGAAAGCAAAGGTCTTAATGAAATGCTGACAAGCTCTCATATATATCTTAGTCTGTTAGTAAGATATTAGGAAGTCTGACTTCCAAGAATTCCAATTAAAGTGTAACTAACAAGGATTTAGGTTTTACTCTGAAATCAAATAGATAGTTAAATAAATATGTCATATCTAGAAGTTAAAATTGAGTTTTACTGTATCTGCAGGAAAATAACTTCTAAGTAAATATCCATAAGGGCTACATTTCTGGAATAAAGTCAATAATTTGCCAAAACAAGAAAAAAATCAAGAAACTTAAATGAATGAATTATATATAATATTTCCTTGAGAGTTACTGAAATTTTGATTATTTATTAAGGAAAAAGAAGCACACTAAAACTTAACCTGACTTTAAAAATATCAACATCCGGGCTTCCGTGATGGCGCAGTGGTTGAACGTCCGCCTGCCAATGCAGGGGACATGGGCTCGTGCCCCGGTCTGGGAAGATCCCACATGCCGTGGAGTGGCTTGGCCCGTGAGTCATGGCCGCTGAGCCTGCACGTCCGGAGCCTGTGTTCCGCAACGGGAGAGGCCCCAACAGTGAGAGGCCCGTATACCGCAAAAAAAAAAAAAAAAAATCAACATCCATGTTCATGGAAGTATTATTCACAACAGCCAAGAGACAGAAGCAACTTAAATGTTCATTGACAAGTAAATGGATAAACAGAATGTGGTATACACACAATGGAATATTAAGCAGCCTTTAAAAGGAAGGAAAACTTGTCTCATTCTAAAAGATGTCAACCTTGGGGACATTATTCTAAGTGAAAAAAGCAAGTCACCAAAGAACAAATACTATGTGATTTCACTTATATGAGATATCTAGAGTAGTCAAATTCATAGACATAGAAAATGGAACAATTGTTACCGAGGTATAGGAGGGAGGGAAAAAAGGGGATAGTTGTTTAATGGTTGTAGAGCTTCAGTTTTTCCAGATGTAAAGTTTAGAAGATCTTTCACAACAAGGTAACTATACTGAACCTACTGAACTCTACACTTAAAATGGTTAAAATTGTAAGTTTTTTAACACAATAAAAATTAATTTAAAAAATTATGTGATTCTCTTTCCTGGAAAAAAGTGGGATGAGTTAGAGGGGTATATGCATGGAAAGAAAGGATTTCTATCTCTCTCTCCTGCTTAGGTAACCCTAGAATATTTTATTTTATTTTATTGCAATTAACCCAGTGCAGTTGACCCTTGAAAAACATGCGTTTGAACTTCGAGGGTTCACTTATCCACAGATTTTTTTTTTAATTTGTAAATACAAAGTACTACACGATATGCGGAAGTGGGCCTGGGGATACAGAGGAACCTCGCGTGAAGAGGAACCGAGGATACAGTGAGTGGACTATAAGTTATACTTGGATTTTTGACTGTGTGGAGGGTTGGTGGTCCAAACCCCCAAGCTGTCAAGGGTCAACTGTGTTTCTAAATAACTTCGGGACATGATATGGGTAAAATGCTCCCAACATTATTTCTTTAAAATAATTATTCCATGTTATATTCAGAAGTTTCTGAAATGTGAGTAGGTAAGATATTAATTAAACTGTCTTGAAAAATGTTTCCCATACAAATCAGAGTGTCCACCTGTAGAAGTCAACCTCCAAAATCCCCTCAATGGGTCCTGTTTTCTGGTATTTACACCCTTCTGTATGGCCTTACCAAATTGTACTAGGTGTAGTCCATTGAATCAATAGAATACAATAGGAATAATTGTATGTCCCTTCTAAAATTAAATTACACAACAAACTGCAGCTTCATTCTCTCTCTCTTTCTCTCTGTCTTTCTCTTTCTCCCCCTTTCTCACTTTCTCCCTCTTTCTCTCCATAATCACTCACCTTGTGTTGAAGCCAGCATCCATGGAATGAGTAATCCCATTAAGTCCCTTGTGTGGTGAAGAATTAAGGCATTTTGTCAACAATCATGTGAGTGACTTTGAAAGCAGAATCTCCCTCCCTGTCAAACATTCAGCTATCTGTAGCCCTGAGTGACATCTTAATTAAAAGTTCACAAGAGACCAAATAATGCCATTTGCAGCAACATGGATAGACCACAGAGATTATCATACTAAGTGAAGTAAGTCAGAAAGAGAAAGACAAGTACCATATGATATTGCTTATATGTGGAATCTAAAATATGACACGAATGAACTTATTTATGAAACAGAAACAGATTCACAGATGTAAAAAGTCAAATACCATATGATATTGCTTATATGTGGAATCTAAAATATGACACCAATGAACTTATTTATGAAACAGAAACAGACTCACAGACATCGAAAACAAACTTATGGTTACCAAAGGAAAAGGGAGGTGGGGGGAGAGATAAATTAGGAGTTTGGGATTAAATGATACAAACTTCTATATATAAAATAGATAAACAATAAGGTCCTACTGTATAGCACAGGGAACTATATTCAATATACTGTAATAAACCATAATGTAAAAGAATATGAAAAAAAATATATATATATAACTGAATCATTTTGCTATACACCAGAAAATGATACAATATTGTACATCAACTATACTTCAATTAAAAAAAAAAAGTGCCTCCAATTATTCCTGGCTTCTGGTATTCACACCCTTGTCTGATGGTCAGTGTGTCACTTTGTAGATAAGTCTCAAGAGAGACTTAAGACAGAACCCCCATGTAAGTACACCAGCATTCCCAATGTTTAATGATTATGTGAAATAATATGTTGTTTAAGCTTCTATGTTTCAGAGAAATTTATTATAAAACAATAAGACACAACTCTCCTTCCCAGTTCCACTCTGGGTCCCAAATAAAGTTTGGCTTTTGGTTTAACTCTGATGCCCGCCTATATATGTAGTCACAGATATAGAAAATAGTTTAATGAGAACAATGCAATTCTAGAAACATAAAATTCCACAAAATATGAAATACAACAATATGGAACTGCTCTCTTTTTCAGTATTTCATTCCTTGAAGGAAAGTAAAGTCTTGGGAAGGAATTAAAAATCCCTCTAATAAAAACTGTTTCCTAAAGAAAAGAAAAACAAAACAAAGAATGAAACCCCCCTCTTGGTTTCAGATATATTAAAGTTACAAAAGAGAAATTTAAAAAAAAACAGTCCTCTCCTTCACTTCTAATTCTGCCCAGGAACTGATGAATTTCCTTCATACCTATACGATCTCATATATACCAACTCAAATCTCTCATATGTAATACTGTTTCCACATTTTTGGACTGTTTATAGGATAAACAAGAATATCACAGACAAGCCTGATAGTCATAACATTTAGAAAGAACAAACAAATCCCAGAACTACCACCATGGTACTTTAAAACCAAGGTAACAATGCCCTTTATCAATATCATTTCACAAGATAAAGCTGTACCCTCTAGAATGTCACACATGTTGTAACCTAGATCCACATTGCTTTTGCTCAACTTTCACTAGAGCATACAGACAATATTGTTCAAGGAAAGGAAATAGACTAATAAAAATAAAACAAATACAGCAAAAGGAGCACAAGGGTGAGGATTTTTTACAACTTTGTGAGGAGTTAGGCCACTCTATTATTTTTTTTCTCAACTTGCGCTTTTAAAATTCCTCAGGCAAAAGTCCTTTATAAAGTAAATAAGAGGACCTTTTCAACTAATTAGGGTAACACTGGTTGCTGTAACCAACCCAACATTTCAGTGAATTAATTCAATAGAGGGTTATTTTTCATCAAATTATAGTCCAGCATGGTGGTTTCTAATTCACAGGTGACTTTCTGCATAGTGATTTGGGGAATAAGACTCCTTCCTTATATCTTGTAGCTCTACCACAACATGGAACCTCAGCATCATAAGCAAAAACCAAATATGATGGTGTAGAAGGAGCATTCACTTTTTACCTGTTTTTACCATTTGTACTCATATGACCCCTTCTAGATGCCATGAAAGGCCAGGAAAATATTTTCTACTCTGTAGGTAGGCAACTTTTTCTTAGTGACAGTGCCTAACTGGGAAAGGGAAGCACTAATGTTGGCGAATACTTGCCCATCTTTGCTTCTCTGTGCTTCTCACATTATAGTGACTGGTGGCATTTATTGAACACTTACATTGTATGAGATGTTATCATAGTAAGTAAATTCATCTTCAAGACAATCTTGTTGAGTTCAGTATTATTTTCCCCAATATTATGTGTATGAATAAACTAAGGCAATGAGAAATTAACTTAAGCAAATCACCTTTCTAATAGCTGGGAGTTAAATCCTGCATCCTGGTGCTAAAGAAAAAGCCTCTCTTGATATCTACTAGATATAATGTAAACTTGGTGCCCATTCTCTTGGTACCATTGCCTTTCTAGATATTCAAGGTTGAATTAAGATTGTGCTGCCTAAGGACAACCTCTCTTCTCACACTTTCAAATTATATGCTCCACATTTGAAATGATAAACTCTCCAAGCAATGTTTGTGGTGGGCATCACCCACAATACCATTCTTCCACCTATTCATCTTGATTTTCTACATTCCTTGCCGGATTACAGATTTTGCTGTTATGATTATTTGTGACTAATTCCTCCCAATGGGAGGATCCCTCTTAATCAATTTCTGACCTTGAGCAACCCCTTATTGTTGCTCCCAAATTCAAAGTTTTCGGGGGTCCAGTAAAGATAAATAAGCTTCAGTTTTAAATCTCCAAGTCCTTAAGCAATTATCTTTCAGCAACTTCAGAAATAATGTTTTTCACTACATTGAATTCTAGACTGGGTTTAGATTTTTAATTTCACTCTGATTTTTTGCCTACTCATTGTGGGTCCATGAGAATTGTTAATGTCATAAAAGTTTACCTTGTTCCTTTTCTTCCTGACATAAATGCAGGTTTATGGTCTTGGTCTAATACTGAGGTTTATTTTTCTTCCCCATCACATTTTTTTTTCCTTTACACTTCTCCAAAAATTTGCCTTGTGGGTTTATATTTTGAGGTGAAGCAGGCCAGTGAATATTGGATTTGCCTTTAAAAATGTATTGTTCTAGCAAATGCTTCCAATTTTTAAGCCCCAGTATAAGATAAATCTACCCTAGTTGAATTATTTTTTACATCAGTGATCTTTTTAAAACGCAAATATAATCATAAAAATCCTTGTTTCCAATGCCTTTAAGGTTATTCACACAGGTTTAAAATCCACATGTCTTTATCTCCAGCAGCAAACTCACTGAGGAGGAATACATAGGAAGTCTCCAAATCAAAAGAGGAGACAAAATACAAGGATGCTACAGAGCTTGAAGTTGCTGGTAGATATAAGTACAAAAACATTAAATACAACCCATTTCCTGAGTTACTGAGGGTTAGATCTTTAACATACTTTTTGGGAGGGAGACCCAATGTAACCCATAACATTCTTGGACCACATGGAATCAAACTGTATAGTAATAATATAAAGATAGACAGAAAGTTTGAAAATATTTAAAATCACAAGACATACTTCTAAGTAGTAACCCATGAGTTAACAATATATTTAAGGAATATTAAAATGTATTTTGAACAAAATTAAAGTAAAAATAAAGCTTCTTAAAATTTTAGAGATGCAGCAAAAACTGCCGAGAGGAAATTTTATGCCACTAAATGCATACATTTAAGAAGAATAAAGGTCCATAATCAGTAAACTAAGCTTCCAAATTCAGCAGTTAGTGAAGGAAGCATAATTTAAACCAAAAGCAAGAAGAAAAAAAGAAGAAAAAAATTAAAACAACAATCAGTGGAAGACCCTTCGCGGGCGGAGACTGCAGGTGGCGGAGGGGGAAAGCTTCGGAGTAGCGGAGGAGAGCACAGCAACAGGGGTGTGGAGGGCAAAGCGGAGAGATTCCGGCACAGAGGATCGGTGCCCTCAGGCACACACCAGCCCGAGAGGCTTGTCTGCTCGGCCGTGGCGGGCGGGGCTGGGAGCTGAGGATCGGGTTTCGGGTTTCAGTCGGAGCGCAGGGAGAGGACTGGGACTGGCGGCAGGAAGAGAGCCTGAAGGGGTTAGTGCACCACGGCTAGCCCGGAGGGAGTCCGGGGAAAAAGTCTGGAGCTGCCGAAGAGGCAAGAGACTTTTTCTTCCCTTTTGTTTCCTGGTGCGCGAGGAGAGGGCATTAAGAGGGCTGCTTGGGGAAGCGCCGGAGACGGGCGCGAGCCGCGGGTAAGGCGCGGACCTCGGAGACGGGCGTGGGACGCTGGGGCTGCTGCTGCCGCCGCCACAAGGCCTGTGTGCGAGCGCAGGTCACTGTCCACCCCGCCTTCCAGGGAGCCTGTGCACCCCGCCACTGCCGGGGTCCCGGGACCCAGGAACAGCTTTCCCGGGAAAGCGCACGGAGCGCCTCGGGCTGGTGCAACGTCACGCCGGCCTCTGCCGCCGCAGGCCCGCCCCGCACTGTGCGCCCGTCCCTCCCCTCTGCTTGAGTGAGCCAGAGCCCCCGAATCAGCGGCTCCTTCAAACCCGCCCTGTCTGAGCGAAGAACGGACGCCATACGGCGACCTACGCGCAGAGGCGGGGCCAGGTCCAAGGCTGAGACCCGGGAGCTGTGAGAGCAGAGAAGAGACAGGGAAATCTCTCTGTGCAGCCCCGGAGGCAGCGAATTAAAGCTCCACGGTCCATTTGATGTGCCCTGCGTCTGTGGAGTGCATGAATGGACAGCGAATCATCCTAAATTGAGGAAGTGGATTTTGAGGACAAGATTTCAGGCTTTTCCCCCTTTTCCTCTTTTTACAACGAATTATCCCAAATTGAGGAGGTGGTCTTTGAGAGCAAGATTTTCGAATTTTCCCCCTGCTCTCTTTCTGTGAATGTGTATGTGTATGTTTCTGTGTGAGATTTTCTCTGTATAGCTTTGCTTCCACCATATGTCCCAGGGTTCTGTCTGGCCGTTTTTTTTCAATAATTACTTTTTAATTTTAATAACGCTACTATATTTTATACTTTATTCCATTTTACTTTACCTGCTCTTTCTTTTTTTCCTACCTTCCCTGCCTCCCTCCCTCCGCCCCTCCTTTCCTTCTTTCTCTCTTTCTTTCCTTCCTCCCTCCCTCCCTCCCTCCCTTCTTCCTTTCACTCTTTCTTTTTCTTTCCTTCCTCCCTCCTTTCTTTCTTTCTTTCTTTCCATCCTTCCTCCCTCCCTCCCTATTTTCTTTCTTTCTTCCTTCCTTCCTCCCTTCCTTCCTTTCCTTCTTCCTTTCTTTCTCTCTCTCTTTCTTTCTTCTACTAATTATTTCTTTCTACTTTTTCTCCCTTTTATTCTGAGCCGGGTAGATGAAAGGCTCTTGGTGCTGCAGGCAGGAGTCAGTGCTGTGCCTCTGAAGTGGGAGAGCCAACTTCAGGACACGGGTCCACAAGAGACCTCCCAGCTCCACATAATATCAAGTGGCGAAAATCTCCCAGAGATCTCCATCTCAACACCAGCACCCAGCTTCAGTCAACGACCAGCAAGCTACAGTGCTGGTCACCCTATGCCAAGCAACTAGCAAGGCAGGAACACAACCCCACCCATTAGCAGAGAGGCTGCCTAAAAACATAATAAGGCCACAGGCACCCCAAAACACACCACCAGACGTGGACCTGTCCACCAGAAAGACAAGATCGAGCCTCAACCACCACAACACAGGCACTAGTCCCCCCAACCAGGAAGCCTACACAACCTACTGAAACAACGTTAGCCACTGGGGACAGACACCAAAAACAACGGGAACTACGAATCTGCAACCTGCAAAAAGGAGACCCCAAACACAGTAAGATAAGCAAAATGAGAAGACAGAAAAACACACAGCAGGTGAAGGAGCAAGATAAAAACATCCCAGACCTAACAAATGAAGAGGTAATAGGCAGTCTACCTGAAAAAGAATTCAGAATAATGATAGTAAAGATGATCCAAGATTCTATTTCCAAGATCCAAAATCTTGGAAATAGAATAGACAAAATACAAGAAACAGTTAACAAGGACCTAGAAGAACTAAAAATGAATCAAGCATCGATTAAAAACACAATAAATGACATGAAAAATACTCTAGATGGGATCAATAGCAGAATAACTGAGGCAGAAGACCGGATAAGTGAGGTGGAAGATAAAATAGTGGAAATAACTGATGCAGAGCAAAATAAAGAAAAAAGAATGAAAAGAACAGAGGACAGTCTCAGAGACCTCTGGGACAACATTAAACGCACCAACATTCGAATTATAGGGGTTCCAGAAGAAGAAGAGAAAAAGAAAGGGACTGAGAAAATATTTGAAGAGATTATAGTTGAAAACTTCCCTAATATGGGAAAGGAAATAGTTAATCAAGTCCAGGAGGCACAGAGAGTCCCATACAGAATAAATCCAAGGAGAAATACGCCAAGACACATATTAATCAAACTGTCAAAAATTAAACACAAAGAAATCATATTAAAAGCAGCAAGGCAAAAATAACAAATAACACACAAGGGAATCCCCATCAGGTTAACAGCTGATCTCTCAGCAGAAACTCTACAAGCCAGAAAGGAGTGGCAGGACATAATTAAAGTGATGAAGGAGAGAAAACTGCAACCAAGATTACTCTACCCAGCAAGGATCTCATTCAGATTTGATGGCGAAATTAAAACCTTTACAGACAAGCAAAAGCTGAGAGAGTTCAGCACCATGAAACCAGCTTAACAAAAAATACTAAAGGAACTTCTCCGAGGCAAGAAACACAACAGAAGGAATATACCTACAATAATGAACCCAAAGCAATTAAGGAAATGGGAATAGGAACATACATATCAATAATTACCTTAAATGTAAATGGACTAAATGCTCCCACCAAAAGAAACAGATTGGCTGAATGGATACAAAAACAAGACCCATATATATGCTGTCTACAAGAGACCCACTTCAGACCTAGAGACACATACAGACTGAAAGTAAGGGGATGGAAAAAGATATTCCATGCAAATGGAAATCAAAAGAAAGCTGGAGTAGCAATTCTTACATCAGACAAAATAAACTTTAAAATAAAGACTATTAGAAGAGACAAAGAAGGACACTACATAATGATCAAGGGATCAATCCAAGAAGAAGATATAACAATTGTAAATATTTATGCACCCAACATAAGAGCACCTCAATACATAAGGCAAGTACTAACAGCCATAAAAGGGGAAATCGACAGTAACACACTCATAGTAGGGGACTTTAACACCCCACTTTCACCAATGAACAGATCATCCAAAATGAAAACAAATAAAGAAACACAAGCTTTAAATGATACATTAAACAAGGTGGACTTAATTGATATTTATAGGACATTCCATCCAAAAACAACAGAATACACATTTTTCTCAAGTGCTCATGGAACATTCTCCAGGATAGATCATATCTTGGGTCACAAATCAAGCCTTGGTAAATTTAAGAAAATTGAAATTGTATCAAGTATCTTTTCCGACCACAATGCTATGAGACTAGACATCAATTACAGGAAAAGATCTGTAAAAAATACAAACACATGGAGGCTAAACAATACACTACTCAATAACGAAGTGATCACTGAAGAAATCAAAGAGGAAATTAAAAAATACCTAGAAACAAATGACAATGGAGACACGACGACCCAACCCTATGGGACGCAGCAAAAAGAGTTCTAAGGGGGAAGTTTATAGCAATACAATCCCAACTTAAGAAACAGGAAACATCTCGAGTAAACAACCTGACCCTGAACCTAAAGCAATTAGAGAAAGAAGAACAAAAAACCCCCAAAGTTAGCAGAAGGAAAGAAATCATAAAGATCAGATTAGAAATAAATTAAAAAGAAATGAAGGAAACGATAGCAAAGACCAATAAAACTAAAAGCTGGTTCTTTAAGAAGATAAACAAAGTTGATAAACCATTAGTCAGACTCATCAAGAAAAAAAGGGAGAAGACTCAAATCAATAGAATTAGAAATGAAAAAGGAGAAGTAACAACTGACACTGCAGAAATACAAAAGATCATGAGAGATTACTACAAGCAACTCTATGCCAATAAAATGGACAACCTGGAAGAAATGGACAAATTCTTAGAAATGCACAACCTGCCAAGTCTGAATCAGGAGGAAAGAGAAAATATGAAGAGACCAATCACAAGCACTGAAATTGAAACTGTGATTAAAAATATTCCGACAAACAAAAGCCCTGGACAAAATGGCTTCACAGGCGAGTTCTATCAATCATTTAGAGAAGAGCTAACACTTATGCTTCTCAAGCTCTTCCAAAATATACCAGAGGTAGGAACATTCCCAAACTCATTCTATGAGGCCACCATCACCTTGATACCAAAACCAGGCAAGGATGTCACAAAGAAAGAAAACTACAGGCCAATATCACTGATGAACATAGATGCAAAAATCCTCAACAAAATACTAGCAAACAGAATCCAACAGCACATTAAAAGGATCATACACCATGATCAAGTGGGGTTTATTCCAGGAATGCAAGGATTCTTCAATATATGCAAATCAATCAATGTGATACACCATATTAACAAATTGAAGGAGAAAAACCATATGATCATCTCAATAGATGCAGAGAAAGCTTTCAACAAAATTCAACACCCATTTATAATAAAAACCCTGCAGAAAGTAGGCATAGAGGGAACTTTCCTCAACATAATAAAGGCAGTATATGACAAACCCACAGACAACATTGTCCTCAATGGTGAAAAACTGAAACCATTTCCACTAAGATCAGGAACAAGACAAGTTTGCCCACTCTCACCACTCTTATTCAACCTAGTTTTGGAAGTTTTAGCCACAGCAATCAGAGAAGAAAAGGAAATAAAAGGAATCCAAATTGGAAAAGAAGAAGTAAAGCTGTTACTGTTTTGTAGATGACATGATACAATACATAGAGAATCCTAAAGATGCTACCAGAAAACTACTGGAACTAATCAATGAATTTGGTAATGTAGCAGGATGCAAAATTAATGAACAGAAATCTCTGGCATTCCTGTACACTAATGATGAAAAATCTGAAAATGAAATCAAGAAAACACTCCCATTTACCATTGCAACAAAAAGAATAAAATATACAGGAATAAACCTACCTAAGGAGACAAAAGACCTGTATGCAGAAAATTATAAGACACTGATGAAAGAAATTAAAGATGATACAAATAGATGGAGAGATATACCATGCTCCTGGATTGGAAGAATCAATATTGTGAAAATGACTCTACTACCCAAAGCAATCTACAGATTCAATGCAATCCCTATCAAACTACCACTGGCATTTTTCACAGAACTAGAACAAAAAATTTCAAAATTTGTTTGGAAAAACAAAAGACCCCGAATAGCCAAAGCAATCTTGAGAACGAAAACCGGATCTGGAGGAATCAGGCTCCCTGACTTCAGACTATACTATACTACAAAGCTACAGTAATCATGACAGTGTGGTACTGGCACAAAAACAGAAAGATAGATCAATGGAACAGGATAGAAAGCCCAGAGATAAACCCACGTACATGTGGTCAACTTATCTTTGATAAAGGAGACAGGAATGTACATTGGAGAAAGGACAGCCTCTTCAATAAGTGGTTCTGGGAAAACTGGACAGGGACATGTAAAAGTATGAGATTAGATCATTCCCTAACACCATACACAAAAATAAGCTCAAAATGGATTAAAGACCGAAATGTAAGGCCAGAAACTATCAAACTCTTAGAGGAAAACATAGGCAGAACAGTCTAGGACATAAATCACAGCAAGATCCTTTTGGACACACCTCCTCGAGAAATGGAAAGAAAAACAAGGATAAACAAATGGAACCTAATGAAACTTCAAAGCTTTTGCACAGCAAAGGAAACCATAAAGAAGACCAAAAGACAACCCTCAGAATGGGAGACAATATTTACAAATGAAGCAACTGACAAAGGATTAATCTCCAAAATTTATAAACAGCTCATGCAGCTCAATAGCAAAAAAAAAAAAAAACAACCCAATCCAAAAATGGGCAGAAGACTTAAATAGGCATTTCTCCAAAGAAGATATACAGACTGCCAACAAACACATGAAAGGATGCTCAACATCATTAATCATTAGAGAAATGCAAATCAAAACTACTGTGAGATATCATCTCACACCAGTCAGAATGGCCATCATCAAGAAATCTAGAAACAATAAATGCTGGAGAGGGTGTGGAGAAAAGGGAACACTCTTGCACTGCTGGTGGGAATGTGAATTGGTACAGCCACTATGGAGAACAGTATGGAGGTTCCTTAAAAAACTAAAAATAGAACTACCATATGACCCAGCAATCCCACTACTAGGCATATACCCTGAGAAAACCATAATTCAAAAAGAGACATGTACCAAAATGTTCATTGCAGCTCTATTCATAGTGGCCCGGAGATGAATACAACCTAAGTGTCCATCATCGGATGAATGGATAAAGAAGATGTGGCACATATATACAATGGAATATTCCTCCGCCATAAAAAGAAACGAAACTGAGCTATTTGTAATGAGGTGGATAGACCTAGAGTCTGTCATACAGAGTGAAGTAAGTCAGAAAGAGAAAGACAAATACCGTATGCTAACACATATATATGGAATTTTAAAAAAAAATGTCATGAAGAACCTAGGTGTAAAACGGGAATAAAGACACAGAGCTACTTGAGAATTTACTTGAGGATATGGGGAGGGGGAAGGGTAAGCTGTGACAAAGCAAAAGAGAGGCATGGACATATATACAGTACCAAACGTAAGGTAGATAGATAGTGGGAAGCAGCCGCAGAGCACAGGGAGATCAGCTCGGTGCTTTGTGACCGCCTGGAGGGGTGGGATGGGGAGGGTGGGAGGGAGGGAGATGCATGAGGGAAGGGATGTGGGAACAGATATATATGTATGACTGATTCACTTTGTTATAAAGCAGAAACTAATAAAAAAAAACAATCTGTGGAATTGAAGATAGGAAAACAAAGGGAAATCAATGAAACAAAGGACTGGTGGTCAAAACACCAGAAGATCAAAATTCATTTCTTTATATACCATAAAAATGTCAAGTTTTTCAAAATTGATCTATAAAGTCAATGTAATCCCAGCATCATTTTTAGATAAACTGAAATACTTTCGTATTTATACAAAAAGGTCATGGCTCATCATTGCCTTTATGAAAAATAGGGTGAGAGCATGTTACTGGATGCAACTACACTAACTGAGACAGTAAGGCTTTAGCACAAGGATGGAAACAGTGACTAAGGGAACATAATGAAGACTTCAGAAACAAACCATGCCTCTAGAAATAGTTCCTTATGACAGAGTTGCCTTAAAAGACAATGGGGAAAGAAGAGTATTTTCAAAAAATTGTTCTGAATCATTGTGTTCATGTTGTGAAAAAAAGTCTTCCTCCCCAAATAAAATCAGTTGAATTGCACGTAAAAATTAGATGTTAAGGAAATACATTATCTAGAGTCAATGTGGGAGATTATATCTCTGACTTTGGGCTTTGGGGTCAGAAAAGCTTTCTTAAATATGCACAAAAATCCTACTATTATTGAAAGAATAGATAAACTGTCTGCATTATGATTAAAAACTTTGCTATATCAAAGTCTCTACTAAGAGAGTGTATTGTAATAGGAAGGCACACAGTGAGAAATTATACTGGTAACACATTTGTATCACCCCAGGGTCAAGTCTGAAAACTAGAACTACAATTATTCTTGAAGAGGCAATTTAATGCTATGAATTTGGTTAAAAAAAAAAAAAAGGTTCTGGAGGCCTGAGCAAAAAGGAAGAGAGGATATGGAGGTATGACAGTTGTTGTTATTCCTGGAAGCATCAACAACCTCCCCTGTGGCTTGGGCCACAATGGATGAGATAAGGGCTTAGAGACCCTAGAAGCATAGAAGCACATTTAAGGACCCAGACCTCTGTGAAGGGGTGGCTTTGTCATTTGCTGGAATGAAAGAAGGGGTGCTGCAAAGTTGTGACCCAGTAGAGGAGGGTGCTAAAATGAAGAAAATAATGGTGAGCAAAAGAGACATAATCTCTGTCTTTTCAAAGAATTTACCATCTACTCAAAAAGACAGGTATTATCATGAAACGGTGTCTTTAAAGAACTCCTTTATAAATACTGTACATTGTATTTATGAGTTGGTGAGAACTTTTTTTTTTTGGATGTTCCCAATCGGATGAGTTGTCCACAACTGAAAATAACATACCTGGTGTCCAGGAGAAAGTCTTCAATGGAGTCACACTCTATAGATTTTTGTTAGCTGCAACTGTGGGAGTATATTTGCACACTCAGAAGGTAGGAGAGAATGAGAGCCAGCCTGGATTAGTGAGTATAAAGTTAGATAAGCCAACTAAAAGTAACCATAAAGATAGAAGGAGACTCAGGCACTTCCCTGGTGGTGCTGTGGATGAGACTCCACGCTCCCAGTGCAGGGGGACTGGGTTCAATATCTGGTTGGGGAACTGAATCCCACATGCATTCCACAACTAAGAGTATGTATGACACAACTAAGGAGCCCGTGTGCCGCAACTAATAAGCCTGCCTGCCACAACAAAGACCTGGTGCAACCAAATAAATAAATAAATAAATATTTTTTAAAAAGATAGAAGGAGATTCAGAAATAAATCAAGGAAGAATGTGGACCAGTAATAAAGGGGAGTGATAGAGATGAGATTATAAAAGACTATGGAACTGACAATTTGGACATTAAGTACTTTGTAGAAGACTGGTAGGCAGAACTAAGAGTATAAAAGTCAGATGTCGGGCTTCCCTGGTGGTGCAGTGGTTAAGAGTCTGCCTGCCGATGCAGGGGACACGGGTTCGTGCCCCGGTCCGGGAAGATCCCACATGCCGCGGAGCGGCTAGGCCCATGAGCCATGGCCGCTGAGCCTGTGTTCCGCAAAGGGAGAGGCCACAACAGTGAGAAAGTCAGATGTCAAATACATTTAACAATTGTGACTAATCCTATAATGACATAGTTTAAAGTTTAAAATCATTTCCACCTCTTTATATTTACATTCATGTCCAGAAACACCTTGTGGAATGTTTGATTATTTTTGACACATCCCTGTGGCTTGTCAAGATGGGATTATCAAAAGTTTAAGTTCGAGTGTAAGAGCTAATCTGCTCTACATTTGTAGCTGCTTATTATCTTGGGCTCTCCCTTGCCCTTCCCAAATGTTATCAACTTAATGATGCTGAGGACTTATCTTCCTGACTCACGTGTTCAAAACCTTGACATCATGCTTATAGTTGTATAAAAACCCTATGCCACCCTTTTCTAAGTCCCTATTGTAACAAGTCAAGGCATTTTATACAGTTCAGAGAATTTATCACTAAGCAAATAATATTGCTTTCTTCAAAATGCAACATGCAGAATAAATAGAAATGGATATTGAGAACTGTAAAACTGGTTAAAAGCCTACCTGCATGTGAATTTAAGATCATCCTTGTAGGTCCATTTTGAAAACACTGGTAGAGCCGAACTCTGGTACATATATTAACATTTTACCCACTTTATTTCCTTCATAAGCTGTCATTTACTCATATAAACCACAGAGATACTGGTCTGTTGGCTTTTATCCTGTAAAAAAACTCAGCTTTCTAAAACTGGTCTTCAAAAATATACTGAAAATCAATTCAAACCTGAAAAACTCTCATCAAATAAATGTATTTTGAAAATATTAAGCTGTCTAAAGGATATGTCTCACATCCTTCAGATTATGTACTGAATAAGTCACCATGACCTTTGTTTTTGTTTTTGTTTTTGTTTTTTTAAATACCCTTTAGATGGAATTCTGTATCATTGTAACAGTAATTTCCTGGCTACATCATTCAAATGGATGAAGGGGAAGCAAATGGCTAAAGGCCATGTCTTAAACTAGCAAATAAAATAGTCTGTCAGCTGCCTAAATTATTTTCAAGTATTTTGGCACATCTCTATGTAAAAAATGGTCATGGTTCCAAGGGTTTTCTGCAGATAGAATCATTTGTCAAACTGTAACAAAACTTTTTTTTCAGTTTTTATTTGAAAAGTTATGAAGCTGAACTACCAAAGTCACTTGCACTAATCCTTTGGTTAAAAAATATCTAGGGACGGTGAATGCTTTCATCTCTCTTTAAAGTGTAAGCATATGTGTATGCTCAAGAATGCATTTTAAGCACCGTTAATACCGATAAAGGATGGCACTGCAGCCATTAGTCATGAGTGGTGGTTTCATTGATGCAGCCCCTCCCAACAACCCTCTTCAGCTCTGACTGTTCATGTGTCTCACAGATAGAGCTCAGAATGTCCATCCATCATTTGAATGATGGGTGTTAAAGTCTCCACTCTTTTTTCTCCTGCAGAACTAGTGTATTTCCATGGGCTGTGCTTTTTAAGCTCATTAATAGCAAAGATATTGTATGGTTCACTCCAGTTCTTTCCGTGGGCTACTGCTCATATCACAGGAGGTAATAAAAGGCAGAAGGTAGAATATGGAAAGGGAATGGGACCCCTGGTGGTGGCGCTGGGGTTGTTGCATTAACAGACAACAATTTTGCATTATCATTAATAAACTGAGGAATACACAAAGGGAGGAAGAATAGGATGAATAAACTTTTGGAAACAAAGAGAATTCTCTCCCTCTCTCGATTTAGAGTACTGTACAGCTATGGCAAGTCTTCTGTGGCACAGAAATCATTGCAGGTGAGACATTATTTTCAGCACTCCAGACGAGATCACTGCAATATGCTCTATTTGGAGTTCCCTTGGAAGACCTCCCAGAAGCCTCAGATAATGCAGAGAGCAGCTGTTGGAGATCATTAGCATAAATAGATTTGGCTTAGCTGGAAGCCTAGGGCTTGGAACTAAGATATAAATCGGAGCTTAACTGTTAGCTGAAAAGCTCTGAAATTAAAACTAAATAAAATAATAAAAAATTAAAATGTTTAGATAGTGCACGTTGCAGATAGAAGACTTAGGGGCCATAAGCTTTATCTTGTTCCTAAAATGAAAATTAGAATTCTTAGGTAAAGGTGGAAATTGTATGTAATGTTTTCCATGAGATGGAGTATGCTTCCAAACTGCGAGCTTTCCCGTCATGTTTGTGTGTGTGTGTGTGTGTATTATTAGATTTGAGTAAGATATGTATAGAAATTTGCAAATAATTGTAATTCAAAATCATTCTCACTGGAAAAAGATAACAAATATTCTTATTTAAATTACACCAAAATTGATAATGCCTATATTCTTTTTTTTTTTTTTTTTGCTGTACGCGGGCCTCTCACTGCTGTGGCCTCTCCCGTTGCGGAGCACAGGCTCCGCGGCCATGGCTCGCGGGCCCAGCCGCTCCGCGGCATGTGGGATCTTCCGGGATAGGGGCACGAACCCGTGTCCCCTGCATCGGCAGGCGGACTCTCAACCACTGCGCCACCAGGGAAGCCCAATGCCTATATTCTTAAAAAAAGAATGACCAAAGAACATTTTATACTTTAAATTTTTAAGGTTTTTAAGCAGATTATATGAAATGAATTTGTTTTACAGTAAAAATAATATTTTAAAAATTCTTTAAGGTTAAATATAAAATCCCTAAGATCTTTAGGCCATTGAGTGTTTGCATTAAATTAATAGAAACAAATATTTAAATACACTTAATGCTAAGTGTGTGTCATTAAAGTGACTAACAACAGGAATTTAAGGGTGCAGACAAAACAGAGTACAACAATGTATCTGCCCCTATTTTTGAAATAGCAGAGATAAGAAAAGGAACTGAACTTTGCATTAGGAAATTTCTGAGCTTTGATTTGACGCATTTATAATTATGTGCAGTACAGAACACGAAGGCCCTCAGAATAGCTGCAACATCTGTACTCAAAGTCTTCTCTTTACAGCTTACCACTTTTAAAAATTGTAATTTTAGTAATCTATGTATTTCCCTAGATAATGAGTATTTTGTGAATAAGCATTATTATTTTTTATCACTATATAATGGATCCACCCATAAATAAAGTTAAGGAAATAAGCCGCAAAATTGATATGTTATGTTTATAAATCTAAAGAATAGAAAACTAAAAATGTCTCCAGAAATCTGAATTGAATTTATTTTTTCAGATTATACAAAATTGTGAATAGTATTCCAATCAAACTTATGTGAGTTATAAATTGAGGGACAGACTAACAGTGAGAAGAACTAGTTAATAACTGAAATATTTTTTATATTTATATTGTAATAAATTCTATGATAATTATTTCTGACTCAACACCACAACCACCACCACCAATATAAAAACAAACCAAAGTGGACTAATATATTCATCATTAGGAATTGTCAAAAATGATATTTTGCTTGCATTGAAAGCCTCTGGGAAATTTTAATGATTGTTTTCTTTTCAAAAGTTCTTAAGGCCTTCACGTGGTCCTTATCTAAAAGCTCACTGCCATAAGCTAATATATATTAAGGGTAAAGAGATAGTTCAAGAAGCTATTAATTAATCACTATTTTAATGTTGGCACTTCAACAATTTTTGGAAAAAAAAGTTTCTAGTCTGCTAAAATATAAATGTTTTTATTTCTAGTTCCCCAAGTACTAAATGATATTCTAACCAATTTAACCTGCCTTAAAAAGTAAAATATTTTTCATATTAAGAATTAAATATGGGCATCCCGGGTGGCGCAGTGGTTGAGAGTCCGCCTGCCGATGCAGGGGACACGGGTTCGTGCCCCGGTCTGGGAAGATCCCACATGCCACGGAGCAGCTGGGCCCGTGAGCCATGGCTGCTGAGCCTGTGCGTCCAGAGCCTGTGCTCTGCAATGGGAGAGGCCACAACAGTGAGAGGCCTGTGTACAGCAAAAAAAATAATAATAATAATAATTAAATATCTTAATTTTGTTATGACCAACATAAGAGTCTCAATTACATTTTTCATTCGAAGTTTACTACATGTTTCAAATTTTTTTGTTTTTGTTTTTTTTTTTTAGTGTTGTGGTTAATATACTCCAAATATGCCTCAAGTGATTATGTACTAAAGTATTCATATTTAATATTGTATGTATGGGTCTTTTTACATTTTTAACATTAAAGACCAACTAATCTTACATTAAACATATGGAAAGAATTTTGTTTTTCAAGCATTGTTTCTTCTCTTAAAACAATATAGTTTGGGTCAAAGAAAAGTCTAAATTATGAGCATTTTAAAAAGAAATATTACAATGTTATAATAAAGTCACTCTGCAGAAATCATTAAAAGCTCCAAATAAATTTTCAGAAGTACTCCAGAAGACACAATTATGTATATTGTTTTGAGGTTGATAAACAGAGACAAATCTGAACAACTGAGGACAATGTATTTCTCTACAAACCTCTAGATTATGGAGGCTAGTTTGTTCATAAGTATTAAAAATAATAGATAACAAGAAAGAGGTATTTTGTACAAGATGTAAAACAACTGGTTCCACAGAGGATGCTTTTGCCTAGAATACACTAGCAAAATAGTTAATAACTGAATATGAGTACTATTTCTTATTGTGCTAAATACTTCTGTTTTAGTTTTATGTGTGGAGATGTTTCCTCCCTCTTTAATAAGACCTTTTTTTAATAAAACAAGATTTTTTTTTAATTTATAAAACCATGCAAATTAGGCTTAGCATGAAAACTAGTCTCTGGGAAAGCAGGGCTCTTAAAGAAAATCAAAATTATGACTGCTAAGACTCTGTGTGGGACGTCTTGGACCATGTCTGCTCACCTGTGTTAGTAAGTAAGGGAAAATATTGTGAACATCTGTTGACTGACAAAATCTGAAGATTGTAAGAATATTTGAATCTATTTTCCAACAAATACTTAATGAATAAGTCAAGATAAGTTCCTTAGGAGGATATTCTTATTTTTTTAAAATCAGATTCCAATTTGTAAAACCTGGTATGTGTTCTTTTCCCAAGATAGTAGGTTATCTGCAACAAATATGCTTTTTCACTGATTTAACATCACTAATTTAACAAGCTGTAGGATTGTGAAATCCCGAGGAAGCTTATTTGCTAAGCTTCAACATTTTACTAATAAAGCAAACCTCATTTAGCATCCCACTGTATAGTTATGCAGTAGAAGATGTAGAATTGCTAGGAACTGTAAAGTAAAGGGACAAGTCGCATATGAGTTTCACTTTTTGTACCAGTCACAGAAAAATTTACATATTGATATAGCCATGTATTCCTAATCTAGCACATTGGGCATACTAGATATAACTAGTAAATTGGACCTATTATATATGCAAGCACACCCACACATACTTATATTATAATAGCAATTCCAAAAAGCAAAATTTTGTTTCATTCCCTGATGGGAGGAGTCATTGATACCTTTGTAGAGATTTATATAAATTGGGCCATCTTCCAAGTAACCAGGGCTTAAGTATTTGTGTTTTATTAGTCAGGATAGCCTGGATACAAGGCTGTATGTGAATCTTCCACTCAAACCAGTATTTTTCTGCTTGTATTATCTGTGTCTTGATTCTCTATTTGTTGTAAACCTTTGAGCAAGTTCTCTTACCTTTCTAATTTGTTGTTCATAATATATGAAATGAACACAGCATAAATTACCTGACACATTGCAGATTACAGTAATAATTGCTTTGGAGATGAGAGAGGGACATTTTAAAAAATACAGTTTTCTGATTTCTATAAAGAGGTTTGTCTGTAAAAGTTTCTGGTCTCGAGGAGCTTCAAGATGGGGGAAGAGTAGGATGTGGAGATCACCTTCCTCCCCACAGATACGTCAGAAATACATCTACATGTGGAACAACTCCTACAGAACACCTACTGAATGCTGGCAGAAGACCTCAGACCTCGCAAAAGGCAAGAAACTCCCCCACGTACCTGGGTAGGGAAAAAGAAAAAAGAATAAACAGAGAAAAAAGGATAGGGACAGGACCTGCACCAGTGGGAGGGATCTGTGAAGGACGAAAGGTTTCCACACACTAGAAGCCCATTCATAGGCGGAGACTGTGGGTGGTGGAGGGGGGAAGCTTCGGAGCTGCGGAGGAGAGCGCAAGAACAGGGGTGCAGAGGGCAAAGCAGAAAGATTACCGCAAGAAGGACGGGTGCCGACCAGCAGTCACCAGCCCGAGAGGCTTGTCTCCAGGAGCTGTGAGAACAAAGAAGAGAAAGGGAAATCTCTCACAGCCACCTCAGGATCAGAGGATTAAACCTCCACAATCAGCTTGATGTACCCTGCATCTGTAGAATACCTGAAGAGGCAACAAATCATCCCAAATTGAGGAGGTGGACTTTGGGAGCAACGATATACATATTTTTTCCTTTTTTTTTTTTTTTTTTTGTGAGTGTGTATGTATATGATTCTGTGTGTGATTTTGTTGGTATAACTTTGCTTTTACCATTTGTCCTAGGGTTTTGTCTGTCCGTTTTTTGTTTTGTTTTGTTTTGTTTTTTTAGTATAGTTTTTAGCACTTATTGTCACAGGTAGATTTGTTTTTTGGTTTGGTTGTGCTCTTCTTTCTTACTTTTTTTTTATTACTTTTTTAAAATTGATTTTTAATAATTCTTTTTTATTTTAATAAATTTATTTTATTTTACCTTCTTCTTTCTTTCTTTTTTCCTCCCTTTTATTCTAAGCCATGTGATGACAGGCTCTTGGTGCTCCAGGCATCAGGACTGAGCTTCTGAGGTGGGAGAGCCAAGTTCAGGACACTGGTCCACAAAAGAACTCCCTGCTCCACATAATATCAAATGGTGAAAATCTCCCAGAGATATCCATCTCAATGCCAAGACCCAGTTTCACTCAACGACCAGCAAGATCCAGTGCTGGACACCCTTGCCAAACAACCAGCAAGACAGGAACACAACCCCTCCCATTAGCAGAGAGGCTGCCTAAGATCATAATAAGGTCACAGACACCGCAAAACTCACCACCAGACATGGACCTGCCCAAGAGAAAGAAAAGATCCAGCCTCATCCACCAGATCACAGGCACTAGTCCCCTCCACCAGGAAGCCTACACAACCCACTGAAGCAACTTTAGCCACTGGGGGCAGACACCAAAAATAGTGAGAACTACAAACATGCAGCCTGCAAAAAGGAGACCCCCAAACAGAAGAAGTTAAGCAAAATGAGAAGACAAAGAAACACACAGCAGATGAAGGAGCAAGGTAAAAACCCGCCAGACTTAACAAATTAAGAGGAAATAGGCAGTCTACCTGAAAAACAATTCAGAATAATGGTAGTAAAGATGATCCAAAATCTTAGAAATAGAATGGAGAAAATATATAAAACGTTTAACAAGGACTTAGAGGAACTAAAGAGCAAACAAACAGTGATGAAAAACACAACAAAGAAATTTAAAATTCTATAGAAGGGATCAATAGCAGAATAACTGAGGCAAAAAAAAAACGGATAAGTGACCTGGAAGATAAAATAATGGAAATAACTACTGCAGAGCAGAATAAAGAATAAAAGTGAAAAGAATTGAGGACACTCTCAGAGACCTCTGGTACAACATTAAATGCACCAACATTCGAATTATAGGGGTCCCAGAAAAAGAGAAAAAGAAAGGGACTGAGAAAATATTTGAAGAGATTATAGTTGAAAACTTCCTGAATATGGGAAAGGAAATAATCAATCAAGTCCCGGAAGCACAGAGAGTCCCAGGATAGATTTTTCTTCAGGATAAATCCAAGGAGAAACACTCCAAGGCACATATTAATCAAACAATCAAAAATTAAATACAGAGAAAAAATATTAAAAGCAGCAAGGGAAAAACAACAACTAAAACATAAGGGAATCCCCATGAGGTTAACAGCTGATCTTTCAGCAGAACCTCTGCAAGCCATAAGGGAGTGGCAGGACATATTTAAAGTAATGAAGGGGAAAAACCTACAACCAAGATTACTCTACCCAGCAAGGATCTCATTCAGATTAGATGCAGAAATTAAAACCTTTACAGACGAGCAAAAGCTAAGAGAACTCAGCATCACAAAACCAGCATTACAGCAAATGCTAAAGGGACTTCTCTAGGCAGAAAACACAAGAGAAGGAAAAGACCTATAATAACAAACCCCAAAAAACTGAGTAAATTGTAATAGGAACATACATATTGATAATTACCTTAAATGTAAGTGGATTAAATGTTCTAATCAAAAAACATAGACTTCCTGAATGGATACAAAAACAAGACCCATGTATATGCTGTCTATAAGAGACACACTTCAGACCTCAGGACACATACAGACTGAAAGTGAGGGGATGGAAAAAGATATTACATGCAAAAGGAAATCAAAAGAAAGCTGGAGTAGCAATTCTCATATCAGGAAAAACAGACATTAAAACAAAGACTATTACAAGAGACAAAGAAGGACACTACCTAATGATCAAGGGATCAATCCAAGAAGAACATATAACAATTGTAAATATTTATGCACCCAACACAAGAGAACTCCAATACATAAGGCAAATACTAACAGCCATAAAAGGGGAAATCGACAGTAACACAAACATAGTAGAGGACTTTAACACCCCACTTTCACCAATGGACAGATCCTCCAAAATGAAAATAATGCTTCTTTGAGAAAATAAATGAAATTGATAAACCATTAGCCAAACTCAGCAAGAAAACAATGGAGAAGACTCAAATCAATAGAATTAGAAATGAAAATGAAGAAGTAAAACCTGACACTGCAGAAATACAAAAGATCATGAGCGATTACTAAAACAACTATATGCCAATAAAATGGACAATGTGGAAGAAATGGACAAATTCTTAGAAATGCACAACCATCCGAGACTGAACCAGGAAGACATAGAAAATATGAAGACCAATCACAAGCACTGAAATTGAAACTGTGATTAAAAATATTCCGACAAACAAAAGCCCAGGACAAAATGGCTTCACAGGCGAGTTCTATCAATCATTTAGAGAAGAGCTAACACTTATGCTTCTCAAGCTCTTCCAAAATATACCAGAGGTAGGAACATTCCCAAACTCATTCTATGAGGCCACCATCACCTTGATACCAAAACCAGGCAAGGATGTCACAAAGAAAGAAAACTACAGGCCAATATCACTGATGAACATAGATGCAAAAATCCTCAACAAAATACTAGCAAACAGAATCCAACAGCACATTAAAAGGATCATACACCATGATCAAGTGGGGTTTATTCCAGGAATGCAAGGATTCTTCAATATATGCAAATCAATCAATGTGATACACCATATTAACAAATTGAAGGAGAAAAACCATATGATCATCTCAATAGATGCAGAGAAAGCTTTCAACAAAATTCAACACCCATTTATAATAAAAACCCTGCAGAAAGTAGGCATAGAGGGAACTTTCCTCAACATAATAAAGGCAGTATATGACAAACCCACAGACAACATTGTCCTCAATGGTGAAAAACTGAAACCATTTCCACTAAGATCAGGAACAAGACAAGTTTGCCCACTCTCACCACTCTTATTCAACCTAGTTTTGGAAGTTTTAGCCACAGCAATCAGAGAAGAAAAGGAAATAAAAGGAATCCAAATTGGAAAAGAAGAAGTAAAGCTGTTACTGTTTTGTAGATGACATGATACAATACATAGAGAATCCTAAAGATGCTACCAGAAAACTACTGGAACTAATCAATGAATTTGGTAATGTAGCAGGATGCAAAATTAATGAACAGAAATCTCTGGCATTCCTGTACACTAATGATGAAAAATCTGAAAATGAAATCAAGAAAACACTCCCATTTACCATTGCAACAAAAAGAATAAAATATACAGGAATAAACCTACCTAAGGAGACAAAAGACCTGTATGCAGAAAATTATAAGACACTGATGAAAGAAATTAAAGATGATACAAATAGATGGAGATATATACCATGTCCTTGGATTGGAAGCATCAACATTGTGAAAATGACTCTACTACCCAAAGCAATCTACAGATTCATTGCAATCCTTTTCAAACTACCAATGTCATTTTTCACAGAACTAGAACAAAAAATTTCACAAGTTGTATGGAAACACAAAAGATCCCGAATAGTGAAAGCAATCTTGAGAAAGAAAAACGGAGATTGAGGAATCAGGCTCCCTGACTTCAGATGATACTACAAAGCTACAGTAATCAAAACAGTATGGTACTGGCACAAAGACAGAAAGATAGATCAATGGAACAGGATAGAAAGCCCAGAGATTAACCCACGCACATATGGTCACCTTATCTTTGATAATGGATGCAAGAATATATAGTGGAGAAAAGACAGCCTTTTCAATAAGTGGTGCTGGCAAAACTGGACAGCTACTTGTAAAAGAATGAAATTAGAACACTCCCTAACACCATTCACAAAAATAAACTCAAAATGGATTAAAGACCTAAACGTAAGGTCAGAAACTATTAAACTCTTCGAGGAAAACATAGGCAGAACAGTCCATGACATAAATCACAGCAAGATCCTTTTTGACACACCACTCAGAGAAATGGAAATATAAATAAAAATAAACAAATGGGACCTAATGAAACTTAAAGGCTTTTGCACAGCAAATGAAACCATATAAAGACGAAAAGACAACCCTCAGAATGGTAGAAAATATTTGCCAATGAAGCAACTGACAAAGGATTAATCTACAAAATTTACAATCAGCTCATGCAGTTCAATATCAAAAACAAATAACCCAATCTAAAAATGGGCAGAAGACCTAAATAGACATTTCTCCAAAGAAGAGATACAGATTGCCAACCAACACATGAAAGAATGCTCAACATCATTAATCATTAGAGAAATGCAAATCAAAACTACAATGAGATATCATCTCATACCCGTCAGAATGGCCATCATCAAAAAATCTACAAACAATAAATGCTGGAGAGGGTGTGGAGAAAGGGATCCCTCTTGCACTGTTGGTGGGAAGGTAAATTGATACAGCCACTATGGAGAACAGTATGGAGGTTCCTTAAAAAGCTACAAATAGAACTACCATATGACCCAGCAATCCCACTCCTGGGCATATACCCTGAGAAAACTATAATTCAAAAAGAGTCATGTACCACAATGTTCATTGCAGCTGTGTTTACAATAGCCAGGACATTGAAGCAACATATGTGTCCATCTACAGATGAATGGATAAAGAAGATGTGGCACTTATACACAATGGAATATTCCTCAGCCATAAAAAGAAACGAAATGAGTTATTTGTAGTGAGGTGGATGGACCTAGAGTCTGTCATACAGAGTGAAGTAAGTCAGAAAGAGAAAGACAAATACCGTACGTTAACACATATATATGGAATCTAAAAAGAAAACAAAGAAAAGAAATGGTCATGAAGAACCTAGGGGCAAAATGGGAATAAAGATGCAGACATACTAGAGAATGGACTTGAGATCACGGGGAGGGGGAAGGGTAAGCTGGGATGAAGTGAGAGAGTGGCATGGACTTATATACACTACAAAATGTAAAATAGATCACTAGTGGGAAGCAGCCGCATAGCACAGGGAGATCAGCTTGGTGCTTTGTGACCACCTAGAGGGGTGGGATAGGGAGGTTGGGAAGGAAGGAGATGCAAGAGGGAAGAGATATGGGGATATAAGTATGTGTATAACTGATTCACTTTGTTATAAAGCAGAAACTAACACACCATTGTAAAGCAATTATACTCCAATAAAGATGTTAAGGAAAAAATTTCTCCGGTCTCTTTCCCATCTCTTAGTCCTTCCCAAGGAGGAATGAATTCCCAGTTGGTGAGTCTTAGTCGAATGGCTTGGCATTTTCATTCTTCTCACTATTCTAGAGCCATCTGCTATAGATAATACATATTCTGGCTTCCTCCTCTCCACCTGAGTTTCATCAGAGTAGCCCTTTATTTGGAGAGCCCATGGATTTCTAAAGCTGCCTGTAACAGAATGTCTAAGTCTGTATATTTAAGGAGTTCAGAATGAAGAAGAATAAGTAAATCAACTTCATTAGTAATTTGCGTTAGTTTTGGTTCTCTGTCAATCTAATACATCTGATACTGTCTGCCAAATAGGTACTCCAAATATTTGAGATTTCAAATTATATAAGACACAGTTCCAAAGAATATTCACAATGCTCACATTAGTGAATTGCCTATTCAGATAGGTAGATGATAATACAACTTATATATTGAAGTATATGTCCATGAATCCTTGATATTTAAAAATATATAGTGTCTAGATCATTAGTATTAAATGCATTATATTATGTGCAGTTACTAAATTATAAAAGTGAGTAGTGTGCTCAGCTTTGCTAAGTATTTCTTGCAGTGTGCAAAACAAAATGGCAGTAATGAATTGAAACACTCAACTAATCTTAAGTACCTTAACAGTAAACATTAAACTCATTTAAAAATAAGTAACAGTGATATCTAATAAGTACTATTACCAGGCATAAAAAAATCAAAATTTAATTAATAAGACTTTAGCTAATTATGTGTAAAACTTATTACACTTATTTTCTGTTTCACTTGCTTAATGATAAAACTAACACAAAATATTGCTGTTTAGAATTGAAAATGAGAAGAGTAATGTTCGTAGTAATAGAAAAGTAAAATGTTAAAAAATGAAAATAAAACAAAGCAAAGCAAAACAAATAAACCCTGTTATACATCAGGCTCTATGTTTATCAAGAAATGTAGCTACAATTCTCACTATTTCTTTTCAATGTTTATATATTTTATTACCATTTTGATTCTGATGCTTGCATGAACTAGGATCAAAATCTTTAGGTAACTTGTTCAAGTTTATAGAGGTAGGAACTGATGGTGCTGGTGTTTAAATGCAGATTAGAATGTTTTGAGTGCCATATTTTTGATACTACATAACTCTTGCCCATTATCTCTAGATGATTACATAAATAAAAATATTCTGAGTAATCTAGCCATTATAAAGATCCTTTATATTTTTATTAGCGCCTTAGATCAAAGATATCTATACTATACAAATGGTATGTAAGGCAACTAAAATCTCTGTTTTTTGTTGAATTAGGAAACTATATTTATAATACTTCGGTAGGTTCAATAACTGTGCTTATTTCAATCACAAAACAAATGAATTGCACTGATAGTGCTTCCTTTAACATTTGGAAATCCACTATTAGTATGATTTCAATTTTAAAATGATTAGATTTTTTAACTTCTGATATTTTACATAACCATAAAAAATACTGAAGGTAAAATAACAATACTGATGAATGCATTCAGCAAATATTGATAGTTTTTAAGATTTTAGATAATTCCCTAACTATCATGCATTGATTGGTGCAACAGTCAGTTATGTCTATGAGGACAACTTCTTCATGGAACTTTCAGCTACTGGAAGAGAAAGGGTATAAATAAATAAAGGAACAAATGGATGTATAATTTCATTGTGGGAAGAGTGCTAAGAAACCAAAGAAACAGAATATTAGACAAGGTAAAACTAGTAGTGGAGGGTTGAGGAATATCTCTTTTGATTTGGTGGTGAAAGAAGTTTTATTAATGGGTTGAAATTTTAGTGTAGACTGGAAGAATAAGAACAAGATAAATATGTCAAGATTGTAGGTAAAGACACCCTTGGTAGTGAAAACAACACATACACAAAGACTGTAGTTGGACAGGTCTTGGTGTTTTGAAACAACTTAAAGAAGACTAGTATGTTTGGTGCTTATATGAGCAAAAGAAAGAACCACAGGTAGTAAAACTGAAGAGACAAGGATGATTATATCCACCTTTGGACTATATGATTGGTTAAATACATATCTAGATCTGATAAGTGAGGTCTGAACTGCACTGTAATAGTTGGCTATTTGTAATAATTATATTCAATAATAAATGAAATAATTCAAGGAAAATGTATGGATGAAAATTATTGCAGTAGGGTTGCAACTTAAGGTACTCTACATTTATTTAAATATCAGAAAAAAGTGAAACCATTTCAGGAGAGGTGAGACAAATAAGTGAAAAAATCAGGAGGAAAAATATTTTCTGAGAGTTTTAAGGAAGAATGTTTGAAATTATATGAAATTCTGCAGATAGATCAAAGAAGATACTAATTGAAAGGAATTCTTTGAATATTAAAACACTGAGATAATTTTCTTTGAAAAGAGTATTTTCAATTGGAAAGGAGAGGATGTCAAGATGAAATTGATTAACGAGAGAATGGTATCCCTATATTCTCCTCCAATTTGCACACTTCTGACATAACTGGCTAACTTTCTAGTATGGAGTTTCCCTGTTTATATGTACACATACAGATGTTGATTGAATTGTTTTTCTAATTTTTCACTTCACCATATTAATACTTAACATCCACACCCCCTTGGCATGACCTAGACTTTGGATTTAGCCAAGTGATTGCTTTGGCCAATGAAATGTTAGTGGATGCAAAACAAAACAGTTATAAACCTACGTTTACCTAGCTGTGCTTGCCTTTTGGATTTGGCATCTGGTATAAGACAATTATACAGCATCAATGATAGCTTTATTACAGGGAATTTGTTCTTATTCCTGATTATGAGGGATGAGCAGTCCCAAGATCTGCAGTTGGAAAGCTGGAGACTCAGGAGAGCTGATGGTTTAAGTTCCCGTCCTAAAGCCAGAAGGCTCACGCATGACCCAACAAGTGCAGATGCTTCAGTTCAACTGTGAAGGAAGAAAAAGGCCAATGGCCCAGCTCAAGCCAATAGGGCAGAAGGAGTTCCCTCATACTTGGGGAAGGATCAGCATTTTTGTTCTACTCAGGGCTTCAGTTGATTGGATGAGGGTCATCCACACTAGGGAGGGCAATCTGTTTTACTCATTCTACTAATTCAAATGTTAATCTCATCCAGAAACATCCTCACAGATACAAACACAACCAGAATAATGTTTGACCAAATATCTGGGCACCTGGTGGCCCAGTCAAATTGACATGTAAAATTGCACATCACAGGGAATGTAAAGAGAAAAAGACATTCAACAGAGAGAAAGTAGAGGAGTAAATAGTAATAGCAAAGGTGGATACAATACTGATATATAGAGAAAGTGTATGCATTACATATATATATATTATATATATATATATATTATATATATATATATTATATATATATATAATATATATATATATAATTTAGGGAAAGTATATATACTTAGAGAAAGAGAGAGAATGGGAGAGGAGAGAGAAAGAATTCTTCGTGAATAGGAAGAGACGTTCAGGGTCTTTGGGGATATTAGATACCTTATACTTCTTGGCCTGGGGGTGACTTATTTTGTACAAATTTGTTATTCTGCATTTTGTTCTTATAAACACCTTTCTTTAAATGCATTGTATTTCAAAATAAAGTTGTTAAAATGTCACAGAAAATGAAGGAAGCTGTTGTCTCCATTGGAATAATTGTTGAGTTGCTGAATTCTTGTGAAAGCAAGAAATAAAAATGCCTATTTGTTGTTAAAGAATATATCATTTCTATCTATGATTTTGGATGTAGTTCTGTTTCTGATCCAAGCTATGATCATGCATTGGGAAGCTTGAAAAGACATGAAATTGTGAGGCAGACCTGATAACAGGTTTAAAGATGGGAATGATGACTGAGGGAGATAAACACTCCTTACTGAATAAGTAGTATTATTAAGAAGATGAGTAGATTACAGTAACATGAAGGGATTTGGGAAAGGAAATTGGGCTTGTGCCTCGGGCCTGTGACCTTCACAATGTTTTGCCAGTGTTCCAAAAGTATTTTTTTGAAATTCTGACTCCTGTTGACCTTTTTTCCCTGTTGGGTGAGACAGGAAGCCTGGAGGATGCTTGTCGGGGGGGGGGGACATCCTCCTCCAAGTTGGGATAAGGCTCTGGTAGTTTCTTTTCCTTTTAACTGTAGGTATTTTGTCATAGAAAATGCTCTAGATATGTTTCAAAAAGATCGCTCTTTTCCTCCCCCTGTAAGATGTGAAGGAGTAGGTAGTTCCGGGATCTTTGCTTCCTCACTGAGAGAATCTGGTGGGATTCCTGGAGGAAAAGCCTGAGTCTCTCACGGGTTTCCCATTTTTATAAGTCTACACTCATCCTCAAGTAATTTATCAAAATTATCAGTTAATTGCCCAAATCACTCTTTTAAGTAGTCCTACCAGCTTATGGTTCCAGTGGCTGATGCCTCAGGTAAGCAGATCTTGGTGTGACTCCCTGGATGCACCTGTCTCCAGATTTTGGGGTGGCAGTTTGACTTATAACCTCAGTTCTCTGTTGGGTCCAAAAATAGTTGTTAAGTTTAACTTTCTCTAGTTTTTTTCTTATTGTAAGAATAGGAGTGACAGCTTCCAAGTCTTTGTAGTTTGAAACTGAAACGGAAAGCTTCTGATAATTTTTTTCCAAATGCTTTATATCAAATGGTAGGCTTTCAAACTAAGTGTTTTCAAAGATATGCATATTGTATTCTGATAGCTTTTTTCATATGTAGAGCAAATATCAGTTTGAAGTAAACTGAGAAGGAAATAATTTTAAATAAAATATTAAAATGTGGCAAAGTAGTTATTTAAACTAAATGAGTTTAAAAAATTCTTTCAACACACAATATGGTCAACTGAGCTAACAATTCTAATTTGTAAAGTTCACATTAAAATTTAAGAGACTCAACTCATATCCAGATCTTGATTTTTAATATCATTCTTTAATAAAAGGAATCAGGTCTCCTTGGGGAAATGGTGGGTTCTAGTACTAGGGCAATGAAAATACAGAATGAGCCTAGAGCGTCCTGTAGTGCCAGAAAATAAGAAAATGCTCAAGTGCAAACACACACACATAAACTACAGGGATCTGTCAAGAGACACTGGAGCTAAAACTGTAATAATTTGAGCAACAATTTATGATAAAGTGGTACTGAATTTTAACCCATTATAAAATAAATATATATGAATCCATAGTGAAATAAGTAAATGATTGAATAAATAAATAGAGAAGAACTGACTAACCTTCCACACAGAAGAATTACAAATAATTTTTGTGGATACTTTACCCTTAAGGAGATGGAACATAACTCCCCACACCTTAAGTGTGGGCTACTCATAATGATTTCCTTTCAAAGGGGGGAGTATAGAAATGGTAAAAAATGAGTAAGTTTACAGTGAAGAAACTTGACAAACACTACCTCAGCCAGGTGACAAGGTACTATCAACATTGGTAAATATGTCCATAGCAGGTACCACTGACAAATGTAACAAGAGCAGCCCTTCACCTTGTGTTCTTTGTCCCAAAACACATACCCCAATCTAATAATGAGGAAAACACCAAATAAATCCCAATTGAGAGACATTATACAGAATAACTTATCATTACTTGCTATAGACTGAATTGTGTTCTGCCAACATTCATATTTTGAAGCCCTAACCACAAATGTGATTTTTTTCTGGAGATAGGGTTTTTGAGAGGTAACTAAGGTAAATGAGGTCATAAGGATGGGGCCCTGGTCTCATAGGATTGTGGCCTTAGAAGAAGAGGAAGATATTCTCTCCCCCAGCATGTGAGGACACAGTGAGAAGGCAGCTGTCTACAAGCCCTCATCAGGATCTGAACATGCTGGCACCCTGACCTCATATTTTCAGCTTCTGAAACTGTGGGAAAATAACTTTCTGTTATTTAAACTATCTAATATATGGTATTTTGTTATGACGGCCTTAGCAGACTAATACAGTACTCCTCAAAAGTATCAACATTATAATAAACAAGGAAAGCCTGAGAAACTGTGACAGCTAAGAGGAGCCTAATAAAGACTAAGTGTAATATGGTATCCTGGATAGGATACTGGAAGAAAAAGAAACATTAGGTGGGAAATCTGAATAAAGCACAGACTTCAGTTAATAATACAATATCTGTAGTTGTTCATTAATTGTGACAAGTGTACCATGCTAACGTAAGATGTTAATAATAGGGAAAAGCATGTATGGGGTAAATATGGACACTCTTACTACTATTGTCACACTTCAAATCTGAAATGATTGCAAAATGATTTTACCTAATTTATGTATGAACCTGTGCTTATAGAAGGTCTGGAAGGTCTTCTGACAGTTTAATCAATCACTTCATAAACAATGGAAGAAATCTCAGAAATGATACTGCAGTGAGTCTGGAAATTAG
This sequence comes from Mesoplodon bidens, assembly GCF_964165515.1. Lineage (NCBI taxonomy): Eukaryota > Metazoa > Chordata > Mammalia > Artiodactyla > Ziphiidae > Mesoplodon > Mesoplodon bidens. The sequence goes on from NC_138160.1 coordinate 20,284,526, forward strand.
AAGTGAATAAGAATGTCCTTTGGGGATCTCACAGTGAAATGAAAGTGTAAAACTCTCATAGTTTACTGTATAATGTATTTTTTATTATACTTAATTTCTAGTTCAACAATCATTCTATCAAACATCTAAAATGCATCCTTTGGTTTATGCATTTTACAATCCACTTAGAGAAAAAAAGTAAACATCTTTTTCAGTTGACTCATCTGTAAAATTGGAGAGTTGACTTGATAAGCACAAATAGAATGTCTAGCTATAAATACTGTATGTTTTACGTTATTAAAGAAGCAAATAGAATGGTATCATACAAAGTGTTTCATGTTTTCACTTTTCCAGAAGCCAGCAAACTTAGTACCTTGTAGCATATCTATAGCAAGAATAGTCCTGTATATAGTAAGGCTTCCAAGAAAGGGTCTTTTTAATATGTCCTCCCGTGTGTCAGAGTATAAGGAGCTTCTCTGGCCCAAGAAAATCAAGCTAGGAATTTTAGGGGTTTCACATATATTTTCAACTAAAAAAAATGGGACTAATTTCTCTCATTTGCATTGCATTCAAAGATAAATATAACTATAATTTTTAATGGTACTATCTCTGAAATATATTTCACATTTTATTACAATAAGTTAATATACTACATGACTTGCATAAACTTTTATTACAAGATGTTTTAAACTTACTCACTGAAATCTTTAAAAAAAAGTTTCACATTTTGCTGGTTATTTTCAAATACAGGTGGAGAAAATGTCATGGAAGCTGACATGACGCCCTGCAGCTAAAGGTCAATTTCTTCTGTAAATTAAAGAATTCAAGTATTTAGAAAAGTAATTTATAAGGCCAGTTAACTTAGTTATATATTCTAATGATTTCCTAGCTACTGTATCTCTGCAAGTAATCCTATTTGATAACTACAAACCTCTAGATTAAGTAATAAACATCCTTAAAGCCAGCTACTGACAGAAACAATTTTAGAAGAATTGATGGCTCCCTCCTTTGATCAGAGAGAAAAAGTAATAAGGTTTTGTAGCTAAGTCCCCAAGGCACTGACCATGGCCCTTTTCCCCAGACCTAGGGAGGTAAAAATACCACGTTTTATTTTAAAAACGATTATCTTTCCATTGAAGTGTTGGTTCCATGGTTAATGATGTGGTAAGATAGAGATAATTTCCAAGTGGAAAAATAGAAAAGTGACTTCCAGATTTGAAAAGTTTCTATATCTAGAAACATTGTTTGACTCAAACACTGCCTCTTTTCATATAGTACATATACACATATATATGATATATATATATACACATATTGTGTTATATATACCTCTTATACAACTTTTAAATATACCTCATATAACTTTTATATATTATATATACATATGTATAACTTTTGTATAAACCTATTATATAACCTCTACATAATAATAATTTAAATATATTATATTATTCATTATATAGGCATACATTGTTTTGTTATGCTTTACTTTATTGTGCTTCATAGATATGTGTTTTCACAAATTGAAGGTTTGTGGCAACTCTGCATCAAGAAAGTCTATTGGTGCCATTTTTCCAACAGCATTTGCTCATTTCATGCCTATGTATCACATTTTGGTAATTCTCACAATATTTCGAACTTTTTCACTTTTATTATATTTGCTATGGTGACCTGTGATCAGTGTTTCTTGATGTTACCACTACGACTCTGAAAGCACAGAGATGTTTAGCGTTCTTTTAGCGATAAAGTAAATTTTAATTAAAGTGTGTACTTTGGATTTTTTAGACATATGCTACTGCACACTTAATAGACTACAGTATAGTGTAAACATAATTTTTATATGCACTGGGAAATCAAAAAATTGTTGGGATTGCTTTATTGAGATATTTCATTGCAATGTTCTGGAACTGAACCCACATTATCTTTGAGGTATGCCTGTATATTATACATTATATTATATGTAATATATAATAATATATATCTTATATATATCTATAATATATATGTTTACCTTTATACACATATATGCCTCTCACTATATATGTTTCATGCCTTTCAGTCTTCAATGATTAATGAGAGGAAGAGAAATTACCAGTGAGTAAAGGACTTTTCTCTCCAGCTACAAGTCTGTCCCTCAGGAAGAGATAACAGATCTATTCCCATCTTTAGCCTCTCAATCACTTCCCTTAGTTCCTTTCACGTCAAAGGAGAGAAGCATTGTTATGGGCTGAATTGCGTTACTCAAAAAGGTATGTTGATATTCTAACCCCTAACACCTCAAAATGTTACCTTATTTGAAAATAGGGTCTTCACAGAAGTAATCAAGTTTAAGTGTGGTCATTAGGGTGGGCCCTTACCCAATCTGACTGGTGTCCTTATAGAAAGAGGAAAACACATAGGAAGACAGGGGAAATGTCATGTGACAATAGATGCTCAGGTTGAAGTTCTATAGCTAACAAGTCAAGGAGTGCCGAAGATTGCCTGGGAACCACTATCAACTAGGAAGTAACAAAGAAGCATTCTCCCCTACAGAGTTTAGAGGAAGCATGCCTACTGATACCTTGATTTTGTACTTTTTACCTCCAGAACTGTGGAACAATAACTTTCTGCTGCATTGAGCCATTCAGCTTGTGGCACTTAGTTACGGCAGCAGTAGGAATCTAATAAAGGATTGATGGATCTTGTTTAATAAGGTGGGATTAGATATGCTAAAACATTAGAAGTAGTGCTTCATCCCCCTCTAGTACTTTTTTCCTCCATATATTTGGCTAAATAGGCAGAAACTGCTTCTTAGAATTGGAGATTATGAGCCCCTGCAAGGTGAAATTACTTATTCCAAATGAGTTTTTAACAGATGCCAAGCTTTGGGAAGCAGTATGTGTGTGTGTCTATGTGGATCTTTGTCTATCAGTTGGTTTAGCAGTGACTTCCTGTGACTGACTAAGTACTATTTACTTTCCCAGGTGGAGGGTAAATGAACAGATTAATTAAATATGCACCAATCCATAATGCTTCAAATTCCTAAGCCATTAAATTATCAGGTAGTATCAGAGAGTGTCAGGTAGTGACATATAGTATTAGTTATTTCCAGAGCATTTTTTGTTTATTCTATTAGCAAAGTGTAAAATAAAAACAAAATCGTTCTCTTAATTACCATTCAATTCAATTTTTAATCATGTAGGATTTTTGGGTTTTGTTCTTACAGTTACTTTTTTTAGAAGAGGGATACTGTCATTCATTTCTCAAACATAAACTGTTAGTATGGGGCTCAGCAATATTAGAAATCCAAAATCTTTTAGTAAATGTGCAGAAGGATAAATGAATGAATATGTAAAAGGTAAGCATATTTCATTTGTGTGTAATGAGACTCAGTAAACATTATCATCACATGAGAAAATGTAGTGGCATTTGTCCCTATTGACAGAGAAACTGACCAAATGATGGGCTTGTATGGAGAAACCTTGAGTTTTGTTTGGCTTTTCAAACCATGAATCAAGTGTTGGCAGAAAATTAATTAACCTCTAATTTCCATGATTATTTTATTAATTATCCAGCATCCACAAATTTTACTACGTTTGTCCCAATTCTGTCATCCATAGCTGACACGCTTGTCTCATACTTCATTGATCAGAGTTCAATTGTGAGTTCCCAGCTGCAGACTTCAGATAGAAATGTTAACAGTGTCGAGAATCCAGGCTGTCATGTGACATCATCAAGATGGACCCAGAGGATAGAAAAATGATGCTCACAGTGATCCAGTGTTCCTTTTTCCACAACCAGAAGAACATGCAACCATCACCACTACCCCACTGTCACACAAGCCCTTATTTTCTTTCTTTTTTTTAATTGAAAAAAAATTTTGGTCACGTCATGTGGCTTGTGGGATCTTAGTTCCGCAACCAGGGATTGAACCCACATCCTCAGCAGTGAAAGCACAGGGTCCTAACCACTGGACCACCAGAGAATTCCTGAAACCTTAATTTCACTTGACATCTTGGAGAGGAACATGAGGAGGAAGAGGATATTTGAGGGATTCTTTTATTTAAGGAAATAAGCTACCCAAATAAATCAGAGGAAACATCAATTTTAACGATCTTTGGCTCCATGTTATCCTGAAAAGTTCGGATTTAGGAGAAAAACTATTCAAAAATGAAAAGAAAACCTAAGTTTCTATTTTACATCTGGATAAGAAGTTGCCAAGATTTCCAGCTGAGTTTCAATACCCAAAGGTCTTCTAGGGCTAACTTCACACACCATCAACTCTCCCTCATTATCTTTCATTCTTTAGTACTCTCCACAATGACTGCATCACTAAGTTGAAAATTTCCTTATATCCTGTAATCTTAATTTGCTAAATTTAATAGATACTTATTAGTCACCATCTTCCTCAACTTTACTATAGCATTTGTCAGAGAAGATTTTGCTTTAAAAAAATAATGATTTTTCTCCTGGCTTCTCTGATACTTTGATTTCGTATTTTTTCTTTTATGTCTTAGGTCTTTCCTTTTCATTCTCTTTAAAGGAGTTTAGAACTCCTCTACTACCTCTTACCTAAGTATTAGGGTCTCAGACTTTGGCCTCTTTCTTGCTTCTATATCATCTCTCTAGGTGGTCTTATTCATTCCCAGTATTTCACGCACCCCTTCTTGTTGATGGTTCACTGTTATAGGCTATACTTTCTCTTCTGCTCTCCAGATACATATTTCAAACTGATTACTTAACTCTTCCATTTAGCTGGTTCACAGAACACAACATGCCAGTAACCATACATGACATAATATGCCCAAAATAACATGTCCAAAATGAAACACTGATCTCATCCCATCCACAATTCAATTTGTCCTATTATGTTCTCTACATTAATAAATTATCTTTCCTCCAGTCACTCAATCTGAAGACATAGAAACATCATTTAACACTAACCTCTATTAAACCACTAAATCCAATTAATCATAAATTCCTATGAATTATAACTCTTACATATATCTCAAAGCTGTCTCTCTCTCTCCAGCTTTGTGACAATCACATGAGTCTAAGCCAACATCTGTCATATGGATTACTGTAAGAGTTTCCACATTGGTCTTTCCTTCTCCACTATTTACACTGGCAAAAAAAAAAAAAAAAAAAAGTATTTTTCCACACAGCAGCCAGAGTGACATCTAAAATATTTAAAAAACAAACAAACAAACAAAACTTCTAAATTGGCTTCTTGCTCTCCTCTATGATTCGGCTAAAATCTAAGTTCTGTAAGCTCTGTATTTTTGTCCAGAAGGTCTTATATGATTTAATCCCTTTTCAATGGACTTGTTTCATGTCATTAAAAAATCCATGGCTTCCAAAAGCACTATTTCTTCTTCCTGAAATAACAAACAATTCTTGCTAACCATGTTTATTTAAATATTTTTAAATGTGATATACACATACACAAAAGAGAGTGCATTATTTTCCTACTACTCAGCTTAAAATAGAACCACTAAAGTCCTTTGAAAATTCTTCCTAGTTTGTATCCCTGGCTATACCCTGTTTCCTACAGAAAATCACTTTCATGTTAACAATTCTCTTGCATATCTTTATATTCTTACAACAAAATTACAAACCTGTAAAAATGTGTTGCTTAAGTTTGTCTATTTTGTCTAGTATCGTCCCCAGTAGAGTCATATGTTTATATTCTCCAGTGGATATATTTTTTTCATTAAATACCATATTTTTGCAATTCATTCATTATAGGAAATTGTAGTTCACCTATTTTCTTGATTTATGTCCTTCATTGAATGAATGCATCACAGTGCATTTTTCTATTATATTTTTGATGCATACTTGCATTATTACTAGCTTTTTATTTAAAAAGAATACTATATAAAATTTTTGTGCATGGATTCTAGTGGGTACACACATATAAAGATTCTTCAATGGCAAGTACCTGAGGAAGAAAACTTCATAACATAAAACACATATGTTTAAAACTTGGGAAACTGACAATATTTGACCATTTATTAACCTACAACATTTAGAAGTTTATATGATTCAGCCTTACATATATTCAACTTGAATAAACAAGACAAAATCAATTCCAATGTAGATATATGCAATTTACACTTATTTTCACTCATTCTGGGACTTGTCTTTTCAGGGCATGTTTTTATAAAATGTTAACATGATCAAATGTATTATTATAATTTTTTGTGTTTTTTTTAAAGAAACACATTTAAAACTGGGTGATGAAATTTTTCTTTTGCAGTTGAAGAGTTTTAATGTTGACAAATGCATTTTAATCTTTAATTTGTGTATGTGAGAAGGGGTGAATTTTAAAAATCTCTTCTTATTTTTTGAAAGTGTATAACCAATTTCTCCAGCATCATTAGTTTAAAAGGTCTATTTATTTTCCACTGACCTCTCATATATTAACCAAGATTTCATATATTCAACTTCTGCTTTTGAAGTCTTTATTGTACCAATACAAAAATATTTGAATTATGAAAATATATAAGAAGTCAAAATATGTGCTAGATACAGTCTGTCAACCTTATTTTTCTCCTCAGCATACACAATTCTTAAAAAACGTATATGCATTGCTTTGTCTTCAGTTTTTACTGATGTGTATAATGATGTTGATATTCCCACTTCTAAGTCATGAGAGCTTCTCTTGGTAGCTTTTAGAATTTTCTCATTGTCTTTGATAGTCTTATATTTCACTAAAATACTTCTTGGTCAGAACTTTCCCTTCTTTCCCAATTTTGGAATTCTATGGGTCCTTGTTTATTTCTAGGAAATTAATCTCTATTGTTTCTTTAAAATTTTCCACTTCACTATTATTTTTCTTTAAGTATGATTATTTTTTACGCAGTTATTGATCTTTCTGTGTCTATTCTACTTAAAATGATATTTATTTGTCTAGTTTTTAAATTTATTGATCCTTTTGTGCATCCTCTTTAAAGTACTAACATTTGTTCTTCCAACCTGTATCAGTTTTCTGGGGCTGCCATAACAAATATCACAGACAGGAGAGCTTAATCAACAGAAATTTATTTCTCATAGTTCTGGAGATTAGAAGTCAAGACAAAGTGCCCCCAAGTTTTGTTTGTTTGTCCTTGGCTTTCAGATGGCTGCTTTCTCTCAATATCCCCACATGGTCTTTCCTCTGTGGGTGCATGCTTTGCATCTCTTTGTGTGACTAAATTTCCTCTTCTAATAGTGACACAAGTCAGATTGGATTGTGTCTCACCAAAAGGCCTCATTTTAATTTAATCACCTCTTTAAAGGCTCAATCTCCAAATGCAGTCATATTCTGAGGTACCAGGCGTTAGGGCTTCAATATCGTTTAATAAATGATCATTTAATAAATCATTTAATAAATGATTTTGTGGGTGTGGGGCACAATTCAGCCCATAACACAACTCATAATTTATTCTTCAGATGTATGTTTTACTATTTGTGTTATCTTTATAAAAATTCAATGGTTGTATTTTCGTATCTAAATAAGTCCACTTGTAAAAGTATTTCCTTTTCTTGTGTTACATTCGTAAAGTATTTTCTTTATTTCATTATCAACCCCTCTGTTCTAACACTTCTACATCTAGTGGCATTTGCAATCAAGGTTTTCCCTTTTACTTTTTGTTATTATTGCTGTCTTTTTTGTAAGTACATTTTAAATTAGTTTCCCTCCTCAGATGTCTTATTTTAATACATGACTGTGTGAAGGATGAAGAAACATTAACTCAGTTTTGTTTGTTAAAATTCCAGCAAATATTCCACAAAGTCAGACCATTCTTTCATTTCCCCAGGAGAAGCAGGTTTGGGCAGTAAGCTCCCAAATTATTCTTTTGGATTGGAAAGGGAAAGTGCATGGGGTGTAATAATGGAGGATATTCAGTCGATGATTCAACTGTTTTCTGCAACTCTTGAAAAGACCAAGATTTCTAAGTTACTTATCTGGAATAAGAGATTTTGCTGATGCTTCTGACTTATTCAATCAGGGGGTCGACACTAATTGTCCCAGGGAGATGGTTTCTTTTATTCTAATTTGACTTCTAAGAATTCTTCTTGCTGCCTTCTGCTCCAGCTAGAATCAACCACCTCCCTGGCCAGCAAAGCACACAAGTTCCCAGCACTGTTTTCTAACAGTTTTTGTAGTTGTTTCCCAGAATCCTGGATGCTCTGTGTTTAAGAGTTGATCTTACTTGAGGGATACTGCAGGCTGGCAATTCAACATCTTTGCAGAAGCTTGAAATTCTCAGCTTCACGTTATTGTTATTATTATTGTCATGATTACTATGTTAATCTAACATCTTGCGTATACTATGACACTTTCTCCCAATACATATTCCAACTTATTGGTAACCAAGGAAATACAATCAGGCTTAAATGATCACTGATTTTTTCCATCAGTCAGTACCTGTTAAGTGCTGGATAATATCATTTAATAAATGAATTATTTATTGAGTTAAAAAAGCCTTGAGAGGTTATCTATTCATAGTTGCCTGAAAATAAATGCTATATTTCATATTCTATTATGTATATTATGTATTTTCTCAACTACTAACTACAATCTGTTCTTGAAAATGAGACATAATCTCTGATGAGTGCTAGGGATCTGGCAGACATTTCTATTAGAAGATTTTTATATTTTGCCAAAAATATTACATAAATATTTAAATGAAATTATTGCATATGTTTATATATCCTACTGGCCAGTAAGCCAATTAAAGTCAAGAGCTATTCCTCATTAACCCATTGAATACACTGACATCAAATATTTACTCAGAGTTTTTCATGTGCCATGTACATTTTTGATTGAGATGATTCTGACTCAGTCTTACATTCAATGCAAGCATATTCTATGAGGGTAGAACCCATGAAAACAAAGACTCATAAATAATAAATGTTGAGAAATAAAGATTGCTTCAATGGTTAAATATTTAACTGGAGATAATAGGGATGCCTGTCTAGGTAGGCCCTTGTAATGAGGATTTGACTGAATCTAAATGTTTAGCTGATCAAACAGAACTCTAGGGAGAAGAACACATTGAAATATTTAGAAGCACATTAAACATAAATCAAAAGTTAAAGTAGAACGATATAAAATTACAGCTAGTAGTTCTCAGAAGTCTCTTGTCTATTTCAGCCTAGAGCAGGATGTTACATGGTTACCAGATTTTGTATTTATAGGAACCAAATATTACATGGGTAAGTGACATAAATGCAAAATTAAGTTAAAAAAGATTCAACCACAAAAAAGTCCAACTTAAGAAAAAAGGGGAGATATAATAGAATTTGTCAGAGACAAACACTTGGACAAAAGATTCTTTGTGAAATTTAATATTATATCTGACTCATTTCTAATGCAAGGATGCATCAACATATGCAAATCAATCAATGTGATAAACCATATTAACAAATTGAAGGAGAAAAACCATATGATCATCTCAATAGATGCAGAAAAAGCTTTTGACAAAATTCAACAGGCATTTATGATAATCCCCCCCCCCAAGAAACTAGGCATAGAGGGAACTTACCACAACATAATAAAGGCCATATATATGACAAACCCAGAGCCAACATCATTCTCACTGTTGTGGCCTCTCCTGCTGAGGAGCACAGGCTCCGGATGTGAAGGCTCAGCGGCCCTGGCTCACGGACACAGCCACTCCATGGCATATGGGATCTTCCCATACCGGGGCACAAACCCATGTCCCCTGCATTGGCAGGTGGACTAGCAACTACTGCACCACCAGGGAAGCCCTGGACACCTTATTTTTGATAAAGGAGGCAAGAATATACAATGGAGAAAAGACAGCCTCTTCAATAAGTTCTTCTGGGAAAACTGGACAGCTACATGTAAAAGAATGAAATTAGAACACTCCCTAACACCATACAGAAAAATAAACTCAAAATGGATTAAAGACCTAAATGTAAGGTCAGACACTATAAAACTCTTAGAGGAAAACTAGCCAGAACACTCTATGACACAAATCACAGCAAGATCCCTTTTGACCCACCTCTTAGAGGAATGGAAATAAAAACAAAAATAAAAAAATCGGACTGAATGAAACTTAAAAGCTTTTGCACAGCAAAGGAAAACATAAACAAGATGAAAAGACAACCCTCAGAATGGGAGAAAATACTTGCAAATGAAGCAACTGACAAGGGATTAATCTCCAAAATTTACAAGCAGCTCATGCAGCTCAATATCAAAAAAACAAACAATCCAATCCAAAAATGGGCTGAAGACCTAAATAGACACTTCTCCAAAGAAGATATACAGATTGCCAACAAACACATGAATGGATTCTCAACATCACTAATCATTAGAGAAATACAAATCAAAATTACAATGAGGTATCATCTCACACTGCTCAGAATGGCCATCAACAAAAAATCTACAAATGGAGACCTTCAAGATGGCAGAGGAGTAAGATGTGTAGATCAACTTCCTCCCCACAAATACATCAGAAATACATCTACATGTGGAACAACTCCTATAGAACATTTACTGAATGCTGGCAGAGGACCTCAGACTTCCCAAAAGGCATGAAACTCCCCACATACCTGGGCAGGGCAAAAGAGAAAAAGAAAAACACAGAAAAAAGAATAAGGATGGGACATGCATCTCTGGGAGGTACCTGTGAAGGAAGAAAAGTTTCCACACACTAGGAAGCCCCTTCACTGCTGGAGATGGTGGGTGGGCAGGGGGGGATCTTCGGAGCCAAAGAGGAGAGCACAGCAACAGGGGTGCAGAGGGCAAAGCGGAGAGATACCCGCACAAAGGATTGGTGCCGACCAGCACTCACCAGCCTGAGAACCTTATTTGCTCACCCACTGGGGCAGGTGGGGTCTGGGAGCTGAGGCTCAGGTTTCCGAGGTCAGATGCCTGGGGAAAGACTGGGGTTGGCTGTGTGAACGCAGCCTGAAGGGGGCTAATGCACCACAACTAGACAGGAGGGAGTCTGGAAAAATGTCTGGACCTGCCTAAGAGGCAAGAGACCATTGTTTCAGGGTGCTCTAGGAGAGAGGATTCAGAGCACCATCTAAACGAGCTTCAGAGATGGGCACGAGCCACGGCTCTCAGCATGGACACCAGAGATGGGCATGCAATGCTAAGGCTGCTGTTGCAGCCACCAAGAAGCCTGTGTGCAAACACAGGTCACTATCCACACTTCCCCTCCTGGGAGCTTGTTCAGTCCGCCACTGCCAGGGTCCCATGATCCAGGGATAACTTCCCTGGCAGAACAAACGGCACACCTCAGGCTGTTGCAACAACTTCTTGGCCTCTGCCACCGCAGGCTTGCCCCACATTCCATACCCTTACCTCCCCCCACCCGGCCTGAGTGAGCCAGAGCCCCCTAATCAGCTGCTACTTTAACCCTGTCCCATCTGAGCGAAGAACAGACACCCTCAGGTGACCTACACACAGAGGCAGGGCCAAATCCAAAGCTGAACCCCAGGAGCTGTGAGAACAAAGAAGAGAAAGGGAAATCTCTCCCAGCAGCCTCAGGAGCAGAGGATTGAATCTCCACAATCAACTTAATGTACCCTGCATCTCTGGAATACCTGAATAGACAACGAATCATCTCAAAGTTTAAGCGATGGACTTTGGGAGCAACTGTAGACTTGGAGTTTGCTTTCTGCATCTAATTTATTTCTGGTTTTATGTTTATCTTAGTTTACTATTTACATTTTATTATCATTGGTAGGTTTGTTTATTGATTTGGTTGCTTTCTTCCTTTTTTTATGTATATATATTATTTTTCCTTTTTCTCTTTTTGTGAGTGTGTATGTGTGTGCTTCTTTGTGTGATTTTGTCTGTATAACTTTGTTTTACTGTTTGTCCTAGCGTTCTGTCTGTTTTTTGGTTTTTGTTTTGTATAGATTTTAGTGCTTGTTATAATTAGTGGATTTGTTTTTTGGTTTGGTTGCTCTCTTCTTTCTTTATTACTTTTTAATTTTTAATAATTTTTTAAATTTTAATAACTATTTTATTTTATTTTAATTTATTTTCTCTTTCTTTCTTTCTGTTTTTCTCCCTTTTCTTCTGAGCCATGTGGTTGACAGGGTCTTCATGCTCTGGGCAAGTGTCAGGCCTGTGTCTCTGAGGTGGAAAAGCCAAATTCAGGACATTGGTCCACGAGAGACCCCCCAGCTCCATGTAATATCAAACGGCGAAAGCTCTTCCAGAGATCTCCACCTCAAATCTAAGATCCCACTCCACTCAATGACCAGCAAGCTACAGTGCTGGACACCGTATGTAAACAAGTAGAAAGACAGGAATACAACCCGACCCATTAGCAGAGAACCTGCCTAAAATCATAACAAGGACACAGGCACCCCAAAACACACCACCAGACGTGGTTCTGCCCACCATAAAGATAAGGTCCAGCCTCATCCACCAGAACACAGGCACTAGTCGCCTCCACCAGGAAGCCTAAACAACCCACTAAACAACCTTACCCACTAGGGTCAGACACCAAAAACAGTGGGAACTACAAGCATGCAGCCTGTGAAAAGGAGATGCCAAACACAGTAAGTTAAGCAAAATGAAAAGACAGAGAAACACAGCAGATGAAGGGACAAAGTAAAAACCCACCAGACTAAACAAATGAAGAGGAAATTGGAAAAAAATTCAGAGTAATGATAGTAAAGATGATACAAAATCTTGGAAATAGAATGGAGAAAATACAAGAAATGTTTAACAAGGAACTAGAAGAACTAAAGAACAAACAAACAATGATGAACCACAAAATAAATGAAATTAGAAATCTCTAGAAGGAATCAATAGGAGAATAACTGAGGCAAAAGAACAGATAAGATACCTGAAAGATAAAATACTGGAAATAACTAACACAGAGCAGAATAAAGAAGAATGAAAAGAATTGAGGACAGTCTCAGAGACCTCTGGGACAACATTAATTCACCAACATTTGAAATATGGGGGCCCCAGAAGATGAAGAGAAAAAGAAAGGGACTGAGAAAACATTTGAAGAGATCATAGTTGAAAACTTCCTTAATATGGGAAAGAAAATAGTCAATCAAGTACAGGAAGTGCAGAGAGTCCCATACAGGATGAATCCAAGGAGAAACATGCCAAGACACATTTTAATCAAACTATTAAAAATTAAATACAAAGAAAAAATATTGAAAGCATCAAGGGATAAACAACAAATAACATAAAAAGGAATCCCCATAAGGTTAAGAGCTGACCTTTCAGCAGAAACCCTGCAAGCCAGAAGGGAGTGGCAGGACATATTGAAAGTCATGAAAGGGAAGAAACTACAACCAAGATTACTCTACCCAGAAAGGATCTCATTTAGATTCAACAGAGAAATTAAACCCTTACAGACAAGCAAAAGGTAAGAGAATTCAGCACCACCAAACCAGCTTTACAACAAATGCTAAAGGAAATTATCTAGGCAGGACACAGAAAAGAAGGAAAACACCTACAATAACAAACATATAACAATTAGGAAAATGGTAATAGGAACATACATATTGATAACTACCTTAAATGTAAATGGATTAAATGCTCCAACCAAAAGACATAGACTGGCTGAATGGATACAAAAACAAGACCTGTATATATGTTATCTGCAAGAGACACAGTTCAGGCCTAGGGACACATACAGACTGAAAGTGAGGGGATGGAAAAAGATATTCCATGCAAATGGAAATCAAAAGAAAGCTGGAGTAGCAATTTTCATATCAGACAACAGAGGCTTTAAAATAAAGACTATTATAAGAGACAAAGAAGGACACTACATTAATTGAAGTGATTAATTGAAGACAAAGGTATAACAATTGTAAACATTTATGCACCCAACATAGGAGCATGTCAATACATAAGGCAAATGCTAACAGACATAAAAGGGGAAATCAACAGCAACACAATCATTGTAGAGGAATTTAACACCCCACTTTCACCAATGGACAGAACATCCAAATTATAAATAAATAAGCAAACACCAGCTTTAAATGATAGATGGACTTAATTGATATTTATAAGACATTCCATCCAAAAACAACAGAATACACTTTCTTCTCAAGTGCTCATGGAATATTCTCCAGGATAGATCATATCTTGGGTAACAAATCAAGCCTTGGTTAATTTAAGAAAATTGAAATTGTATCAAGTATTTTTTGACCACAATGCTATGAGACTACATATTAATTACAAGAAAATATCCACAAAAAATACAAACACATGGAGGCAAAATAATATGCTACTAAATAAAGAAGAGGTCACTTAAGAGATCAGACAGGAAATCAAAAATTGCCTAGAAACAAATGGCAATGAAAACACGATGACCCAAAACCTACAGGATGCAGCAAAAGCAGTCCTAAGAGGGAAATTTATAGCAATACAATCCTACCTCAAGAAACAAGAAACATCTCAAATAAACAGCCTAACTTTACACCTAAAGCAATTAGAGAATGAAGAACAAAAATCCCCTAAGTTAATAGAAGGAAAGAAATCATATAGATCAGATCAGAAATAAATGGAAAAGAAATGAAGAAAACAATAGCAACGATCAATAAAACTAAAAGTTGGTTCTTTGAGAAGGTAAGCAAAATTGATAAACCATTAGCCAGACTCATCAAGAAAAAAGGGGAGAAGACTCAAAAGTGTAGAATTAGAAATGAAAAAGAAGGAGTAACAACTGAATACTGCAGAAATACAAAGGATCTTGAGAGATTATTACAAGAAAATATATGCCAATAAAATGGACAACCTGGAAGAAACAGACAAATTCTTAGAAAAGCACAACCTCCTGAGACTGAAACAGGAAACAATAAAAAATAAAAACAGACCAATCACCAGCACTGAAGTTGAGACCGAAGTTAAAAATCTTCCTACAAACAAAAGCCCAGGACCAGATGGCTTCACAGGCGAATTCTATCAAACATTGAGAGAAGAGCTAACACCTATCCTTTTCAAAGTCTTACAAAATATAGCAGAGGGAGGAACACCCCCAAAGTCATTCCACGAGGCCACCATCACCCTGATACCAAAACCAGATGAAGATGTAACAAAGATAGAAAACTACAAGCCAATATCACTGTTGAACATAGATGCAAAAATCCTCAACAAAATACTAGCAAACAGAATCCAAAAGCACATTAAAAGGATCATACACCATGATCAAGTGGGGTTTATCCCAGGAATTCAAGGATTCTTCAATATACACAAATCAATCAATGTGATAAACCATATTAACATATTGAAGGAGAAAAATCATATGATAACCTCAATAGATGCAGGAAAGCTTGTGACAACATTCCACACATATTTATGATAAAAACCCTCCAGAAAGTAGCCATAGAGGGAGCTAACCTCAACAAAATAAAGGCCATATATGACAAACCCACAGCCAACATCATTCTCAATGGTGAAAAACTGAAACAATTTCCTCTAAGGTCAGGAACAAGACAAGGTTGTCCACTCTCACCACTATTATTCACCATAGTGTTGGAAGTTTTAGCCACAGCAGTCAGAGAAGAAGAATAAATAAAAGGAATCCAAATCAGAAAAGAAGAAGTAAAGCTGTCACTGTTTGCAGATGACATGATACTGTACATAGAGAATCCTAAAGATACTACCAGAAACTACTAGAGCTAATCAATGAATTTGGTAAAGTAGCAGGATACAAAATTAATGCACAGAAATCTTTTGCATTCCTATACACTAATGATGAAAAATCTGAAAGAGAAATTAAGAAACACTCCCATTTACCATTGCAACAAAAAGAATAAAATACCTAAGAATAAACCTACCTAAGGAGACAAAAGACCAGTATGCACAAAACTATTAGACACTGATGAAAGAAATTGAAGATGATACAAAGAGTTGGAGAGATATACCATGTTCTTGGATAAGAAGAATCAACATAGTGAAAATGACTATACTACCCAAAGGAATCTACAGATTCAATGCATTCCCTATCAAACTACCAATGTCTTTTTTCACAGGACTAGAACAAAAAAATTCACAATTTGTATGGAAACACAAAAGACCCCGAATAGCCAAAGCAATCTTGAGAAAGAAAAACAGAGCTGGAAGAATTAGTCTGCCTGACTTCAGACTATACTACAAAGCTACAGTAATCAAGACAGTATGGTACTGGCACAAAAACAGAAATAGAGATCAATGGAATAGGATAGAAAACCCAGAGACAAACCCACGTTCATATGGTCACCATATTTTTGATAAAGGAGGCAAGAATATACAATGGAGAAAAGACAGCCTCTTCAATAAGTCCTGCTGGGAACACTGGACAGCTATATGGATGAAATTAGAGCACTCCCTAACACCATACACAAAAATAAACTCAAAATGGATTGAAGACCTAAATGTATGGCCAGACACTATCCAACTCTTAGAGGAATACGTAGGCAGAACACAGCAAGACATAAATTACAGTAAGATGCTTTTTGACCCACCTCCTAGAGAAATTGAAAGAAAAACTAAAATAAACAGGTGGACCTAATGAACCTTAAAAGATTTTGCACAGCAAAGGTAACCATAAACAAGATGAAAAGACAACCCTCAAAATGGCAGAAAATATTTGCAAATGAAGCAACTGGCAAAGGATTAATCTTCAAAATTCACTAGCAGGCCATGTAGGTCAATATTAAAAAAACAAACAACCCAATCCAAAAATGGGCAGATGACCTAAGTAGACATATCTACAAAGAAGATATACAGATTGCCAACAAACACATGAAAGGATGCTCAAGATCACTTATCATTAGGGAAATGCAAATCAAAAGTACAATGAGGTATCACCTCACACCTGTCAGAATGGCCATCATCAAAAAATCTACAAATAACAAATGCTGGAGAGGGTGTGGAGAAAAGGGAACCCTCTTGCACTGTTGGTGGCAATATAAATTGATACAGCCACTATGGAGAACAGTATGGATGTTCCTTAAAAAAGTAAAAATAGAACTACCATACCACCCAGCAATCCCACTACTGGACATATACCCTAAGAAAGCCATAATTTAAAAAGAGTCATGTACCACAATATTCACTTCAGCACTATTTACAATAGCCAGGACATGGAAGCAACCTAAGTATCCACTGACAGAGGAATGGTTAAAGAAGATGTGGCACATATATACAATGCAATATTAGTCATAAAAGGAAATTAAATTGAGTTATTTGTAGTGAGGTAGATGGATCTAGAGTCTGTTATGCAGCGTGAAGTAATCAGAAAGAAAAAAAATCAAATATCATATGCTAACACATATATATGGAATCTAAAAAGAAAAAAAAAAAGATTCTGAAGAGCCTAGGAGCAGGACAGGAATACAGACGCAGGCATAGAGAATTGACTTGAGGTCATGAGAAGAGGGAAGGGTAAGCTGGACTGAAGTGAGAGAGTGGCATGGACATATATACATTATGAAATGTAAAATAGATAGCTAGTGGGAAGCAGCCGCATAGCACAGGGAGATCAACTCGGTGGTTTGTGACCAACTAGAGGGGTGGGATAGGGAGGGTGGGAGGGAGACGCAAGAGGGAAGGGTTATGGAGATATAGGTATATGTATAGCTGATTCAGTTTGCTATACGGCAGAAACTAACACACAATTGTAAAGCAATTATACTCCAATAAGATGTCAAAAAAATAATCTAACTATTTACGGTTGGCTTTAGAGCCTTAATAAATAAAATGTATTGCAGATGCCAAACTACACATGGTGCTATATAGTATAACACATATTTAAATAGAAATCCATTCCTAATAGCAGATTGCTTTCTGTTCTTTTCATGTATTTGGTTTTATTTACCTTTTAAATAACTGGGGTGTGGAGTAACATGTATGGTTCAGAAAAGTACACCCTGACTTCAGACTTTCCCTTCACTTTATTTTCAATTTGAAGGAAAACTATCACTGACGTTGGATAATAATGATGGACGCTTCATTGGAGGCTAAGCCGGGACTCGGGCATTATAGGCACTATTCCTGCTGCTGAGAATAGAAAGTCCACAATTGTCCCTGCTTTTACAGAGCATAGCTTCTATTAAGGAACCAAAGTAACTTAATCAGAAAATAAGTATACAATGTGTCTGGTAGCCAAATGGATTAGGAAGAAAAATAATTCTGGGTAGGTGGAGATGATGAGAAGATTCAGTGCTACTTAAGATAGCATGGTTAGGGGAGGCCACTCCGTTAATGTCATGTTGGACACAGACATAAATATAGGATGGAGTGGCACATTCAGGTGGAAAAGAGTCCAGGCAGCAGTAGTAGCTAGAGAACCGCAAATCAGGAGTGCTTTAAGGGTGTAGAGAAATAACATAAAGGGCTGGGATAGCTGGAGCAAAATGATGAAGTAGAAAATGCTCCATGAAAAAAGAATGTAACATGGTGTGTGTGTGTGTGTGTGTGTGTGTGTGTGTGTGTGTGTGTGTGTGTGGAGGAGAATCATGTATGGACAGTTAAGCCATCAAAAATCATCATAAGGAAAGCCTGTGGGATAATGATCAGGGAAGCAATATTATATAACATGTTAAAAGAAAACAAAACAACATCAAAAGAACATCAAAAATAACCTGACCACAGGAAGAAGAATAAAGTGTAGATATGGGAGATTAGATAGAAGGCTATTGGCATAGTCTAGGTGGTAAATGATGTTGTTTGACTACAGCAGTAGGGAGAGGCAATGAGTAATAGATTCTAGAGACAGTTCTGAGAAAGAGAGAACATGACTAGCTATAGTATGGAAGGAAGTAAGACCAAGAGTCTAAACAACAACAACACAAAAAATTTTCATAGTTTCTAAGGACTACATTTCAGTAAGGAAAAAGTGGGTAAATCCAGCCAGTAGCTGAGTAACCAACCAGTTCTGAAATGTAATAAATCCAGACTTTTATTTATATGATTATACCTTAAGAAAGCCCCTTCCTCTCCAAGAATTATTTTTTGATCTGCAGAAAATAATTAGGAATTGGAGACTTAATGACATTTAATAAGGGAAAGGAAGAAGAACTTTATAGTAATATATTAACTAACTAAAAGTATGCAGTATCATACGTTTGATTAACAGATACACACTGCTATATATAAAATAGATAACCAACAAGGACCTACTGTATAGCACGGGGAACTATACTCAATATTTTGTAATAACGTATAAGGGAAAAGAATCTGAAAAAATAGATATATATGTATGTATAACTGAATCACTTTGCTGTACACCTGAAAATAACGCAACATTGTAAATCAACTATAGTTCAATAAAAAAGAAAGTACTAGTATTATAGAAAAAGCAAGAATCCATAAAGGTCCACACTTTTTCCTAGGGGATAAAACATTAAGGAGCTTTTGGCAGCAAACCTGCAAGATGGCCCTGTGTAATTCCCACCTCTCAGTCTTCATGCCTTGTGTAATCTCCTCACATATTGTATCTGGGTCAGTCTGTGTGACCAACAGAGCACAGAAGTGATAGCAATCACTGTTGAGGCCAAGTCATAAAGAGTATTTTCTAGCTCGCTCTCTCATTCTCTCTGTCTCTCAGACAACTCTTTCTGGAAAAAAGTCAGCTGCTATATCATGAGGACACTCAAGCAGTCCAATGGGCAGCCCCATGAGGTGAGAAAGTGAGTCCTCCTACAAACAGCCAACAAAGAACTGTGGCCTCCAGCCAATCATGATGTGTGTGAATCATCTTAGAAGCAGTTTCTTCAGCTGCAGCTGAGCCTTCAGACACCTGCAGCCCTGGTTGACATCTTGGCTGCAACTTTGTGAGACCCTAAGTCAGAACCATCCTGCTAAGCCACTCCTGAATTTCTGATTCATAGAAACTGGGAGGAATCAGTATTTATTTTCTAAGCTTCCAAATGTTGGGGTAATTTTTCATGCAGCAATAACTAAGACAGATTTTAGGAATGAGAGTATCATGCTGCTGTAAGAAAAACTCCACATGTAAGGCTGGCATTAGAACTAGAGAGTGAGTGGAAGCTGGAAGAACTTTGATCAAGTTGGTGAAAGCTGAGAGGCTTTCATTAAATGGTCTGTAACAGTATGGTGGCATTTAAGGATGTTTTTAAATGGAAAATGATGCGTTAAAATAGCAAAAAAGATGCATAGATTAAACGTTCTTTTGGGAATCTAGGCATGTGAAGAGATTGAAGAGAAAAGCCTTAACTGTAGCCAGAAGCAAGTCCCTGAGTTTCATCTCTGCCCAATTAACACAGTCAGCATCCATAGCTACCTATTTCTTCTCTTACAGTGTCCAATTCCTATTTGCTATAAACATTCATCCAGGGGGAAATTCCAGAGCTGGTGTCATTTCAAAACTGCTCAGTTGAGGCAAGAAAGAGCCTGCTTTTGCCACGTTTCATATCCACCATTAGATAGGTTGTGTACTAGTAGGTCATTTACTTTTACATTCTTTCTTTTTGGTGGTTGTTATGGATATGAGGCCAAAAGTGTGGAGGACTGGGGTGTGCAAAATCTTTCTTCTTAACTGGATGAATTAATGAGAGTACCTCGGAATTTTTGAAAAAAGGAAAACAAAAACTTAAAAATACATTTTCTCTAAATAGTTAAAAATTGTGAATCATGGGTTCTTGCAATAAACTACATTTTACAAAGAGGCTGGTAAGAAACTGGTGATAAGTTAGAGAGAGCATAAGTAAAAGAAGTCTTTATGTGTATCCAAACCACATTTCTTTTGTTCCATATTCTGGACATCTACTTCTGTGTGTTTTCACTCTGCTATGAGGACAACATGGCTTCCCTTCTCTACCTAAGCACTCTGTATCTCTGTACCATCTGCCATGACTGATATTATTTCTGGATAAATATATACTTTATTGTGGTGATGAATGCTGTATTTCCCACTTTGTGCTGGTGGTAGAGTCAATGTTTGCTTGGGTTCCATGATTTAACTAGAACTCTGTTTCATGCAACGTTGAGATAATTCTTAGCAACATCATTCAGCTTCCAGTCATCCATAGCTTAGGGAAACCACAATAAAATAATAAGTAGGATGCTTACTTAAAAATAAATATCCTACTTATTATTTTATCAGGTGGGGGCAGAAAGCCAAGAGCCAAGGGCATAAAAGGGTATGATGATTATATTTCATCACTAAGTTTCAAACTCTGCCTTTCTACTTCTCAGGAATACATTTACATTACCAAGGGCTTTACTTAAAAGGAATAATCATACAAGTCCTTTCTTAATAACTAAAATATCTTTTTCTTGATCCATAAGAAAGGATCACTGTTTCTTTAGTATTACTACTTTGTGCTCAGATATGTTCCTTGGCAATGCAATTTGATATGATCCAGTGAGTTAAGAAACTAAGTACTCAGCATGATTAAACTGCTGATAAATGTGCATCCTTGAATTTGCCGATAAGCATTTCTCTGATGAAAATATAGGTATGTTCTGTTCCCCTTGACTTGATTGGGACTATTTTGGTTATATGTTTTTCCAATGTGTTGAAAGGCATCTAAATAAATATTGAACTTATAATGAGAATCAATTGTTTCCAAACAGTGTTAAGTAAATAACCTGCTCCCTATTCACTTTGCTTGTAAAGGAAATACACACGAGAAAAGTGGATGGTACTCTTATAGTAAACTCCTTGAATCTTACAATTCAAATTTATTTTCCCCAGAATATACTTTCTTTGGTAGATATTACATTTGGTTAACTTATTTTTATTAGATCTTTATCATGCATTTGCTATTTTTAAATTTTTGCTCCAGTATATATTGAAGATTTCATTTAAATACATGCATGTGTAGCATTTGCAGAAAACACAAGGATATTTTCAACCTCTTGGGCTTGCTGGGAAACATAAAACAATGTCTTTTATCATACACTCATGAACCAGTGTGTTCAGGAATACTGAATTGAAACTGAGATAGAGAAATAAAAGAAACTTAGAAATATTTGTAGTAAAATGTAGAAGAGCAAACTTTTAAAAGAGTAAATTAAATTGGAGATGTACAGCTAAAATGACTGAATTTCAGGCTCTTCATTTTAGCTATTTGCATGCAAAAGTAATAGAGAGTTAACAAATTATTGTGCAATCTGGTGTAATTGATTCACCAATGTAACCTTCATATGCCATGGATGTATTTGTATACAAAATAACTACAATACTGGCATAACAATGAAATAAAACTTTAAACCTGGATTTTATGTGATAAGGGAGAGTAATCAAAGAAATTATGGAACTCAGGTAGGGTTTTTACTATCTTGCCTTCTTTCAGGAGCTACCATCTGCTATGCTCACACAAATAGGTTACTTGAAAAATACATTTAAATGTGCAAATTATGTCTTTAGAGTGAAATTAACGACCAGTCCATCTAGTATAAAAGACAATTTTACAAAGGAAATACTGCATCATTAAAGTTAGCAGTTATGCAACCTGAAAGTGCAGAGTAAAATGACGACAGCATTCTCAAGATGGTGTTATATCCTATAAAGTGCCTGTCACTTAAAATGAAGAGCAGTAGCACAACTCCACTCTCTCAAGAAGGAAACAAGCGTGCTGCTAAACATTCATCTTGTTCTAAAGAACGAGGATTCTAATGGTGTTTAAAATCTTAACCAGAAGACATTTTTGTTTTATTGTTGTATTATATGATATAAAATTGTGCATTAAAGGACAGTAATGATATGGTAGATATACTTAAGTTGTTTAATTTTGAGACAAATTGGCAGAATTGTAGACAGTAATTTAATTTATGATATTAAAGTACTTATACTTTTATAAAATTTTAAAGTCCCATGGAGTTCAGAAAAAATAGACTGGAACCTAGTATTCTATCCCACAACTAATGGAATCCATTCTAGACAACCATCTCTAGGTCAATACTTTCAACATAAAACACATATTTATCATGAAATAAAAACATTTTATAGTCAGTTTATCAAGAATCTTGGAATAGAAAATGGGGCTAATCTTTTGTTTCATATCAGTGCTCTAAATACAAAGACAATTAGAGTCACACCTACTTATGATTACAACAAACCTCTTCAAACATAGGACCAAATGAGTCTTCCACTAGTTTCAGAGAGCTAGAACTCATTCTTGTTTGACCTATTGCTATTCCACTAAGAAGCATGTAACAGTGCTTTTATACACCTATGTTTTCCTTTCTGCTGGGGAGGATGATGAAATTTAAAGTTAGCATGCATTTTGGCTCCTGAGAAAAGGAGGCAGTTCCCAACTGTAAGTAGGTGAGTAATATGAAATATATTTGATTGTAGATTCAAAAGAGACAAAGATTACAATAAAAAGTGATTATGCAGTGATGTGCTATTTGTCCATAAATGTTTTAGGTTATGTTTAATACTCATACCCTAACTTCTGCTGTCCAGAGCTAAATGATAACAGGTATTATGTGTACAGAAACAGGATTTAAGAAAACTCAATGCTTCCATAAGGGAGGTGGCTGCGTGATCTTTAAGGACATATATTCATTCTGAAAAGGTGTACTGCTGATGAAATATGGCAATCTGGCTTTTTGGTGTATACTGAGACAAGTAGTGGTAGACTTTATTTCTGTTACACTCTATCTCTTTATAAAATGGAGTTTAAACAACTTACAAAAACACATGAAGTCAATGTAGTATAAAATAGAAAAAAGGAAGGAAAAATTTTAAATGAGTGAAAAGAAAACAGACATTCACTTGCATATAGTAATAAACATTTAAAACTTCTACCCTCTTTTTTAAAAAATTTAATTTATTTATTTTCGGCTGCATTGGGTCTTTGTTGCTGCACGCGGTTTTCTCTAGTTGTAGCGAGCGGGGGCTACTCTTCATGGCGGTGCGTGGGCTTCTCATTATGGTGGCTTCTCTTGTTGTGAAGCACAGGCTCTAGGCATGCAGGCTTCCATAGTTGTGGCACGTGGGCTCAGTAGTCGTGGCTCACAGGCTCTACAGCGCAGGCTCAGTAGTTGTGGCACACAGGCTCAGTTGCTCCACAGCATGTGGTGTCCTCCTGGACCAGGGCTTGAACCCTTGTCCCCTGCATTGGCAGGAGGATTCCCAACCACTGCGCCACTAGGGAAGCCCCTTCTACCCTTTTAATGAAAGCATGTGGTAAAATTAAAACTGAACAGTCTGGTGACTAAGCAAAGAAATAATAAAAAATAAAACTGTGGGCTTCCCTGGTGGCGCAGTGGTTGAGAGTCCGCCTGCCGATGCAGTGGACACGGGTTCGTGCCCCAGTCCAGGAGGATCCCACATGCCGTGGAGCGGCTGGGACCATGAGCCATGGTCACTGAGCCTGCGCATCCGGAGCCTGTGCTCCGCAATGGGAGAGGCCACAGCAGTGAGAGGCCCGCGTACCGCAAAAAAATAAAAAAATAAACCTGTTATTTACAAATTTTGATTAGTATATTTCCATGCAAAAGGCTTCCTAAAAACACTAAAATGCCCTAATGTCCAAGACCATTTTCATATAGCTATAACAATGCAAATTGAAAGCACATGCTGATGAGCGGGTGTCCAAAGAGATGTGTAATGGCGTACTTCTATTTTGATGTAATCCAATTATAAAATAAAATATCTTCAAAAGGAAAATAATTCATATTTTTCAAGTAATTCTCATCTTCCTCTTTCTCAATTCTCAATCCCTAGAAACTTTACAATAGTTGACAGTAGACAGTTCTAAGTTATATTCTTTGCAAATACATACAGTATTGAAAACTCTGTGTTGAGAATCAAGGTTATAGGTCTATAATAACCAAATATGACAAATATTGTTAAGTGGCACATGAATTTCATGTAAAGTAACTTAGATGACTAGTTTTCTATTACATTAGTGACCTGAAGACTCTATTTGCTGGCTGACTCAGGTCCCAGAACCATTAAAATGGCTTCTCCAAAGTGACTAGTAGAGAAGAGGATCCCATGTTGCCTTCTAGTTTATTAGTTATCCCATCAAGTAATTATACATCCCAAATGATGACGAATTGTAAGGCATGAATAAAACCCTATGAGATTTTGAGTCTTATTACATTTTCACATAAAAGTATATTTTATTATCACATAATTGTATATTGTAACAGATGTCTTTGGTATTTGAACTTTTAATATTTTGATTAATCATCATATGCATAATATTTTACTAGTTAAATGTTTATGATAATGACTTTTAGAATTTCATATCGCTCATTATATATTAGTAAGTTATGTATCTGTTGCATATTACCATATTTTTTCATGAAATGTCTCATTCTTTTATAATATTTCTTTTTTAAACTAATTAAAATAATTTATTTTTATTGAAGTATAGTTGATTTACAATGTTGTGTTAGTTTCAGGTGTACAGTAAAGTGATTCAGTTATAAATCCATATATACCTATTCTTTTTCAGATTCTTTTCCCTTATAGGTTATTATAAAATGTTGAGTATAGTTCCCTGTCCTATACAGTAGGTCCTTGTTGGTTATCTATTTTATATATAGGAGTGTGTATATGTTAATCTCAAACTCCTAATTTATCTCTCTCCCCCCTTTCCCCTTTAGTAACGATGTTTGTTTTCTATGTCTGTGCGTCTGTTTCTGTTTTGTATGTAAATTCATTTGCATTAGGTTTTTTTTTTTTTTTTGGTTCCAAATATATATCATAAAATATTTGTCTTTGTCTGGCTTACTTCACTAAGTATGATAATCTCTAGGTCCAACAATTTTGCTGCAAATGGCATTATTTCATTCTTTTTTTATAATATTTTAGTATGATTCCAACAGAAAAGTTGCAAGATTAGTACTAATCTCCTAGAGACCCTTTTCCTAAATACACTAATTGTTTATATTTTGTCCCACCTGATTTACCTTCCACTCTCTTGCTCATTCTCTCTCTCTCTTTCCTTCTTTTTGTTTTTCTCTCTGTTTATCCAGTTATGTGTGTTAGTGTGCAACTTTTTTTTCTTGAACCATTTGAGATTAAGTTGGAGATATCATGCCTCTTTATCCCTAAATACGTCATGGTGCTCAACTTAAGAACAATATTATTCTCTGACATATCTATGTTATTGCTATTAAAATGAGGAAATACAATGCAAAGTACTGTTATTCAGTTTGTGCTCCATGTTCAAATTTCAATGTTTTATCACAAAAGTCATTTATAGTTATTTTTCTTCATCCAGAATCCAAAAATGTTTTGTTGTTGACTTTCTTTCCACAAATTTCAAACAGCTTATATTTTAAAATATGTAAGAAATTATTAAGTGGATATATCTAAAATTTTGCATTTTTATATACTAGGCTACTTTCTGTTATATGAAGATTTTATAAGAACATTATTTTTATCAAACATGTTGAGAGAAAAAAAACTTAAAAAAAATCCTTGAACTTAAATTTGAACAATAAAGTCTGGTGACTGCTGTGGAGGAATCAGAAATGACTAAATCAACACAGTTATCTTTGGCAAGATTCAGATTTCACTAATAATTTTCACATACTTTAAGTGTTAGATGCTAGGTTGAGTGATCGCAGATATATTGCCACATTTATTTGAATCAACAACCATTTGCATCATACACTATTTTCTTCATTAAATAAAAGCAAACTGATATGCAGTGAGGATACCAAACACTAACTTCAAGTATATATGGTTAACACCCTTGAAACTGGAATTTAAATTCAAATTCAGAATTCCACTTAAATGAGTTGGTATAATATATAACAGAAAATAACAAGGATCAGAAGTAAATGCAGATTAAGTTCCAGGAGTAAGGATTACACCAGTCTTGAATATGAGAAATGTATGAGAATTTAGACTTTGAATGTAGATGAGTATAAGACCATATAAATACAAATGCTCATCTGAAGCAATAGTTCTAAATGTGATACATTCTAACCCTAAATTATGCCTGTGCTGACTTTAATAAATACATATCTGGGTCTCATCAGGAACAAGTTCATTATTCATGGCTGAGAATCACCTATGTCTATGTCTGGAGAAATAATGTTTTGTTTTGGTTGGGATGCTATTCACAAATTTAGGATAGTTTTGTTCTATAAGTTTGCAGGGTGTATTAATTTTCCATTGCAAAAAAATTACCACAAATTCGATGCTTTAAAATGTACCAATTTATTAGCTAGTTTCTGTAAGTCTGAAGTCTAGGTGGGCTCAACTAGGCTCTATATTCAGGGCATCATAAAGCCAAAATCAAGGTTTGAGCAGCCTAAACTTTTATCAAGAGGGTCTGAAATGGAATCCACTCCCAGGCTCATTCAGGTCGATAGCAGAATCCAGTTCTACTTAGCTGTTGGTCTGAGGTTCCACTTTTCCTTTTGGACATCAACCAACAGAGGATTCCCACAGTGCTTCTCACATCTCCCACTCTATCTCCAAAGCCAGCATCTGTGTGTTTAGTTTGTCTCACACTTTAAATCTCTCATTCCTCTTCTGCTACCTGCTGGAGAAAATACTCTACTTTTAAAAAGCTAATATGATTACATTGGGCCTGAGTAATTACTCCAATTGTAAGGTCAACTGACTATAAACTTTATTACATTTGCCAAGTCCCTGTGGTCATGCAAAGTAACATATTCATGAATATGATATTCATTAAATTATCATTCTCAGGAATTATGGTGAAAAATTTTGGGGGGGCACTTTTTGAATTCTGCCTACCTTGTAGGAGATATTAAAATATGCTTTAGACATATTTCACTTTAACTTTTTTCATCGGATCAGCACTACCACTTTCAGAATGAACCTGCATAGTTGGGATGACTGTATTTGTAATCTGAACATTCAAGCCCTTTTTTTTTCCGGTAAAGATTCTTCTTGAGTTTACTATATTATTTGATACCACTGATAAACTCTACCTTATATAAATTCCTACTCTCTTGGTTTTCCCAAAACTATTTCCAATCTAATTGTAACTCTCTGACTGCATATCGGTCCAATTTTCTTTGTTATTACTTTTCATGTGCATTTTTAAATTGTTTATCTTTTCTTTCACCAGCCATGAAATGTCAAACACGCCTCTGGAGAGCAATCTTTTCACATAGTGTATTTTCTCCTTCTTGAGTATTTGCTCTCATAGATTCCACTATTCTACCTCAAGATATATTTCTAATACTGATTTCCATCTTGCTATATACTCTTCTGCTTGTATTTCAAAGAGACTTCTATATATATATATATATATATATTTTTTTTTTTTTTTCAGCCACGCAGTATGTGGGATCTTATTTCCTCAACCAGGGACTGAACCTGGCCCCATGCATTGAAAGTATAGAGTCTTAACCACTGGACCTCCAAGGAAGTCCCTAGCCTGCCATACTATTCCAGCTGAAATGCCCAAACCCTTCTCTTTCCCCCCAGTATGTTTCAGTTAGAAAAATCGCAACATACCCAGGCACCCACGCCAAAAATTTCAAATGTAGTTTTTTTCCTTTCTTACACATTCCAGTCAATTCTATCCAAAAAAATCTCCTGAATATATATCTTTTATTACTAATATTAGAAATTACATCATGAGTTAATTACCTATATATTTAAATTGTTCAAGAACTTTTCTTATCTAACTTCCTAGCCTCTACTCTAAGTTGGAGTTATACTCCATTCACCCTAGAGAATTTAGAGTTGTTGAAAAGTCAATATATCTGTAAATTACAAACAGATGAGTAACTAAATTATCATATTCTACAATGTAACAGTAAGTAGACTTTTAGTATTGAAGAAAATGCATCAAAAAATGGGCAATTATTTTGTTCTCACCCATTATATTAAATGAATTCTCATAGCAAATTAAACAGCAACAACAACAAAAATCAAACAGCAAGTAGTTTTTAAATTATAAAATTTCTAATGGTTGTTTCAAACTTTTTATGATGCATGTCTAAAAAGGCAAATGGTACTTAATCTTTTATTTTGTATTTTAAATTTTGTTGAAGCTGGCAAGGTGGATGCTGGGTTGTATAAAGAAAATTACTAGAGCTTCATATTGGGAATACTGACAACTGACAGTTCTCAGATGAAATCCTCTCTAGGAAACTTGCTCAGCACCAGAGAGCTGCCTTGTCCAACATCTTGCTCATTTCTAGGCAACTGTCCATATCCAGTGACTGAAGGATGAGAAGCTATAGAGGCTCAGCACATTTGCCTCCAAGCAGGATGATTCTGAAGGACCATCCATATTCTAGAGTCCCTGTGATCAGCTGCAGCCTTGGATGCAAATACATTACTGCTTTGCAGTCCAACACCCCCTCTCACTAAATCTATTACTTTTACTATACTCTAGGACTATAGGTGTTAAGAAACTTTGGCTACTATTTCAGTGACCCATTAAATGTTTTAATAACCATTAAATAATAAACTAGGGCTTCTCTCTGACCATCTTAGGATACCTGCCTGAAAGGAAATCTATTTCAATGCAATCTGCTAATTTAGTTGTTCTTATTCAATTATCATACTCATCAGAAACAGTGCTTCTAAATTATTTTCAAGAAGACTGCATAATATATGGTTTTATTTTTTAAAAAAATGTTTTGACACAAAACATGCCCAAGTTATGCATCATTTAAAATAACGGTAACCTAGAACATGTTGTCTATTTCTAAGATTTTAGTTTGTGATTTTTTGCAAAAGAATGGATTCCCTAAAGCAAGCTATTTAACAAAATCGCCATCTGCTTGCCCTAAGCTTTAAC
The DNA here is from genome assembly GCF_964165515.1 of Mesoplodon bidens. NCBI lineage: Eukaryota > Metazoa > Chordata > Mammalia > Artiodactyla > Ziphiidae > Mesoplodon > Mesoplodon bidens. The sequence goes on from NC_138160.1 coordinate 20,314,142, forward strand.
ATCTAGAAGAAGGCAGAGTCTACTGGGGAAATGTCCACATGTATTTCAGTTGAAAAGATAAGACTTCCTAACCTTTCGTTGTCCTTTGTGCTTGGGGAAATGGATACCACTCAACACGGCTGGCTAAAGACACAGCTGGCTGATTCTGACCTCCTGGACTCTGGCCAGCAGGCATCCAATCTGTGCTCTGCAGCCAAGGGACGTGAGGTTCAGGCATCATCTCCTGCAATGCCAGTTCCACCATCATTATCTCAGGCCTCCATAATCCAACCCTAATTATCTCAAGGTTTTTTCCACTGGGAAACTGGAGTTGCATTTTCTGTATCACATCTGTGGAACCTATTTTTCACTAAAAGCTAACTGAATGCTTTGGGTTCCAATATTCATGAATTCAGTAAGTATATTGTCAATATTGTGTAGTTTTTAAAAATAAAGCACAATCTGTAAACTTTGCAGTTAAGGAAAACAATAGCATTAAGCCACAACTAGCAAATGGTTTTCGGAACTTTTATACTTGGTTATCAAACAAGACTAAAAGAGACATATAGTTGTCTATAATTTTAACAAGTTAACAATTTTTGATTAATATTTTCTGAGTATAATAATCCCTTAAAATTTACTGGGAGAATTATTTTAAGTAAGAAAACTTGAATTGGATGCTCTAATTTATTTTTATTTTTTGCTTTTTGCAAGAAATGGGCCACTTAAAAGCATTAGATAGATGGAGAAGCCTAGTGCACTTTATAAGACAGTAAGGTGCTATTTAATAAGTTGAAAGAAATGCATATTTTTTGTACTGTGTTTTAAAATATTTTTGGTAACTCATACTTCCAAGAGTGTTTCTGTTTCTTAAAGTATTTTCACAGTTTTTGCACTTTAGATTCCCCTCAGAAATGTGTGTGTTACTTTTCCATAAGGCAGAAACCACTAACATATGCCTTTTCCTATTTTCTTCCAGTAGTGGCAGTGAAAATGAGCACCTTCTAATTACTCTTTCCCACTTTCCTCATGTGACCAACATCATCATTGAGTTACATTTCGAACTAGAATAAAGGTAATGGACTCACAGTTATTGAACCTCTTATTTTGAAATAATTAAACCTATAGTTTCTTATACTATGATGCCTAAATTGATTATTTTCATTGGAATATACCAATGCTCTATCTGGTACAAAATTAGAGAAAATGGTCAATTGCTATCTCCTGCTGAATTGCTTCGAACAGGGTCATATTTGGGTAAGTTTTGTTTTCTAGGTGAAAATTCATCTTGTCCATATATTAGATAGAATTTCCTAGGAAACAGACTTGGAGTCGGAAGTGTGAACCTAAGAATCTGGTTGAGCACTGACACCTACAGAGATATATGAAGGAAGTGGATTGGGCAAAGGGAAGATTTGAACTGTGATGTGGTCTCAGTGGAGGCCTTGGCCAATCCCACAGGTAGTTCTGTTGGATGACACTTCAGAATATTCCTGCTTTGAGGTAGGAGATCAGGTATTTCCACCTTCACACCAAGTCATTTGATGCTGAGTGTCTCAGGGAAGAAGTGGGTTTTTGGGGGAGAGGGGTAAGGCAGCTGAGGACAACTTCATAGAATGAGACTCAGTAGAATGTTGTCTGTCACAAAAACACTTAGTGCCTAAGTGAATGAGACTTCAGGACTGAAGGGTAAATTTTGATAACACACTAGGGCAGTCATTACAATCCACCTTTTGCTCTTTTCAGCTCCACATAATTTGTATAATAAACTGGAATCTTCTCCTAAGATTTGTGTTGGTCATGTTTTCTGGGATAAATTGCAACAATAAATTTTGTGGGATAAACTTTAAGCCCACATGTGTAGCTGGTCTTGAAGCTGCATGTCAAATCAATTTTCTTCTATTTTTCACCAATTCTAGATTTCCCTCACTTTTAACAAGCATCTTCATTGTTTTAGGGACTTAAGGGGTGTGTTGACCCAAAAGCATTTCCCTGTGGAATCCAAGATGCTAGTCATCATGCCCCTCTCAACCTCCTGTACTTGTGCCTTTGACATCAAAATTGGGTAAGGGATACCCAGAGGAGGTACACAGGTGGTGCCAGGCATGGGTGCCAAGCATGCTGTTTTCTTTCCTCATGTCATAACAGCATTCCAACCTTTTTCTCATGATCAAGATCAACTACTCCTGCTGAGATAGTAACACCTTTACTTGATTTTAGTTTAAAGTTTAAAGGGACTCGCTGCATAATGTGGAGAAAGGCTTCTTCCTTAGGAAACACAGATTTCTAAAGCTAAAAAAGAGAAATCAGCCAAAATCCCCTAATTTGGTCACTGAAAGTAAGAGTAATTAGGTTCAATGCTACTTCTGACCCTCCATTCTCAAATTCATAATTCTAGTTTTGGGTACCACAGTATCATATAAGGGTTGTTGATTTATGGAATAATTGCCTCCTGGAGGATAGTGCTCTACCCTGGCAGGGTATCATCTCCAAATTGGCACATTAGTTATATCTTCCATTAGCTGTTACATTTACATTGCTCTCTTTCACCAGTTTCTGAGTGTTGTGTGTGTGTCTGTGTGTAACAAGACCAATAGATTCCATAGTAAACAGCACACTGATACACTGCTTTGCTCTAAAGTGGGTTCTGAGGCAATGCTAATCTCATATCAGTCTGTAAATCCTCCAATAATGGTGCTGACGGAGGCCCTACAGGCAGGAAATATACCTGGAATAAGGTTATATTTTAGTCAAGAAGAATTGCTTCCTCTTCTAATGTGAGAGGACCACACTGTAATTAACTTGCCACCAAGAGGCCAGGTGGACTCTTTATGCATGGTGCCATATCAAGGGTTCTGTATTGAAATTTTGTGCTTGCAGAAGCAATGAGGTCTGCCTTGGTTAGTTGGAGACTATGTCTTTGGATCTATTCATAGTCTCCATTCTGCCATACTGGGTACTCCAATTATGCACCCATTATTCCAGCACTAGAGTGGCAAATGACAGAGGCTGTCTGATGTCAAAAGTCTGATGTCTTTCTGTCCATTTTGTTGTTCAGTCCATTGTCAATGGTGCATGCCTTTTGTTGGGAATTATGATATACTACAAAGATCATATAGAATACCCATTCCCATAGATCCACTGACATGTGTATTCCTCAGATATCCTTGACAAACCTGCTAAGCCATTTACAACAGTACATGATTCTGTATATATTCTTTTATTTGTCTGCTTCTTTCCACATAAAATGAATGACTAAAGTTTTGCTTATTTAGAGAATTTCTTCTCCTTTAACTTTCAGGTCCACCCCTGAGTGAAGCTCTAATGAAGCAGGAGCAGGCTTTTACTGGCTTACAATCAAATACTCTCTGATCAACCCAAAATCTGAGAAAGACAGAAATTACTAAAGCTAATTCAAGAAAAAAAAAAAAAAAGAAAGTCTAAATAGACTTACATCAAGGAAAGAAAGTTAATTTGAAATTAAAATGTTCCCCCAAACATAAGTGCTCCCTCCCCCAAGAAAAGAACAACAAAAACATAAGGCCAGCCCAGATGGTTTCACTGGTGAATTTTAGCAAATATTAGCCAAGTAGTCATAGAGGCTTAGACTCATGATAAAGGACATAAATTACTCACTCTTCACAAAATGAAGAGTGTCAAAGAACTTTAAGGTCATATTTTTATATTTCTACAGTATGATTGCAACAATCTTAAATCTGCTTCTGAAAAATTCGGGAGGTATATTTATCTGCTTTGAACACAGGCTGTGGGATTGCTTCAAGGCACATTCTCAGCATTATGATTAGTATAAGTCAAAAGCTGAAGAAGATTTAGGTCTTTAAATCTTGATTATTATTAGAAAGAAAATGAAGCTTATGAATTAGTGGCTCTGTGTGGGCAAAGCTAGACAAACTTTGTTTTCTTATCCACTAAATCAGGTGAAAGTAAATTTCCATTTATTATGGTGTATTTGCATTATAGTGACCACAGAGCAATCTAGAAGCTGACATACCTGAAGTAATTTATTTTTTTACACTCCAACATTAAGCTCTAAAATATAACTGCTACCTTTTGAATACTGAACTTGTAATGATAATTCATTATTTTTGCTAAAATTTTAGGTTTGCATTTGTATGCCATAAAAAAAACCTACTAATTTAATTACAGATATTTTTTTACATTCTTTCTTTTCTAAAAAGTTGGTTTATACAAGAGTTTTGGGGCAGATATCACTATAATAGACATGCATACACTTAATTTGGTGTCTATTGATAATGCGAGAAGTTTTCTTCTCTTTCTTTACTTATACACTGGCACATTGAACAATCTACCCACTCATAGTAGAACATATTAAGAAAGATTTGTAGAGACCCCTGTATCATAGCAAAGCCCAGATAATACATTGAACTACATCCCAGATTAAATGTAAATTTCCTCTTTGTTAAACTTCTCATAGAGATATCTAAGTCAATGTGAAATTTTCTTCCATTTTGGTCAAATCCAAAATAAACTGAAATACAAAATTTTACATCTTTAATTTTGTTTCTTCCTAGACTCAGCAGAGTGAACTCAGTCACTTCCCCTGAAGGAAGAAAGAAGGAGTGACTCTCGATTCCTTCTTTGGCTACTATAGCTTTGACATTCAAAGTTCCTTCAAGAACTCACAGAATACAGAAAGTTGGATGGAACTGCTGAAGATGCTATAAATTAAACCTTCTTATGTCCCAGTTTTCTGAAGTTCCAAATAGTAAATAGGACAACTAAAAATAGCATTTGAAAAAGTTTCAAAACATAGTTGGTAATAGAGCTTGTTCCATTTCTCTTTGCTCTTGACAGTTACATATATATATATATATATATATATATATATATATATAATTTCCATGTATGTATATATGTGTGTGACTATATATGTGTGAATACACATTTCCAAATATATAATTCCATATAATTTCAGAGTCTAAGTCATTCAGTCCAGTATACACAACCAGTGTATCCAAGGTGATTGAGAGGAGATATACTAACCATTTAAAACTTGTAAGAGAATTCTGAAAAGAATAAGAGAGAGAGCTAGAGTATTTCTGGTACTACATGTCAGCTATGGGCAGTATTTCAAGAGAAGTTAATGGGAGCTCTCCAAGGTAAAGGCTTTTAACTTTGGGGAAAAATGAACAGAGTAGGGAGGGTTTTAGTGATGTTAGTGAAAATGGCAGAGTGGTAGCTCCAAGAGTTTTCTCCACCACAGGTAAGATACCCCCACCAAACAAAAACAAAAACAAATTTTAAAAAAGAGCAAATGTTATCAGAACTAACTTTGGAAAATAGTCAAAGATTCATAGTAACCAAACAAGCATTGAATCAAGAATCAGTTGATTTAAAAATCTTAGAAAAGCTTTGCAGCATTTTTACTTTTGCTTCCATCTTACTCCCTGGTTCAGTAGCAATCTTGAAGACAGCAGCCTGTGTTTTCCTGTGTGGGACCTGGTCCTCTGGTTCTGGAGGGAGCAGAGAAGACCATGCTCTCTGAGAACTGAATCTGCCTATTTTGTCCAGTCTGGGTACTGCCTAAAGGGCTGAAGCAAGGAGCTTGCATTTGTTTCCCCTAACATGGAAGTCTCTCAGGGTAGAAAAGTAGCTATGTACAGGGTATTCTTCAAAAAAGAGAAAGGCCAAAGAATAATTTGCTGCTGCCTGGGGCAAAGATTACAACTGAGGCAAACAATAAATATGCTGAGAGCCTGTGAGGAAAACCTGGGAAAAGAGAATTTTTGGAGAATTAAGGGCATTACAGGGCACCCCTGTATACTAGGAACCCAGAAAGGCTTACACAGCCCAGGAAAGGATGAATGCTCAAATAATAAAACAGCAAACAAAAACAGACAAAAACAAACCAAGAACTGAGAAAGAAGACCCCGATTCTTTCTTTATTTTTAACCTATGGGTGATCTTTAGGCTGATAGCAACAGGAAATAAAAGCTGAGGCAGATTTGTAGATGCCTTGTCTAAGTATTGAGAAAGTGCCCAAAACAGAGCCAGACTGCAAAGACTGAGAGTTTATATTTATCCATTTTTATTTTTTGTTCCATACATTCAAGAAAATCTCTATCCAAACACTAGTTGATCATAATCTAAAGGAACAGACTTCAGAGAACATATCTGACAAATAATACGGTCTTTAAAAATTGTTAATAAAAGTTACTAAACAATCAAACAGCTACATCCCAGAGCAAGCAAGCAAGCGAAAAACCAAATCAAAACAAAACACTGAAGAGGGGAAAGAATCTGATTTCTAGTGTTAGCACACTATAATATTTAAATGTATACTTTTCAACAACAAACTATATAGAAAACATATGAAGAAACAAAAATTATGGCTCATTAACATTAGAAATGAACAGAAATTTTCCTTAAGGAAGCATAGACAATAGACTTACTAGACAAAGACCTTAAATCAACTATCTCCTTTAAATGTCAAACAAAAAATTGTCAACTCCACAAAGTTAAACAAAGGATTTTCATGTGACCCAGCCACTCCACTCCTAGATATAAACACAAAAGAATTGAAAACAAGTCTTCGAACAAATACTCATACACAAATGTTTATAGCAGCACAATTTACATTAGCCAAAAGGTGGTAACATCCTAAACGTCCATCAACAGAAGAATGGATAAACAAAATGTGACAGATACATAAAATGGAATTCAGCATCCAAAAGGAAAGAAGCTCTAATACGTGTTATAAGATGAATACACCTTGAAAGCTTTGTGCTAAGTGAGATCAGCCAGACACAAAGGGTCACTTATTGTAGGATCTTATTTAAATCAAATATACAGAATGGGTAAATCCATAAAGACAGAGAGTAGACTGGTAGTTACCAGAGGCAGTGTGGAGGGGAAAAGTAGGATTGACTTAAGGAGTAGGGGGTTTTCTTTTAGGGTGATAAAAATATTTTGGAACTTGATAGAGATGTTGCCCTACATTCTGAATATACCAAATACCACTGAATTGTATCCTTTATAAAGGTTAATTTTATTTTATGTGACTTTCTCTTTAATAAAAAATGATTAATAAAAAAAATGATTGGGAGATGTCTACTACTAAGTAGGATACACTAGGTAGTTGGAAACCGATGATTTATTGAAAAAACTAGGGAAAAAATGTCATACACTTTACAAGCAATATATTTTGAGACTTAACAAAGGTCCTTAGAAGTAATGGGGACTAGCTGAACTAAAACCACAAACTTTTCTGGATAGACCTGACTGTTGCTAGCTAGTTTTTCCCGAACTGGGGACATTGGTCAAATCTGGGCAGAAGCTGAAGATAAGGCTGAACTAAGGCAGAAGTCCATTGCCAGGGGAGAGAGAAACCAACAAATCTGTTAAGTGTTCAGCAGGGCTGGAAGAAAACTAAAAATTGGAGGACTTTCATACCTACAGCCAGGATTACCAATGGTAATTTCCTGAGTTCTGGAGCTCAGAGGATGTTGAAGAGGGGCCAGTGCTTCAAAAGGGAAGAATAAAATTTCCCACAGTCATTAGGTGTTGAGAACACAAAGACTTTCTGAAGAGTGGTGCTTTACTGCAAGCTCATTGCTGGGTCTCATGTCAGATATTTAGATTTTACAGCGGCGTGTGGTAGGAAGTGGATAAATGGGAATGGGCATGGCTTGGGAATCCTAAAGGGTAAAGCTGGATCTCCCTTCACTTCAGATGAAGGATAATCTGTAATCAGTAAAAAGTCTTGGAAGGTGGCATCCTGGCGAGAACAGAGCAAACCAGAGTAGCTGGATTTGTTACCGGACAAGATCCTGCCTGTGACAGACCCCTCCCCATTTCCTCTGCTTTAGTTCCTCTCTGAGTACCTAGATAATATTGATAGTATTTGATGCAGATTTCCAGGTTGTTTTGCAGATGCTAAAACCTCCACCAAAGGAAAGAAATTAACGCATTCCTCCAGAGTCTGTTGGGAAGCAGGAAATATTTGCAACAACTTATCGCCTTTTTACTTTACCTCACCATCAACCAATCAGAGAATTGTGCACAAGCTGATCACATACCCCAGGACTCCCCTCCCTTGCCTTGCCTTTGAAAATGCTTTGCTGAAAACCATCAGGGAGTTTGGGCTTTTTGAGCATCAGCTGTCCCAGACTCATTGTAGGGCACCTTACAGTAAACGCTGCACATTCCTTCACCACAACCCAGTGTCAGTAGACCGGCTTTACTGAGTGTGGGCAACCAGACCCAAGTTTCGGTTCAGCAACAGATTTTTACTAAGGATGCAACCCGTTCGAAACCAGCTTCATACCTGATAGGATTGAGATGATCAGACTCTATTGCTGCCTAAGAGAATCAAGGTCTTGTCATTGTGATAAGCACAAAAAAAAAAAAAAAAAAAAAAAAAGAAAAAGAAAAAAAAAGAAAAGAAAAGAAAGAAAGGTGTAAGAACTGGAAAAGAGTAACTGTCATTATTCACAGACTGTATGATTGTGTAATCCAAAAGACTCTAACAGACAAAAGTTAGAATCTATAAGTGAATTTTCCAGGGTTGCTGGCACAATGCCTGTATTCAAAAATACACATTTTAAAATAAACCATGGGCTGAAAGATTAAAATAATAATTAGAAAATATTTTTGAAGTCAATGATAGTGAAGATATTTATGTAAAAAGTTATGAACTAAAACTAAAGATGTTAATGTATAGCCATAAATGCTTGCATTAGAAGAAAAGGCCAAAATTAAATGACTTAGCTTTCACAAAATGACAAGCTGATTCTAAAACTCCTTTGGTATTTTAAGCAGTAAAAAGTAGACAAAGCAGTCTTAAAGAAAAACAAAGCACAAGGACTAAAATATCAAACATCAAACTGAATTAAATTTCATAAATAGATCAATATATGCATGGTTACCCAACTTATAACAAAAACAACATTCTATTACAGTGGGGAAAGGAAGGTCTTTTAATATATGGTATTGGGTAGATTAGATATAGATATGGAAAAACAAGTTGCTGTCCTACCCTCCACCCCCAACCCCCAGCAATCCTATTCCTGGGCATACATATACTGTACAGAAAAAAAAAAAAAAAAGTATATATATATATATATTTTTCACACAAGTACACACACACACACACACACACACTGTACCAAATTATCTACAGAAACTTTATTCTTAATAAATAAATTAAATAAATAAATAACACTACTTAAATGTTTATTTACAGGGCATAGATGAGTCAAGCTTTATTGTCTGAATGTGACACAAACCTTAATGAAAATAATCTACAACCACCTGAAACAATGTGGATGAATCTCCTAATAACAATATTGAGAAAAAAAAAAAAACAGTTGTGAAAGACTACTGACCATGTGATTTCATTTATACAAAGTACCAAGGCAGGCAAAATCAATCTGGGCTGTTAGAAGGCAGGAAGGGGTTTACCTTTGTAAGGTAGTGTGTGGAAAGAGGCAAGAGGCAAGTCTTTGTTGTGTGTTATGTCTGTTCCTTGATTTTGATGCCAGTGTTGGGGATACGTTCAGTGTGTTAAAAATCATCAGAACTGTACATTAAGGATATGTACTCTTTTCTGTATGCATATTATATTTCCATAAAAGGTTAAAAGTTAAAAAGTTTGATCAATTGTGCTACAAAGTGTTTTTTTCCATACTTTCAGAAACCCAAGGCTAACCAATTATTACTCTATACATGAAGAAGCCCAATTAAAAAATAATAAATATTGGGACTTCCCTGGTGGTGCAGTGGTTAAGCATACACCTGCCAATGCAGGGGACACGGGTTCGAGCCCTGGTCTGGGAAGATCCCACATGCCTCGGAGCAACTAAACCCGTGCACCACAACTACTGAGCCTGTGCTCTAGAGCCCGGGAGCCACAACTACTGAAGCCCGCGCACCTAGAGCCCGTGCTCCACAACAAGAAAAGCCACTGCAATGAGAAGCCCGTGCACCACAACGAAGAGTAGCCCCCGCTCGATGCAACTAGAGAAAAGCCCGCGTGCAGCACGAAGACCCAAAGCTGCCAAAAATAAATAAATTAATTTATTTTTAATAATAATAATAAATAAATATTATTTTTACCAGTTGTTCTTATCCGGGGAGATTTAACCTCCAAAGGGACATTTGGAAATGTCTAAAGTCATTTTTTTTCCTTCTCTCTACCACAAGGGGATGGGGGCGGGGGATACTGGTATCTGGCAGGTAGAGGCCAGCAATGTGGCTAAAAATCCTACAATGCACACAGCAGCCCCTACAAAAATATATACATATATTTGACTCAAATGTCAGTGACACCAAGGTTGAGAAACCCTGACTTAAAAAATATGCCTTTTACTAAATGCATGTTTAGTGAAACAATGAAGCTTTCTTTAGCTCTACTCTGTTGCTGAGGATAATTCCCAGGATGCTATCTTTTGAGACTCCATGGATGTCACATGCTTTTTGCCATATGTTTCTTGACAAAATCTTGCTTCCCCTTTGCTTTTGATTCCCTGAGTATTAATTAATCTTCACCACAGCAAGTTAACCGTAGATACACATTAACAATACATTTATTTTTCTCCTCTCCCTGACCTGACTGTATCTGCAGAAGCTTATCGTTTCCTGGAGCCCAAATGAAAGTCAGATTAAGGAACAAAATAAGCCAAATTTTGTTCAAAATTAAGGAAACAGGTAGGGAGGCATTTTTGTAGCTACTAACTACCTAAAGGTTAAAAATTTCCTCAGACACTTTTTAATTTTACTATTCTATTTCCAAACTTGTAAGGAATAAAAAAAAATTCTGAGGTGAGGTTTTCCGGGTTCTAGGAAAATTTTTCTCTCTGAAGTTCACAAGAAGTATGTTGCACCAGAAATTCAAGTTATCTGAGAAGGTTAAAACAAAACAGGGAAGAAGTCTCCATCTCAGTTAAAAATAGGCTCCTTCTCTCTTCTTTGCATTGAGTCTATTTTTAAAATTCCAGGGAATTCCCTGGAGGTCCAGTGGTTAGGACCCCACGCTCTCACTGCCAAGGGCCCAGGTTCAGTACCTGGTTGGGGAACTAAGATCCCATAGGCGGCGCGGTATGGCCAAAAAAAAATCCAATTCCAACCGTCATCACAGTCCCTCTGATTCATAAGCCTATACAATAGATTAAAAATTGTGGTGAACTTTTGGTGCTATTTGACACCAATAAAGCCAAGAAACCATGGGTTCTCACAAATCACTTTCCTTCACTGCTTCATGAATTCCTAGAGATGATTATATGACATAAGGAACAACCCTATATGAATCAAAGTATATATTTATTATTTGTTATGGAAGTCTTCCAAACCTCACTTGTAAGTTTTCTTGTAAAAATCAGTTATTAATCTGCAGTTTGGCTTGGAGAATAAGCAGAAAGTTTACGAAAGAGACTACATCAGCAAAGAGGTTACGGAGAGAGAGAGACCAAATGTCAATTCTCTCAAAAGGGTCATCACTTATGTTGCCCAGGCCTCTGCCCTGAACACAGAGTCAGTGGCAAGGGTGATATACATATATATATATATATATATATATATATATGAGTACAAGACTCAGCTATCTAACAAACTCTAGAAATTACCTGATATTTCTTTATCTGTCACTTAGCATCTCTAGACAAGTTTATTATCTCATTCATTTATTTCAAACAGGCAATTTATCTTCCTTCCTAATTAAAGAGCAAGTTAATTTTGTTAACTGAACCAACTACCGTCATACTTCTTAAATGGACCAATTTATTCCAGACCACCTTGTGATTTTCTGGACCCCACGGTTCATTTGTTCCTCTTCATCTGGTCAATAACCAACCTTGGGATGTTGCTTGGAATTCAAGTCTATGGGAAGAGGAACTCTTGTCAAAGAAGGACTAATGGTAAACTCATTCTTCTAAGTGGACTTAGGTATGGTATTCAGCCCACTAGGGAAGCAGAGAGGAATCTTGTGTTCAATTGAAGCTGAAGATCGTTTGCTGTCACACAAATATCCACAGTTGAATGTCTTTTATTTTTTCCTTTTCTTTAAACAAGGTTCACCAGCCCAGATGTAGCTGTGAAATCAACACGTATTTGTATCAATACATTTGAGAAGTTACTGTATATCAAGGGATAATGCCGGTAACTTCCCTCACAAGCTTGCTTATTATATAATTTCCTCCATTGGGAAAATCTAGTACTTGCTCTGTATTCTAGCAGGAAAGCCAGTGTACTGATAACTGAATTCTGTTGCTTCCTATACGACGTTCCACACAAATGTCTTTACTAATAAATATACGTTGGTTCCATTCAGCATCACTCTCTAGACAATGAAAGCACTCTTAGTTTTAAAAAGGGTCTATGAAAGATTCTATGCCATTATATAAACTCCTGATTTTTTAAATTAAATTGTACATTTTGCTGCACACTTTTTCATGCATTATCTTCCTTGTACTGTCTTTCATGTGAAGAAATAAGTATATTTTTTAAATGTTTAAGCTAGACCAGAAGCATTTAAATAACTTCATCATTTGGAATTAGGCTGGCCCATGAGAAGCAGATATCAAAGTAACAGGATTTCTTTTTTTTATACCTGAAAATTGCTTTTTTGTGTGTGTGTGTAGAGAAACAGAGGCAAGATCTCTAGGGCTGTTATGGCAGTTCTGCTCCATAGTCCTGGAGGACTGAAATGTCCCCAGGTTTCTGCTCTTTCTAGGTGGTCTTTGTCATATAATTCAGGATGAGGCTGCAGCTGTATATGCATTCCAAGTCTCAGCATGAAAAAGAAGTGTGAGGCACATATGATTGGTTGTCTCTTAAGAAATATTCCTGGAAGCTGCCATATGACACTTCATTTTATATCTAGTGGATAGAAATGGGACACTTAGGAATGCTTGGCTTCAAAGGAGGTTGGAAAATGTACTGTTTATTCTGGGCAACGTATGACCACCTAAAACTCCAGGTTTGGATAAATTTAGGAAGTAAGGATATGTAGAATACTGAGGGATAACTATCACTCCATTACAAGAATCAAGGTTGCATGAATAGTTATTAATACTACTTTCTATAGGACTAAAAGTATAAATAATAGTAATATTAATTTTAAAATATTTTGAGTGAAACTATATTTCAGAAACTGAAGGTGCAGAAATTGTGTGAGGCTTACCAGGCTTATGTTGCTTTTGAACTTGGAAATATCTTCTTCTGGGAACTACACAGGATAAACCACATTAAATAAGGTGATTTATATTTACATTAAAACCCTACAAAAGGGTTTCCCTGGTTGCGCAGTGGTTGAGAGTCCGCCTGCCGATTCAGGGGACACGGGTTCATACCCTGGTCCGGGAAGATCCCACATGCCACGGAGCGGCTGGGCCCGTGAGACATGGCCGCTGAGCCTGCACGTCCGGAGACTGTGCTCTGCAACGGGAGAGGCCACAACAGTGAGAGGCCCGCGTACCGCCCCCTCCCCCCCCCAAAAAAAAAAACTACAAATATGATACCTTTTTCTTTGGCCCTCATAAAATGGTGCTGAACCAAAATTAAATGTTGTACCTAGCATTCCAGCAGCTATGCAGTAATTAATAGGACAATCATTAAAATTTGGAAAGAAAGCTCTAATTGTATAACTGCATTCTTCATAGCAACATGTTCTACAGATTATTAATATCTCAGTAATTTACAAAGTAAATATTCTAATCCTGTTAATCATGCTTTCTTTTATTTAACATGCCTCCAAGGAGAAGACATTTTGTAGGACAGTGAATTTTCTGAGGCTGCTGGGAAAGGTTGTATTTGTGTGCTCTCACCACACAAATGTATTTGTGTGCTCTCACAAAAATATGACTATTTCTACGGAATTAAACAATTATCTCTTTATATCACTTGTTTTACTTTTTTCAGCTTAATTCCAAAATGAATATTAATTATAAGCAGTTTATCTTTGTTTGTCCAGTGACCTATTTAAAATTACATTTACTGTCATCATAGTTATAGTTTCATTAACAGGAAAAAAGAATTCTTATCCATCTATCTGTGTTAAGGAATAGAATATCTCTGATGTAAATGCGAGGATCATGTCTTGGTAGAGGGGGCAAAGTCAGTTTGGGAAGCTTGTCTAAAATTATAAATGATACCTCTATAAAGTATTTTGAGGATGCATTCAGCACACTGACATGGAGACTACTGCTGTCAGCAAAAGTTCAAACTCATGAATGACTCACTGTTCTTTTATGTTTATGTTTTAATTGTGAACAGTAATAGCCCACAGTAGGTATAATGCTTTTCTGGGCATACTACAGACATGAAATGGGGTTCTTTGTTGTTGTTTTTAATTTATTTATTTTATTTTTAAAATTTATTTATTTTTGGCTGTGTTGGATCTTTGTAGCTGAGTATGGGCTTTCTTTAGGTGTGGCGAGCAGGGGCTACTTTTTGTTGCGGTACAGTGGCTTCTCATGGCGGTGGCTTCTCTTGTTGCAGACCATGGTCTCTAGGCGCGCAGGCGTCAGCAGTTGTGACACACGGGCTTAGTTGCTCCGTGGCATGTGGGATCTTCCCGGACCAGAGCTTGAACCCGTGTCCCCTGCATTGGCAGGTGGATTCTTAACCACTAGCACCACCAGGGAAGCCCATGAAGTGGTTTTGATTCACATAGGTTGTCCTTATGGTCAATAATGTTGGCAAAATTGGAGCTCAAAGTTTTGAAATAGGATAGCTGAAAGACAAATCAAATAATGGCAGAGGAGAATGTTGAAGACAAACTGATGTCCAAGGGATTGTTTGCTTTTGGTGTGCCTCTTTGTGTCTGAGTTTCAGAGGTAGTGGTGTTTGCATGGGTACCTGCTTGGAGTTTGTATCTAAAGAGAGAAACCTGTCTATAGGTTTTAAGTGGAAGAATTTAAGAAGGTAAAAGAATTCCAAGTGTCTGCTTTTCTTAGAATGCCTCTGTTGACATGAAAGAAATATACTGCTAGGTATTTTTTCAGCAAAGATGTGTTTATCTGGGATCAGCAGAGAATTGTAATTCAGGGACTGCAACTGTGGTGAGCCATGTGTCAGTTCCCACATGGCAAGGGAAAGAAAACATTTTTTTATGAGAGGAAAAGGAAGTTGGGAGGACCATAATAAATAGAGTCCATGGTTTTTCACTGGCTGAGCCGTTGCCAGGAAAGAAGAGTATTTCTTCTTTCTCTTGGGCTCTGCTATCCTCACAGGGCATGAGCACTCCCCCTTCTGGTCTCCCACTTCTATTTAATTGAGGTTTCTGTTTCTTATTCTTTTCCATCTCTTTATAACAGCTGCAGCACTGGGTTAAAGGTCTAGGAGCTAGGCTCCTAAACATTTGCTGATTTGCTTATTTTTATTGTTTCATAAGAGATTTTTCAAGGAAAAACATAATAGGTTTATTTTTCTCAATACTAAATAGAAATAGAAAGTACAGTTTAAAAAATAATTGTTTGGCATTTGTTTTTCCATCTTCATGTGAATTGCCTTCTTCCCCCTATGAAGTCCCAAACTGTTACCCACAACATTTTCTTTTGTCTTTAGCTGAAGATGATGTTTAAAGTGAAGTTTTCAGCCATTTTGTTGAGTTACTCAGTTTCCTGGGTCTCTCCCATATATATATATATTATTAAACTTTTGTTTGATTTTCTTCTGCTTTTGTGTCTCATGTCAACTTAATTCATAGACCAGCCAGAAGAACCTAAAAGGGTAGAGAAAAACTCCATCCTTCCCAGCACCATTCATCTTCTAGGGATATTTGGGTTGCTTCCATCTCTTGGATATTGTGCATAATGCTGCAATATATCTAAAGTAATCAAAGCCAAACAAATAAAAAGTAGAATTGTGGTTTCCAGGGCCTGGGGGAGGGAGGAGGGAAGTTGTTGTTCAATGTGTATAGAGTTTTGGTTTTGCAAGCTCTGTTGCATAACAATGTGAATATAGTAGCTAAGACTAGTAAATTATACACTTAAAAACTGGGTAAGAGGATAAATTTTATGTTATGCTTTTTAACATAATTTTAAAAAGCTAAAAAACAAGTCTCATATAGAAATTTTAAAGATCAAAATTTGAGTCTTAACCATAGCTGAGATTAGGATTAATCCTACCACCTGTGACAACCTAATTTCAAACACACTGATCTCTTCTCCAGTTGTGTTGAATGGAAGAACAACATGACAGTGAATCAATGTCGTGGAAGGAGAGGCTGGAGTAATGCTCTACAGTTTGGATAGATATTTCCTGTTTTAAGTGAAAGGCTCTAATTTTTTCCTTTATCTTTGGAGTAATATACCATCATCCTCATAAAATCTAATCACTTTATTGGTGTACTGTGTAGTAACTCATTTGGAGACATATCAAGCCAAGAGAAATATAAACAAAAAAGACATCACAAGACTGCATATATATTAAAAAGACTTCTAGTTTCATAATTTAAATTCAATCCCTTACCACTCTGAAAAACTATCTGGAGTAATAGTGGTCTCACTGGTTTTGAGTTTTTAATAACATATATTTTGAAGAACATCTTCTAAAGCAGCCTGATTTATCAAGTTAATCATGTTAGAACAGTTTATAATGGTTTTGTAGTGTTCACACTTGTTAAACTGGGAAATGAAAATCAAAATGGAGTTAGTGTAAAAAAAAAATGGAATCAGTGTTGCTAAGAGCGCCCTCTAAAATGGGCCTGGGAGGCCATTGAGGAAGTGGGACTCATGCACATCTCAGCCCAGACAGAATCTGAACTTCTGACCACTTATTATCTTAACATAGGCATCCAGAACATCTGCACAATGTTCCAGAAACTCAAGATATTTTTGTACCCTTACCCTAAATAATTCATGACAGTCTATTCCTTAAGGACAAATATTTCTCTTTTTGCATCAGAGTCAATCATCATTCTTACAAGAAAACTTTAACAACCCTGTGGCTTTTGCCTTTATAAGCCCCGATCCTTTCTCTTACCCGAACACTTTCAGTTTTATCAGAACCTGTGTCTCCCTAATTATAACTCCTAATACCCCAAATAAAGCTTTTTGCTCTTTGCAGCTTGATGCTAATTGCTGTTTAACAAAACTAATGCCAAATGATATGGCATGGTCAAATATCTTCCTCAAAGACTAGAGTAAATAATCATCTGTTACTTATTCAGTTGTAGAAATAATCACATTAGAAATTGCATGTGCATATTGGGAAAATAACAGGAAAACAGAATAATATGATAATTCATGGAAATACCATAAGTTGTTACAGAATATTCTCCATATTAAGCATTGGGATGAAGCATAGTACAACATTAGGCACTTAATAAAAGCTTTGCTAATAGTGGCATGACACTCATGTATTCACATTAATTTTCAAATATTTTTGACATATCACAAATTAATATTTAATTTGAACCCTATTCAAATAAACATGACTTGATTAAAAGCAACTTTTATGAAATATAAGTATTTACATTTAAGGCTGGCAAGTGAGAAGACTTGGCTGAGATCATTTTACTCCTGATAACAGGAGATGGGAGAAGTAATAGGGGGCTCTTCTAGATTACAAAGAAATAATGACATTTTTTTATCAATATATCTCATTGAAACACAGAGAATATTTTATTAGGATAAGAATATTAAGGACAAAAGTTTAACATTTCACTAAGAGATCAGTCAAGCGTAATCATTGTATGTTGCATTTCCATTACTATAATGAATACCATATGCAAATTAAAGTTTTCAAGAGGCAAGAAAATAAATAATTCCTAATATAATTGTTAAATTTAAGGTTATCTGCAGCTACAAATTATTTAAATTGTGGCACAGTAGTGACCAATGAAATATATGAAAGTGATTTCAGGTTCAAATAATGGATGGGTAAGAATGGGAGACTGCTTAGTTTTTATACAGAAGCCTGCCAAGAAGAGTAAAACGTTGAATTTTAAATAAAACATTTAAAAATTACCCTCCAAAATTTATATTACAGAATTTACATACTTATAAGTAGATTTTTCATAAAGGTAACTGTAGAGCATATGATTTTTATTATTTTAACCCAGTTAAATCCCCAAATTAGAAGCTACTGGAGAGTTATTTAGGGAATAGGGCTTAGAACAATTGTAGAAAGTTGAAAATATTTTTCTTATTTTACAATCTTGTACTACTAACAACCTATTTTCCCCAAATAATTGGCTTTACTCTTTTTAATAAGAATTATATTGAACTATATTCAGATTTACTTAATAAAATAAATGATGAAATTTCTGCATTGTGTCACTTCCCTATAAATCATTCCATATAATCCAAGATTCAATAACTTTAGTGATTTATTGGAGAGACATAAACAAAATTCTGTTATGAACAAGATCAGAAAAAAAAAAAACTGTTAAGAGTTGACACAAATAACTGCATAAGCTACTAAAACTGAAAATAGCACTACAAGATGAAAAAACAACCCAATAAGTTCCAACCAGTTTCTGACTCTGAAAGCAATAGTTAATGTCTGTACAAGTCAATGGAAAGACATCAATACTTGTAGACTATCGTTAAAGGCACTGAAGTGATAAGAAACTAAATCACACTCTTCATCTCTGTCACTTGTAAAATTTAGGGCTGCTTCAATTTATAATATGTCATCCAGGGAAAAAGGTAAATCTAGTCTTTTTATCCATTTTCTTGGTGTCATTGTCATTACAAGTTTTCATATTTTATATGTTTAATATTTTTTATGAAGTATAAATAATATTACATTACTTGTGAAAAAATACAAAACATACTTTTAAATCCATCTTGCACACTTCCACACCACTCCCCATGGGAGAAAATGCAAGCTAATTTATTAAATTCATAAACATTAAAATATATGGTAGCATTTTTTTTAAAGTAGGAGTGTAATACAATTTTGAACTTGATAGAAGCAGAAAAAGGCCAGAAAACTTTCACCAAGATAGGACAAACACAAAAATTAAAACAAAATAAAGAAATAGAAAATATTAACCATTGTCAAAAAAAATCATGGAGAAATTATTCAAAAAATCAGCAATCACAATAAATATAAATGCATGTATTTTGACCTTAAAATGATAAATGCATCTATGTGTTGTTTACAAGAAACATACTTATTACAAAAACAGAACAGTTATTCAAGAAAGGTGTTTAACAAACCTTAAGGAAAGATCTGAAGTATGATTTAACCCCCAATTTTTTGCACATATTAAATGCTTAGAGCTACTTTCAGAGTGCGTTGTGGATAAAAGAAATGATACTATTTTCATTCTTAGTCTAAGAAAATTCCTTAAAACTGGCCCACAGGACTTGTGTGGTAGCTTTTCTCCTGGAGCTATATGGAAGATGGTTGAAAAAATTTAATTTTCCCTTGTTTGAAAAAGCTACCTGCAAAAATTACTGTTCTTGTTAATCACATGTTGTGCATAGACCTTCTGAAAGATTATAATGGTTTGTTCAAGTAAATATAGAAAACTTATATTTGCCTGAATGAAGAATCATGTCTCCTATCGGCTCCTTTCAGAGCCTTTTTTTTTTTTTTTTTTTTTTTGCGATACACGGGCCTCTCACTGTTGAGGCCTCTCCCGTTGCGGAGCACAGGCTCTGTATCCGCAGGCTCAGTGGCCATGGCTCATGGGTCCAGCCGCTCCACGGCACGTGGGATCCTCCTGGACCGGGGCACGAACCCATGTCCCCTGCATCGGCAGTCAGACTCCCAACCACTGCGCCACCAGGGAAGCCCCAGAGCCTTTTTTATGCACTGTGAGAAGATGAGAATTATTGAAATAAAGCCATCCCTTACATTGATCTTTTCTCATTTAGTGATAATAGGAAAACATTAAGCAAAAAAGATCAGTGGAGCAAAATTAATATTAAAGAAAAATATGATAGTACCATAAAAGCAATAGATAAGAATATACAGTTGATTTTTGTTATTCTCAGTAGTTATATGAAGTTGCCAGGAACACTGAATTAAGTTATACTGAGTCATTTGTCCTAGGGTAGGTGAATATTGTGTGTAAATATTCATACATGTATATATATGTACCAATCTCACTTAGACTGTAATCTTACAACTTAAAAAAAAAAATCTTGGTATTTTCTATTTTCTTTATTTTATGAAAGAGAAAATGATGTTCACAAGTGTTAAGTCACTTGCCTGAGGCCTTCCCAATAAAAGGTGACAGACTTAAGATTTAAACCCAGTCCAACTTGCCCCAGAGATGGAGCTTCTTGCACTCCATTGCCTGTCTCCCACCACCTCTATTCCCTGGTTATCTCTGTATGAGGCTGAAACAAGAATCCAAAGCATCATCTTTTTCATCCTCAGCTGGGAATGTGGAGGTCAGGTAACTCAAATTTTCACTATTCTCATGCATGTCTGTGAATAACTACAAAAGTGCCATGAGTATTCACTTTGGGTTTACAAATACACTTTCACATGTAGAGAAACTTGTAATTACAGAATCCATGAATAATGAGTATCAGCTGGACATTTATAAAATACATATTTCATATTTATTAAAAAATACTTTTTTAAAATGTAGAAATCATGAATACATGTACACCTCATACTAAATGCCAAAGCCTCATTATAAAGTAAGAAAAACTCAGCAAAATATCATGAGGATACAAATTTTCAGATATGTCAGAGAAATTTTATCATTTTTCTCAGATATTAGAGATTAAGCAGTTAAATATAACTAATAGTATGGAAGACTCTTATACTACAAATAATGAAATTGAGTGTTTCATATGTAATTTTTAAACTTTAGATAAAACAGAGGCTGTCCCAAAACATTTTTTAAAAGGCTATTTGAAAAGCAACAGAGTAAATGATAATTTTTGCATACTTTTCAAGTTAATTCTACACAATATTATTACATATTATTTTTTCATAAATAAATTTGTTGTGTATACTTATCAAATTTATGACAGTGGTTGTCAGTGTAAGAGGAGGGAAATGCCACTGAGAATAGGTAACTCAAAAATTAGTCAATTTTAACATCAAGATTCTATTTTTTTCATTTAAATAAAATTGATAATATTAACAAAATGTTTATGCAAAATGTGCAAAAGGAAACAATATCCCTTTATGGTAGGGAAGATTCTAAAATGACCCTGAGGATCCATGCCCTAGTATAATCCCCTGGAGTATAGATAGGTCTTGAGAACATGACGGGCAATCACTTCCATGATTATGTTATCTTATATGGCAAAGGAATTTTGAAGATAAAATTAAAGTCCCTAATCAGTTAAGTACAAGTTAATCAACAGGGATATCAGACCTAGTAGCCATGACCTAATCAGTTGAGCTCTTTAAAACGGAGAGACTGGAAGCCACAGAGATGATCTCCTGCTGTCCTTGAAGGACAAGTCACCAGGAGTTCCACAGCTGCAAGGTACTGAATTCTGCCAACTATGTGATCTTGAAAGAAGATCTCTAACCTAAGATGTTACCCAAGCACAACAGACATCTTGAATACAGCCCTGTGAGATCCAGAGCAGAGGATCACGGAAATTGTTTGATAATACCTATATGCTGCTTTAAGATATTAAGGTTGTAGTAATTTGTTATGCAACAAGACAAAAGTAATGCACTTTCTATAAGCAGAAATACTAATGTTACTGAGTGGAGAAATCTCCCTGGAATGTGATAGTTTGCTTTTAACTGGCTATCTGGCCTTAGGCAAGTGATTTAATTTCTCCAGCCCTAAAGGAGTGTTTTTACAATAAAAGTATCCAAATCCCTTAAATTTTAAAGATTTATCCTATACTCTAAGAGTTACCAAAAAATATATATATATTGCCATGTTTAAGGAAGTCAGACACTTTCCAAGTATTGATTAGTAGATTAATTAATTAATGTATTGGAACATTAATCATTTTATTAACCAAGATGGTAGTAAATTAACTTAATCATTATGTGCTTTAGCAAATATTTCTTGAATATTTACCACACAAGCTAGATGTCATAGATACACTAAAAAATAAGCAGTCACTCCATATTTTTTGTGAATACTTAGAGTGGATAATACATTGGATGAGCACCAAACAAATGCAGAGAACCAGAATCGGTTTTCTTGATAAAATGAGAGCTAAATTGAGAGTGAAGAAATCTTACAAAATCAAAACTGGCCTTGGAGAGAATGAGGGGTTCTTCAGGCCAAGAGAAGTTAATATGCAAAGGTCTGAAGTTGTGAATGAACTTGGTAAAAGAAAGAACTCACTATTCCCTTTGATTTGAGCAAACAACTCAAACGGAAGAGTGATTACATGTGAGACAGGGTAAAAAAAAAAAAACTAAGAAAATATTATAAAAGGCCTAGTAAATTATTTTAAGGAATATAGGTGTTACCATAAACAATAGTAATATTTTTAGATGTTATTCTAGCATATGTTGTTTATTTGTTTTAACGAAGTCTGAACTCTCTACATTAGGGAGAAATATTAGTGGCTTATAAACCTACATACAACATAATACATTGTATTATTAATATAGCTGCAAGTATCTAGGCAATGATATAAAATTATTGAAGAACAGATATAAATCTAATTTAATGATCTATATTTATTTGTTTTTTTAAATTAATTAATTTATCTATTCTTGGCTGTGTTGGGTCTTCGTTTCTGTGCAAGGGCCCTCTCCAGTTGTGGCAAGCGGGGGCCACTCTTCATCACGGTGCACAGACCTCTCACTATCGCGGCCTCTCCTGTTGCAGAGCACAAGCTCCAGACGCGCAGGCTCAGCAGCTGTGGCCCACGGGCCCAGTTGCTCCGCGGCATGTGGGATCCTCCCAGACAAGGGCTCGAACCCACGTCCCCTGCATTGGCAGGCAGACTCTCAACCACTGCGCCACCAGGGAAGCCCCTGATCTATATTTAAAAAGATGTGTACTAGAATAAATTCAGTGACGGTGGAAATGGAGAAGAAAAAAATGCATTAAGAAAGTAGTAAGGAGAAAAACAGACAGGAATTGATGATAAATGTGATAGTTACAGAATAATAAAGACAAGACAACAGGAGGTAAAGGAGTAATTCCTAGCTTACTTAGTTTATAGATATGACAAAAATCAGAAAATTGTAAGCAGATTTAGAAAAAAAAGGTGGTCTTTGCAGTTTAGAACATGCTGAAGAGAGGTGCCTTTGGACCATTTGAGTCAGAGCTTTTCAAAACTTTTACATACAGTACGTAGTCTGTCAACAATTTACTTAGTATTTCCCCAGGAAAGGGTTTAAGATTGAATGATTTAAGGCCTCTAACAATGCCAGGGTCTCCAGAGCAGCCAAAGTTGGGACCTATGGTTTGAGTGAAGATGAGTAGCAGGGTAAAGGGAGAATATATAGGTTTATGGCTACCACACCCTCATAGATTGGCCTCTTAATTTAAATGCCTGGAGAGTAAAGCATTTAATTCAGTCTCTATTATATGTGTTGAGTGGGATCAAAAGATGTTATTTTTTTATTTTTATTACAGGCCCAAGACTTGTCAGCATCTTTGTACATATCTAGGGCTTAAATTTTGATGAGACACTGTGAAAGAAAGTGACCTCAGTCCTTGAGTAAAATAGAAAGTGAACACAGGGAAACCTTCGACAGACTGAAGTGTGTGATCATTATATCAGATGAAAAATGTTTTATTTATCTGTTGCTGCATAATAAACCTTCCAAAAACAGTAGATTAAAATGACCATTTAATTTTGTTCACAATATATCAGGAACTTAGGAAGGGATTTGGGGTCATTCATTTCTGATTTACCTGTCATCTTCTGGGGTGGTTGGAGCTACAGATTCCACATCCAAAGTGGCTTCTTCACTCACCTGCTGGAACCTTGGTGTCCCCCTGACTCACCTCTCTATCCATGGGGAGTCATATTTCATGACCTCTGCATGGGGCCTGTACTTCTCACAGCTTGGTGGTCTGAGGTTAGTCACACTTCATATGTGGAGCCTGTTTCCGCAAAAGCTAGCATTGCGAGAGCAAAAGGAGAAAAGACTAATTCATAGAAGTTCAATATATAAACATATAGTATAAAATACATAAATGCATATATAGTTTTATATATGAAAAGTAAATATAGGTTTCCCTCATTAATTGAAAATATTTCTATGAAAACCTTTTGTAAGCTGAAATGGCTTAAAGCAAATAATTACCTTAGGACACGTCTTGCTAATGGTTCCCCAAAAGAAACTGAGATAAAGCACAGATGCCCACAGACACAGTTCAAATTTATGGTGTCTTAACACTGAGATGCTGAGTATAGTTCCCCAGAAAGGAGTTTGCTGGTGCCACTCTCACAGCTCGGGGTTAGCACTGCCTCTATAACGGTTCTCTGCGAACCCTGAACACAATTTTCACTTTTTGCCTTTTCTCATAAGAGCGAAAATCCTCTTTGGATTGCTTTTGTTAGCGAAAACAGTTATTAATGCAGGTCTTTTGTAAAAGCAAAGTGGCATAAAGCAAGCCCCCCAAATGAGGGATTCCTGTATATCTAATTTCGGATTTTGGTAGTCTAATCATTTGGAATAATAAACCAGAGAAGATGAAAGGTGGAAACACTCTAAAAAGCAAAAACATAATTTGCTATAAAAGATCATTATTCAAAATTAATATCAGCATCCAAAGTGGTGTCAAAGTTAAAATGCAGAGAATAATTTGCAAGTACCAGGGGCTAGCCGTGCAAAATGGTTGTATGAGATAAGGCAGATAAGTGAATTTTGAGGCAGATCACAGGGACTGATTTTTTATTTTTTAACCTTAGGTTTGCTTCAGTCCTCTGCTTGTGCTCATATACTACATATTTCTCCATGGGAATTGGTCAACTATAGTTTAACCTACTTCCGTTAGTCAGAATAATCAATGATGCTGTCTGTTAACTGATGAGCTGAAGCCAGTGTGTATGCACACATGTACTGTATGATCTACTGCTCAGACTGCCATACTTCATCTACTGCTTAGCTTTGGTGCTATACCTGGGCTTTGCGTCTTTTGTTATTTTATTTGACTTTGACATAAATGACAAAACTGAAATTTTGCTTCTTTATCAGTCAGTAAAGGTAAATTATTATTTATTGCAGGGGAGTGATTTCCCTTATAAAATTGATAAGAGAAAATCCTTCATTTCTTTAAAAAGTGACAGTATCTTAGCTGTGCTAAAAACAACTCATCGATGTGAGAGAGATTTACATATGTAGTGCAAGCCATTATTTCCCCAAGGTTATCTAGATGATAGCTGCCTTATTGTTCCCCGGCAACAATACCCTCCCAAAGTGCTACTGAAAACACTTCAGGTATTAAATAAACTGTTAACCATTGTTCTGTAGCTGATTTCTAGATGCTGTCATCTGTATTGGCAGGATGCCTGATATCATCTATATGAAATCCTGCTGGCGGATCACTAATATTAATTCACTGGATTGTACTTTTTATCATTATTGCATCTTGTTATCTGTGGCCATAAACACATGCACATATTCTTATAGTCTATCTCAAACTGTAAAGCAAAACATTTCAAAAATATGCAGGTGCTTTGTAATACTAAGTGCCTCATCAATGATGCAAGTATGTAACCAAGAGCAAGCAGAGATCTTTCACTTCTCAAAAGCTCCTCTGTTTTATGATGAAATGAAAGTGGAATCAAAAGAAGAGGTTGAGGGGCCTCCCTGGTGGCGCAGTGGTTGAGAGTCCGCCTGCCGATGCAGGGGATACGGGTTCGTGCCCCGGTCTGGGAGGATCCCATATGCCGCGGAGCGGCTGGGCCCGTGAGCCATGGCCGCTGGGCCTGCGCATCCGGAGCCTGTGCTCCGCAACGGGAGAGGCCACAACAGTGAGAGGCCCGCGTACCACAAAAAAAAAAAAAAAAAAAAAAAAAAAAGAAGAGGTTGAGTACTAATATATGCAGTCAACTCATTCTATTTACATATTTTCAGCTATGCTAACATATGATCAAGTGTAAATATAGTGCATTTTCTGCTTCTTTTCCTTGCAAAAATTATATACATAAATTTTCTAAACTAAAAATGAAAATGGCTCTACTCATTTGCAGAAGTTAAATACACCTCCTTCAAAAAGTACTGATGACTTGTTTTTTCCATAATCACAAATTTCATTATAAACTTTTATGTGATACACAATTATTAAAATTTCCATAAGTAATGTTCTAGACCTGGGGACTGAGAGAATAGTAAGTCAAATCTCTAGCATTAAATAGATCAGTTTAATTAAAGGGCTAGAATTACAAAACCTTGCCACCATCCACACAAATACCACCAGTATTTTTTTAATCCCTATACTTGTTGCTTGTTCATCAGAATACTTATTCTCATCTACCACCAGGTTGAAATATTACATACATATATACTTGATTATTACCTGCCCATATCCATCTAACTTTTATGAGGCAAAAACTTTGTTCCAGTAAACTTCTTTTATGAAGTTATTTCTAGAGATTCCAGCTAACTAATTTCTTAAAGACCCAGTGACAATGTGAATTTAAAGGGGGGTAAATATAGCACAAGGGGACCATAGCTGTTTCTTTTGGCACACTATAGTCACATCCATTTGGCTTAACACTGATTCCAGCTATAGCTACAGTGGTCAGCTCTATGTAAGTTCAGCCTCATACTTACAAAAAGGGAAAATATCTTACAAAGTTATGAAGAAATTATCAAACTCATTAATAATGTGAGATTGTGGTTATAAACAACATAAGCTAATTTTGAGAGATCAGACTGTCCAAGATATGTTTGCATTTGGGGCAATGAAAATCCATATGCTCTGCTGATCTGCACATTGCTTATTCCAGGGGAAAATTCTTAGCATATTTTTTATGCTGTCAGCAGTCTTTATAACATTTTTTTCATTTCTTTCTTCTGGATAAACTACCTTTACTTGTCTTTGGACAACTCACACTCTTGGTTTTCTTTTGATCTCACTATCTCACTGGCTATCCTGTTTGCTGGTAAACTCAACATGTTCTTCATTTGATATTACCTCAGTGCTCAATCATTGGACCAGTACTTTGACTTTAAATACTCTCTCTGTGCTGTGGACTCATAAATTTATATCTTCTGCAAAGATCTCTTTCCTGAAATTAGGATACATATACCCAACTTATAATTTTAGATCTTGATGTGCACGACTAATAGGTATCTCAAAATTAACACATCCAACAGTTAACTTCTCTTCTTCAACCCTCACACTTCCCCAGACCAAATCTGCACTCTCCTTGGTCTTCCCCCATATCAACTACTGCTATCCAGTTGTTGTGGCCAAAGATATTGGAGTAATATTTTTTTGACACCCCACATTACATCTGTTGAGATTCTCAGATCAAATTTCAAAACACATTCAAGAATACAGTTATTTGCATCATCCACTAATACCACCCTTGCTCAGACTACAATCAGTTTATCCTTGTATTACTGAATTGGCCTCATGATGTGCTCTCCTATTTCCAGTCTTCCCATTTTACATCACATTCTCAACAGAGCAGCCATATTGAAGCTGCTAACTCATAAATCAGATTATGTAACTTCTCAGTTCAGAATCCTCTAGTGACTCTCCATTTCTTTGAGGGTAAAACACTGTGAGGCACTACACATTCTGCCACCTTCTCTGATATTTTCCTATTTCACCTCTCACTGCTCTACACTGGCTCACTCTGCTCCAGCCATATTGACCTTCTACTGTCCTTTGAACATATAGTGATCCTTCCAACACAGGGCTTTTGAAATGTCTGTTCCATCTGCCAGGACTGTTCCTCCTCCAGATATCTGCATGAAATTCTTTCCTAAAACCATAGGAAAGGTCACCTGACCACCCTTCTAGTATTACAGAATTTCCAAACATTCTTTTTTACTTTCTATAGCTCATAAACGTTATAATCAACACTGAATCTTAGTTATGATTAATGTTTATATGCACTAAATAATATGTGGCCATTCTAAGGTAGGTTTCTGTTTCTTTGTTTTTCTTTTTATTGGCTATATACATGTACTGTTCACTATATCTTTGTAGCTTATTTATTTTATACATAGTAGTTTGTACCTGTACCACAGTCTTGCCCCTCCCCCATCCCCTCTCCCCATTGGTAACCAGTATTTTGTTCTCTATATCTGTGAGTCTATTTCTCTTTTGTTATATTTATTCATTTTGTTTTTTAGAATCTACTTTTAAAAAATAATAATATTTGTTCCAAAACTATTCCTAGCACCAGGAACCATGCTTGGAACATAGTAAGGCACTCCATGAATATTTACTGTATAAAGAGAAGGTTTGTTGATGTTTCATTCATGCTAATAGGACAAAGTATGTTTTTACCATTTGATCCAGATATATTAACCCCTAGTATATACCTGAGAGAAATTCTCATGAGGTTAAATTTAAGATTACTTTATTGCAGCACATTTTGCTAAAGGATTTAGCAAATCACAGAGGTGGGTCACAAAAAAAGAAAAGAAAACAGTGTAGGATCGAGAGAATATTTAGAAACAGATGATTAGCTAGTAGACTCAATATTAGAATATAATGTTAACTTTTTAAATATATATTTTACAAGGATACTGTCAAATTCAAAAGATATCAGAAAAGTTGAGTGAATATTGGGAGGATAAGAGTAAGAATAGGATTGAAGATGAAAAATAAAACAAGAGGGAGACCTTGTATAGACTAGTGACAAGAGTAGACTATGAGTGGAAAAAATGGAATGGTATATGAGAAAATAATCAGGTAAGAGAGGTGCATTTGAATTTGTTATGTAATTTTTATGAGTTACAGTTATAAGATTTAAATCTAAATCATGAGGAATGGAGTAATTTTTCTGAATGAAAGTGACTGAAATACATATACATTGATGCATCTATAATACTAGTATCATATGTTTAATAAATAAATGTTTAAAATCTTCATACAGCATTCTAAGGAAGGAAAGACCTCCTGTTATAATAGAAACATCATATACACCTCAGAGAGTTGTTTAAGAAATAACTAACATTTTTAATTTTTTAAGGAACCACCATACTGTTCTCCATAGTGGCTGTACCAATTCACATTCCCACCAGCAGTGCAAGAGTGTTCCCTTTTCTCCACACCCTCTCCAGCATTTATTGTTTCTAGATTTCTTGATGATGGCCATTCAGACTGGTGTGAGATGATATCTCATTGTAGTTTTGATTTGCATTTCTCTAATGATTAATGATGTTGAGCATTCTTTCATGTGTTTGTTGGCAGTCTGTGTATCTTCTTTGGAGAAATGCCTATTTAAGTCTTCTGCCCATTTTTGGGTTGGGTTGTTTGTTTTTTTGCTATTGAGCTGCATGAGCTGCTTATAAATTTTGGAGATTAATCCTTTGTCAGTTGCTTCATTTGCAAATATTTTCTCCCATTCTGAGGGTTGTCTTTTGGTCTTGTTTATGGTTTCCTTTGCTGTGCAAAAGCTTTGAAGTTTCATTAGGTCCCATTTGTTTATCTTTGTTTTTATTTCCATTTCTCTAGGAGGTGGGTCCAAAAGGATCTTGCTGTGATTTATGTCATAGAGTGTTCTGTCTAAGTTTTCCTCTAAGAGTTTGATAGTTTCTGGCCTTACATTTAGGTCTTTAATCCATTTTGAAAACAGAACTACCATATGACCCAGGAATCCCACTACTAGGCATATACCCTGAGAAAACCATAATTCAAAAAGAGACATGTACCAAAATGTTCATTGCAGCTCTATTCACAATAGCCCGGAGCTGGAAACAACCTAAGTGTCCATCATCGGATGAATGGATAAAGAAGATGTGGCACATATATACAATGGAATATTACTCAGCCATAAAAAGAAACGAAACTGAGCTATTTGTAATGAGGTGGATAGACCTAGCATCTGTCATACAGAGTGAAGTAAGTCAGAAAGAGAAAGACAAATACCGTATGCTAACACATATATATGGAATTTAAAAAAAATGTCATGAAGAACCTAGGGGTAAAACGGGAATAAAGACACAGGCCTACTTGAGAATTTACTTGAGGATATGGGGAGGGGGAAGGGTAAGCTGTGACAAAGCAAAAGAGAGGCATGGACATATATACACTACCAAACGTAAGGTAGATAGATAGTGGGAAGCAGCCGCAGAGCACAGGGAGATCAGCTCGGTGCTTTGTGACCGCCTGGAGGGGTGGGATGGGGAGGGTGGGAGGGAGGGAGATGCATGAGGGAAGGGATGTGGGAACAGATGTATATGTATGACTGATTCACTTTGTTATAAAGCAGAAACTAATTTAAAAAAAAAAGAAATAACTAACAATTATTATTTTTTAAACTAACACATTGTTTTAGAACAGTTTTAGATTTACAACAGAACTGCGATGGAGGTATAGAGATTTCCCATATACCTTCTGCCCCACACTTGCATAGCCTCCCCATTATAAATGTCACTCACCAGAAAGGTGCATTTTTTTACAAATGATGAACCTACATTTACACATCATAATCACCAAAGTCCATGTTTACTTTATAGTTCACTCTTGGTGTTGTACATTCTGTGGGTTTGGACAAATGTATAATTATATATATCCATCATTAAAATATCATACAGAATATTTTCAATACTTAAAAAATCCTCTGTGCTCTGCCTGTTATCTCTCCCCCTTCCTGACACCTGACAATCACTGATCTTTTTACTGTCTTCATAGTTTTGCACTTTCTAAAATGTCATATAGTTGAAATCATTTGGTATGTAGCAGTTTCAGATTGATTTCCTTCACTTAGTAATATGCATTTAAGGTTCTCCCATGCCTTTTTATGGCTTGGTAGCTCATTTCTTTTTAGCACTGGATATTATTCATTGTCTGGATGTACCACAGTTTATCCATTCTCCTACTGAAGGACATCTTGGTGGATTCCGAGTTTTGGCAATTATGAATAAAGCTGCTGTAAACATCCATGTACAGGTTTTTACATGGATATATGCTTCCATCTCATTTTGGGTAAATAACAAGAATCATGATTGATGGGCCCTATAGTAAGAGTATGTTTAGTTTTGTCAGAAACTGCCAAACTATCTTCCAGGATGGCTGTACCATTTTGTATTCCCACCAGCAATGTATGAGAGTAGTTGTTCCATATTTCCACCATCATTTGGTATTTTCAGTGTTTTGGATTTTGGCCATTCTAATAGGCTAACACTTTTTTGGATGAAGAAGACTAAAACTGAATGACAAATAAGAAAAGATGACATTTAACAGATTGGCTAAAGATAAAAAGTCACCAGATAATTCTAGATATTAGAAAGAATGTGGAAACATGGAAAGTATTCCCTGACAGGAAATTGTTATAACCATCCTGGAGAACAATTTTAAATTATCTTGTAAAATTGAAGACACATGTAAATAATTCCTGTAATGTGTATCTTTGGCATAAGCCCTAGAGAAATAATTGCTAATGTGCATTAATGTGCATAAAAAGTGTTCTTGGGGTACTGTTTATTATGACAAATAATAGAACCAGATCAAATGTCCATTAATGGAAGAATGGATTCATATGTTGAGTTGTATGTTTAAAGTAGATTGCTATGTAACAATAAGAATGAATGTAAATACTACAGCTTTTTACACTAACAAAAAAATATCTAAAATATAATGGTGGCCTAAGAATATAAGTTGCAATATACTTGCTTTGTATATTTTTTGTCTACATATAGTATTAGGCTCATCATAGAATGTTTTAAATGTACAAACCATATTTTACTATGATTTCATGCAATATAGAACATTTATATTAAAAAAAGAAAGCAAGTGGTAGTGGTTAATCAATGTATGGGAAGAAATAAAATTGGAGATGTCTGCATAGAGCACTTCAAACGTGTTGATAATATTCTACATCTTAACTGTGTGAGTTTTTAAAAATATTGAGAATGGGTAATAAAAAGTATGCTTCATTATAGTTAGCATATTTAGTTTTATTTCCAATAATATTGGAGAATATATTTATATGGAAATAAAACATCTTAATGGTTGGGCAGGACACCATATTGTAAATATGAAAATTAAATACGAAGTTGAAAATCAGAATTTATATTCCATTTTCCCTAAATTAAGCCTTCATATAAACCCAAACAAGTATTTTCCTCTAATGTGAATGTGCTATCAGACCTTTTAATAGCTATTGAGAGAGGGTAGCAAAACCTGTATTCCTTAAAAGATGGTCTTCAATATTTTTAATTTGGGCATCATCAGAAGGAGGCATATCACTTTATTCTGTTTTTATTTTTCAGGTAACTTGGAGAAATGGCCAAATTCATCCACATGGAATTTCATGACATAATTTCTTTTTTATATGATGCAAGTGAGACATGAAACATTTATGTAACATTAACTGGATACTCTTTTGAAGCCATATACAAATAGAGAAGATGAAGTATATTTATAGTGCACTATGGAAACATTTTACTTAAAATTGGGATGCAAAATTAAGTTCTGCAATGATCTAGCAAATCACTTCTCTATGGTGCCATAGTCATTTATATACAGAATTACTGACAAGTTTTCAAACTTTTGCAACTTTCATTATTACTTGCCTATGTAATTTGGGTAGCATTTTACACTATCTTTCCTAGCTATATACGTTTGTAATTCAAGGCTCGTCATGTCAAACTCTAAAAGCAGTCCATTAAAGATGTGAAAACACATTTAAAAAAAATATTCCATGTTAGGTATGGAGACAAAAGGCCCTCAAATTGTTGGTAAACAATTCTCCATGGTCTTTTGTGCTTCTGCATGTCTTGTGAGCAGAATCAGTGTCCACCTTTGGTCTGAACTGTCATTTCAAAGATGTTTTCACAGTGAACAGCCTTGAAAGATAGATATAATGTCTCCCAATAGAGCAAGTAGCAGGTTTGTTTACTGTCAAAACAAATAAACATAATGTTTCTTTAGGAGCAAAATTCAGACAGGCTAACAGCCTATGGATGGTTAATTTTATGTGTCAACTTGACTGGGCCACAGGGTGCCAAGGTATTTATTTGGTCAAAATTATTCTGGATGTGTCTGTGAGTATGTTTGTGGGTGAGATCAACGTTTCAATCAGCTGATTGCCCTCCTTAATGTCAACTACCCTCATCCAATCAGTTGAAGGCCTGATTAGAGCAAAACGACTAACTTCTAAAATTAAGAGTGAATTCCTCTGGTCTGGAAGCCTTCAAACTGGAACATCGGTGTTTTCCTGTCTTTAGACTTGAACTGAAACCTTGGCTCTTCTTGGATCTTGAGCCTGCCTGCTTGCAGACTGGAACTGCACCATCGGCTCTCCTGGTTCTCTAGCTTGCCTCCATAATCACGTGATCCAATTCATTATAATAAATCATAAACCTCTCTCCTCTCTCTCTCTCCCTCTCTCTCTCTCTCCATACATATGTGTGTGTATGTAATCTCTTATTGGCTATGTTTCTCCAGAGAATCCTGAAGAATACACAGTTCATTATAAAATATTCATGCTCCCTAAACTCGGGATTTCTCTCCTGAAATTCTCTTCACCGTGTGTACAGGTATCATTTGATACTTTTCATGTCTCCTTCAGAGAAATGGAGCCTGAGGAACTAGTAGGAATGCTGATACTGCATCTACTGCTATGACAGTGAATAATAAAGTCATCTGTTTCTGACCTAAGAGTCCCATGTCTTCTGTCAGCATTCATGGTATTGTAGAAAGCTAACTTGCTAGGTTGTGGGTAGGGAAAAATATCTCAATCCTTCATAACCCTTGAAAAAATTTTACTTAGGATGTCTACTTCCATAATAACATTAAGAAAAATAAACTACAATACCCATTCCTAGTTTATGACATATGTGCAATACATCATCACTATTATTCAACCAAGAGTTTTACATTTAAATGTGTTGATTTTATTCTATGTATCATATTTATAACTTCTATATTACAAGGATCATGCAACCTATATTGATGGCAAAAGACAAATGAACTTATATCTCCATTTTTCATTGGCCAGTAATTCAATTGGAGAAAACTTGTCCTCTAAGCTACTTTCTTTTCTTTTCTATGTCATTAATCATTATGCTTCACCTCTGGGTACAAGGCTATGTGAGACTGTAATAGTCACAATTCCTGCTGTCATACCTGAGGGGCAGTTGCAGTGGGCAGAAGGCAAGAGGGAAACAGGGCATCTAAAACATGCTAGTGTTCCACACTGTTTAGTAGCAGTCCTGCCTGCAAGCAATCGACAAGATACTTGCTAACGAGGATACTTACTTTTTTTAAAACTTTATTTTAATATAACTTTTTGGCACAGGTTTAGATTTATGGAATTATTGCAAAGATAGTATGGATAATTCCTGCATAACCAACACCCAGTTTGCCCCTTATAATTATTTAAATAATTATGGTAAATACCCATAATTAATGAAACAATATTGCTACATTACTATTAACAAAAGTCTATACTTTCCTCCGCTTTTCCTTCGGTTTTTTTTTTTTGATTTTGTTTTGTTTTGTTTTGTTTTTTGCAGTACGTGGACCTCTCACCACTGTGGCCTCTCCCATTGCGGAGCACAGGCTCCAGACGCGCAGGCTTAGCGGCCATGGCTCACGGGCCCAGCTGCTCCGCGGCATGTGGGATCCTCCTGGACCGGGGCACGAACCCATGTACCCTGCATCGGCAGGCAGACTCTCAACCACTGCATCACCAGGGAGGTCCTTTCCTTCGTTGTTTTCTTTTTCTTTCCGTTGTTGTTGCTCTAGGATCCCAATCAGGATACCACATCTCATAATATTTAATAGTCATGTGTTCTTAGTCTCCTCTTGTTTGCGAAAATTCTCAGACTTTTCTTGTTTTTGATAACCTGGAAGACTAGTAGATTACTGGTACAATGTTCCCGAATTGGGATTTGTCTGTTTTACTCATGATTAAACTGTTCCCGAATTGGGATTTTTCTGTTTTACTCATGATTAAACTGTATGTAGTGAGTTTATGAATGGCCACTTGAAGATATCAGTTCGTAACCACTGGAATCTGTAAATGTTACCTTATAAAGGAAAAGATCTTTACAGACTATGAGGAGATTATCCTGAATCTCTTTTATAAGAAACACTCACCAAAATACATTAATAAACAGAATGATCAGATTATGAATATTATATATAGTGGACTAATATTTTTTAAAGGTAGATGCTTGTAATATTTGAGAAAAATAAAGAAAATAATAAATATCAAATACATGAGAGTGAGTGGGAAGAAAAGAAGAGGAAGTGGAGACGGCAGGGAAATAACTTTGTTTATTCTCCTTTTCATGTTGTAATATAAATTATGTTTGTATTCAGGAAAACATATTTTATATTTCAGAAAGTCACTCATAATAAACAGGTAGTTAAACAACAATGATACATATTTATTGTGCTATGCTATGAGCCAAGTATCGCTCTAAATTTTTTGGGCACAATGATAAAGAAATGAGGAGAAGGAAGGTCTTTTGGAACCAAGTCTTTATTATAATTAATTTATGGTTTCTTCTTGCTCATGACAACTTTTCTATAAATATTTGTTAATATTTTTTCTATCTCTTATTACAGTGTTGGTTAAAATAAAAGACGCCACCTTCAAACTAGTTATTCAATATGATGAAATGTGTTGGGAGGCTGGGTTTAGTGACTACCTATGTGTGTTATTTGTTGTCATTCTTCATTAATCTAAATAAAAGAAGAATTGCTCTTTTTGATTTTTATCCAAGAGATGTTCTCTTTTTTCCCCGTTTATAGTTCAGCTTTTCAAATTTGCATTGACAAGAAACAGAAATCATTCTCACTGACACATCATACACCTGACAAAATTCAATGGAGAGTAATGACCCTTAATTTTAATGAGTGGCTTTCTACTTTCCATGGACCGCTTATAAATAATGAATTAAAAGCTACAAGACGACACAAGAAACATAACAAGCATTCCATTTGACTACTGAAATCTGAAGTGAATAAAAAAAATCTACTGGGAAAATACATGCTGCAAAGACATTAAAAACTGCATTTTTGAGTAGATATTTTCACATAAAAGTATTATGATACAAATTATAAAGTTATTAATATGAAATACCTTCATTCTATTGAACTCAGAATACAAAATCTAAGTCAGTCTTTAATTAATTTTATAAAAAATGCACTAATTCAAAGTATTTATGGCATGGTCTTAGAGAAATTAAGGAATGTTTCTCTAACTTGCAAGTAGCTTTAGGATTCCTGGAGTGTGATAATTAACAATATTCTTCAGTTGCAACCTTTAAATGGGCTATGAGGATGTGAGAAAAGCACCTGTATCCTTGGCTTCAATAATTAATTTTCTTCTACGTTTGATTTTTCAATCAGAAAAGTATACTGGTGTAGAGATGTAGGTGTGGTAATATTTTATAAATAAATAAGCTTCCATGAGAAAAAAAAAATGGATGTGGTAGAGAAGGGCCAAAGACCTGTGCCCTAAGTTATGACCCAGCTGTCAGAAAGGCACCACCCTCCACTGAAGATATGCTCGTTGATTTGGAGAGATTTGGAGTAAAGGATTAACCATCATGTTAATTAGACAAACAAATGAACTTTACATATAAAATATTTACTAATTAAGCATAAAAGAAATGCCTTTATCTTATTTTGCTGCATGTATGTGTGTGTATTTATAAAAAAATATTTTTATCTTTGGGCGTGTCAATAGGGGAATATACATATCTATAATTATAGATCATACTTTAAAGTCTTAGTTGCCAATTGTGAGATGAGTAATATCTGCAGCAAGTCATAATCCATAAATTTTCCAAGAAGTTAAAAAGAGTTTTAGAGTAGAGTGGATTCAAATTCAATCTTACTCTAAATGCAAACTCTATGCCATTTTAGTGAGAACTTGTATATAAGGTGTCATTTTAAGGAGTGTTGGTGAAACAAAAAACAAAGGAAACATTTTCTTTATTAACATATTATTTAGTAGAATAAATAATATAATTAATTAAACAGTAATTAAATCTTATTGTTTGTCGAATGAATAGTAAGCAGGATTTTACTCTTATAATTGCTACTACCTTATACATGAGGTTCAAGTTCTAAAGATTCAAAGATTTTTAACTCAAATTTCAGTAAATTTTGTAAGTATCTTGCTGCAATTTTAAGGAATTTGTGCAATAATGATGTGGCAAACTTACTTTGCATATTGCTTTTATGTAATTTTGTTTTATACAAGAGTAGGCTTCTGCTGGCTCAGTTCTCCTGTAACCTACTGGAAGTACTCAATGAGTTGACTTAAACATCTGGTTTTCCTCATCTCCACTTTCTCTGTGTCCTAGGACTATTCCTCTTGCAAAATGAAGGCAGATTAATGCCCTTAGCATACTCCACTGGGAGAGGGGGGATGGACAAGTCAGGGAAGAGAAATTCAAGACCATTCTTTTCATCTACTTCCTAACAGTGGCCTCAGATGACCAAAGATTATATAAAGATATTAAATATTCTTCAAGTCATCACCATCTAAACCTCTCCTTCTCAGCCAAAGCTGGAACTTGATTTTAAAGAAGAGAAAAAATGTTGCTCCCAGACCTAAATATCAAAAGGATTAAATTGCAAATGCCATATTGTGGAGCATGTTGAATAAATTGAGGAAATAAATTATTACTGCCCTAACTAAGGTATATATGAAGGAACTAAAGTATGTGTAAATAAGGATGAAATTGGGTAGTAATATCAAACCACATGAAGTAGAGGAATTAGCAGAATTTGGATACCAATTAGCTGTGGAAATTAAGGGAGAAAATGTAATCAAGTACAATTTATAGTTCCATCCTGGTTAATCACTTAGACAATATTTTTGTAGAAACAGAATTTTAGAAAGGAGAAGGTATGCAAACAGAATTTGTTTAAAAGACTTGTATATAATGCTTAGAAAATAGTTGCACATAGAGGGCCACAGATGTCATTTACATATTTATTAATTTAGTCAAACATTTCCTAAATATTTATCGCATGCCTACTATGTACCAGCCACACAATTTCATTTGGGGAATAAGTGAAAAACTGTGTCACAGGCTCTCTTCTATTTACATTGTTTGTACCCTACTCAAGGAGACCAATAGTAATCAACTCATCACCTTGAGAAATTTGTGTGAAGCGCTATGAAGGGAGAGTGTACACTGCACTGAATTTCATGACTGAAGTAACCTGAGCTAGTGTGGAGGGGGCAAGAGTACAGGAAGACTTTCCAGAAGAAGTGAAACATTTGAACCAGTACTTGGATGAGGACAATAGCTTACTGGGTGTAAATGCCTTGTGGGGAGGGAGAGCAGGAGGTACAAAGCCTTCCAAAAGAGAGGACAGTTGTAATTATCTGTGCCTAGAAAAAATAAAATAGGGTTCAGCTGAGAAATTAAAAGAAGGCCCAAAATGAGGGGTGATATAGAAAGAGACAAAAATAGACAAGCAAGGAAGGCTACACCATGTGTGTATATGTTGGCCCCAGTCTCACCCAGTTGTATTACAACTTGTTCTTTTGATGAAGAGAGTAATACTCATAACCACAGATTATAAATGTCAGAAACTGTAAACTTGGAATGTCCATGAGGGTATAAACTCATCATTTGTAATCAAGTTTTTAAAGAGGAAAACTTTGGAGAACTCCCTTGCTCTCTTTTACATGTTCTAATAATGCTTTACTCTTTCTGTTTAAAATCATACCTATGACTCTTTAAAAGATGTCCTAAAGTACAAATTTTCTTTCTAATTCAACCAAAAATGAATGAAGATTTGACTGAATGATGGGTGAAAGGGGTAGAGATAGTTAATACAACTAAAGGATGATTTTAATCGACCTGTTCAGTAAGTTCACTTATTTAAATTAAAACCTCGCATCTGTAAAGGAACACTATAGATTATTTAGTGTCTATTACTTAAAACAATTATCTATGAAACATTTCTCAAGTAGTACATTTTTATTAAAAAATTGTCAGAGTGAGCACTGCATACCTGCCTTAGATATGATATAATCATTTGTCTTTTTCATAACAATATTTTATACTCCTTTTATGTCATCTAACCACCTTCTACAGAAAGAATGACGTATGTCTCTACTTTGACTAATAGCATTATTACTCACCCAAAATTGTCTGTCTAGTATTAAACTTTTAGAGGAATACACATACATGGCTTATCAATTGACAATTTTATAAAAGGGATTTTCAAGTTTACTTAACTTAAAACCACTCTCATTTTAAAAGGGAGCAAAGGGAAATCAAGCAAGACTAAATTATTTTCTTTGGCTTCTTATTCACAGAGCTAATATGTACACAGAATGAATTCCAAGTCTAATTCTCCTTTCTCATATTCATTTTCCTTCACTTGGTCAAAAATATTTACTGAGTGCTTTCTATATGCCAGGGACAGTCACTTGTGGGGACACACAGTAAACAATTCACTTGTTCATTATTCTTCTATTCTGAGGGAGGTAGAGAACTCATCCTTAAATCAATTATTTCACGTAGTGACAAATTCTATGAGGAAAAGTTAGTCACACTAATGTGAAAAAGGGTAATGAGGAGTCTGAGTTGAGGGGCCTACTTTCAAATGGGAGTCAGGAGAGGCCTCTCCTGGGATCATACGAGTTGAGATCAAGTGCGGAGAAGCAAGCACCCTTGTGAAGATTTCGGAAAGACTGTTTCATGCAGATGCAACAGGGAGTACAAACAGCCCCTGTTGAAGGAATGCAAGCTGAGTGAATGTTACTAGAGCGTTGTGAGCAAGTGTGTGGAGGGTAATGAGGAATCTGTGTATGTGTGCCTCCCCGAGGAGTGTGGACCTCACTGAAGTAGTCACATTTCAGAAATGATTGTAGGATGACAAAAGAGAAAAACAGGAGGAACCGTTAGAAAGCTATTATGATTTCCCTAATGAGACAATAAACTGCTCTTTTAGAAATGTAAACTCCTGTAAAATCTAAAGAATACAGAATAAACAAAGATAAGAATATTGTCTCAGAAAAAGATTGTCTTAGAGTGTCTTAAGTTGCATGTTACTATGTTTTGGGTATCTCTGAACAACTTGTGGCAAGTAAATAAAAGCAAGAATTTATTAGAGTTTACAAAACAGAAAGATACTCAATACTGGTATTTAATTAATGAAGAGGATATGTATGCTCAGAATATATTTCTATCTTTTTAAAAGAAAATAAAATGAATTTAAATATTATATATCATAACTCATTTTTAAATTCAAGCTGTATTTCAGGTATCACTAATATAATTTGGGATTATTACTTATTTTGTAAACCTAACTTTTATCTTTAGAATACTAAACATGTAGCATTGTGTTACATTCAGAGATGTTGGTAAATAGCATTTGCAAAATGCAATGTAGGTTATTAGGCTGGCTAAAATCTGATATATAAATATATATAAAATTTACTTCTAGCATCATGAATCACTGTGCTTCATAAGTTATATTATTTTATATCATGGTTAGTATGCCCTGCATTAATATAATTATTACAACACACTTTATGAATTACTCACAGTTTATAGGTACGTATATGAAACTTATTTGGATATTCGGTCTCTTTTTGTGTGTTTTAAATAATTAAAGTCTGAGCTTAAGCATCTTATGGGTCATAACTTTGTCACATACTCTAGTTTTAGTACAGTTTTAAATACTGTTGAAACTGTTGAAATGCAATCCATGAAAAATAGAGAATTTATTGGTTCAGGTGAATTATTTTAAACCCATCTCATTTTTAAATATATTGTTTGTCCTTTTTGAGTAACACTGCTCTTAATTTTAAATTTTTATAGGTTATAGTTTATATTATGTAATAAAATTTCAAAGCTTCAAATAATTACCAAAGCAGAAACTACTTTTTAATTTCAGAAAATAAATTCAGTTATGAACACTTACTACTTAGGAATAAGTTAAAATTACTGTTTAATTCTGATAATAAACATAATTTATTTATTGTAACTCGTGAAAGAAACTGGTTAAATCTGTGTTTATTCTTCTTAAATAATAATATTGGCTACACAGATTTTCAGCTACTCTAAAAGCTTTCATCTATAGGTGTTGAAACCCAGAGTTCTAAATTTCATGTATTTCATTTATTTAAAAGTCAAAAGGGGGCTTCCCTGGTGGCACAGTGGTTGAGAGTCCACCTGCCGATGCAGGGGACACGGGTTCGTGCCCCGGTCTGGGAAGATCCCACATGCCATGGAGCGGCTGGGCCCGTGAGCCATGGCTGCTGAGCCTGCACGTCCGGAATCTGTGCTCCGCAACGGGAGAGGCCACAACAGTGAGAGGCCCGCGTACCGCAAGAAAAAAAAAAAAAAAGTCAAAAGGAAGTTCAATTAATAGCCTCTCAAATTTTTCCACAATTTAACGCTGGATTTTCCTCTGTTCAGCTACATTTAGAAAAGTCGTTTCAAAGTGAAAGTTGTTGATTTCTTCTAATATGGTCCAAACTAAATTATTATATAATATATAATATATATCATGAACTAACTTACATTTAATATAAAATATCACTTAATAGTACTAAAACTGATTTAAAATTTAATTTTATCTTTTTAAAAACTTATCAATGGTGTGCAGGAGAGAGCCAGTTAGATAACTAGAATCATGTCATCAAATCACAAAGAATTCTAAATGTATTAGTTCTATCATATGTAGACACACTCTGATTATCACAAACAAATTGAAAGAGTAATTTTTCACAACTATGAATGCAACATAAAGAGTGTTACATGTTGCATATTCTTTCCTGTAAAGTATTATAAGAATTATATATTTTTTTCCTTTTATTTCTATACCTGCTGCTCATGTAGCAAGTACTCTTCTACAACAAGGCAGTTATAAATTGATTAGGGATTTTCTCTGCAGTGAGTAAGTTAGGTTATTTTAGAGAAATAACAGTGATAAATAGAATCCATCTCCTCAGTGAACCATTTAAGTGCTGTGCTGCTGTGTTTCTGCCTCATTCAACATGAAGGTTACAGGGGACCTGGTGTCAGTTTATACTTAGTCATGGAAAATGATTTTCTTCTTTTTCTTAAAAAGTTGTGACAAATAAATAAAGCAAATAATTTTCCATTAAAATGTATTTGATGAGGACCCTATAGTTACTATCACTGCATATAAGTAGACTTGCCATTTTTATTCTTTTAAATCATAGAGTACCTTCATATTAATAGTGCAGCTCACTTTCCCCAATATTTTTATCTCCAATAGCAAAGTCCTTCATGTTATCTAACCTTTGCATTAACCCAGACTATCTCATGGTATATCACTTTCTCTTAAAATGGTAGGATATATCCCTCCAAAATGGCATTTTCATATTTATAGTGATAACAACCAAGTATGAAATCTCTTCATTTAGCCACATGGTAATGTACAGAATCCTCATTTATCATTTATATTTTCCCTCTCCTCTTGTTTCAAATTGATTTTTTAATGTTCACATGTACTGTAGAATACTTGTCAGCCATTCTATTTCAGGCTGACTGTGATTAGGCACACTTTTAAATTTATACTGACCAGCGGTTTATTATAATATCAAAGTTCATTAAAATTGCATCGGTTCAAATCACAGATGCAATTTAAAAAAGCAAATATTTTCTACAGAAATTTAGATGATATTTTGTTGAGAGGTGAGAAAAACAATGGGATGGGATTGAGATTTTGAATCTGAAACTCTAATTCTGTAATGTATATACTCTCAAAGTAATTATTGTTACTAAAGGCTGCAACAAGCGTAGGGTCATACTGGAATAAAATGTGTCCTTTCCCAGAGTCATTGACAACAGAATGGAGGTTCTGTGATAGGGTAAAAAACCTTTGGGAAAGTGATCAAACTGGTCACAAGTGTTGGTCAAAAAACAACTGAAGAGGCAATAGCAAATTCCAGTATATGGAACAAGTGACTCTAAGATGAAAATCAAGGAAGACAACATAAATGTTTCATAAAGAAAAAAAAGTTATTCAGAATGTGTATGTTGTCTAATAAAATAAAATGGTGTTATGTTGAAGAATACGGTATCACAATGGTTTTAAAAAAAGCCTTTCATGAATACATTTATAATACCAATACAAGAACATTTAATGTGAGTATTTCTGTGTATTTTTT
Organism: Mesoplodon bidens; assembly: GCF_964165515.1. Taxonomy (NCBI): domain Eukaryota; kingdom Metazoa; phylum Chordata; class Mammalia; order Artiodactyla; family Ziphiidae; genus Mesoplodon; species Mesoplodon bidens. The sequence goes on from NC_138160.1 coordinate 20,357,227, forward strand.
CTCATATTACCACACAAAAGGGAAACTACAGAAAAAAGTTAAATCTATAAATTAGACAGAGTAGACAGATAGTATTAGCTGACAATGTGCCAAATAAAATATTTTAATAATTATTTTTTAATATATATATCTACCATTGTCACTCTTTTCTGCTAGTGTAAGGTTATCACACTGTTATATATCAAGAATGAGAAGTCATTCTTGATTACTGGTAAAGCAGATTGTTTTTTCTCAAGTAAGTTCATAAGTAATTTTTCAGTAATACAGTAATGTTTAATAACTTTCAAATATATAAATTTAATGTATTAAATATATAACATCAATTTCCGGGATTCATGTCATTCATATTTCTGCCAAAGGGTCTTAGTACTTCTTTATTTTGAAGGGTAAGGCAGTTATATTAATAGGCTTCATATTTATATTTTGTAATTTATTTTCTGTTGTTTACAGGGGGATACACCTTGTATATATTTTCTTCATCAAGTTCAACAACTTTAGTAAAATGTCTTTAAAATAAATTTAGGGTAAAAATAGGAGGAATATTTAAGGAAAAAATGCAAAAGATAATAGAAAGACTATGCTGAATGATTATTTTCTCATTTGAGCCACACAGCACACACAAAGGCACTCATAAAACACCTGACTTTCTGCTTCTCATAATTGTTAATTATTTACGTACAGTGGTCCCCCCCCCCCTTATTTGCAGGAAATATGTTCCAAGCGGATGCCTAAAACCAGGGATAGTACTGAACCCTATCTATACTATTGCTTTTTCCTATACATACATACTTATGATAAAGTTTAATTTATAAATTAGGCCCAGTAAGAGACTAACAACAGTGTAATAACTAATAATAAAATAGATCAATTATAGCAATATAATGTAATAAAAGTTATGTAATAAAAGTTATGTGAATGTGGTCTCTCTCTCTCAAAAGATCTTACTGTGCAAATTTAATGCTTTTTCATCTTAACTAAGCACTAGCCAGCATCACTACTCTTGCATTTGGGGTCATTAAGTAAAATAAGGGTTACATGAACCCAGGCGCTGTGACACCATGACAGCTGATCTGATAACCAAGTCAGCTGCTAAGTGACTAATGGGCAGGATACACTGGACAAAGGGACGATTCATGTCCCGGGGAGAACAGAGTGGGACAATGCAAGATTTCATCATGCTTCTTAGAAAGGTGAACACAGTTTAAAACTTAAAAATTGGTTGTTTCTGGAATTTTCCATTTAATACTTTTGGACCATGGTTGACCACAGGTAACTGAAATCATGGAAAGCAAAGCTGCAGATAAGGGGGTACTACTGTATATTTTCCTTCATTATTGATTTTTTGAGTTCCGTAAGTGAAGGTGCAACTCGTGTCCTTTAAATCTTTTCATTATCTTTCACAATAACTCCAACCATGATGATGTTTTAAAAACTCAGGTAAAATTATATGTCACAATATAATAGAAACTTTAAGGAAAAGTTGAAATTCAGGTATGATATGCTGTCACTCAACAAATTGAGCATATAATATACTACTTTAAAACATATTATTTCTTAAATTTCTTGTGTCTAAATTTTCAAACATAACAATATATAATATCAAATGTAGCTGATGATGTTATTTTTCCTTAAATATTATAATTATTTTACAAGGTAATTCTCCTATAGGATTTTTAATAATCAATAATCCCTGGAGTGGAATATTTGTTTATAGAGCCAGAGTGTGTAAATGAATAAATTACCGAACTGCTATCTAAAATTACTAGCCCAGTTTTATATAGGTGTAATGTAAAAAGAATAGTGGAGATTTTAAAGAAAAAAATAAAGCTTAGACTATTTGTAAAACATTTATTTCTATATTTATTTAGTTGTAATTAATTTTGAACATCACAAAAATATGCAGAACACCTATATTCACAGAAAAAATAGTTGGTTCATATCATTATATATATTATATATATATATATATATATAGGCTGGCCAAAAATTTCGTTCAGGTTTGTCCATAACTAAGAAACCCGAGTGAACTTTTTGGCCAACCCTATATATATATATATATATATATATATATATATATATACACACACACACATATAAAATATAAATAGTATGTGTATATATGTATATATTTATGTGCATGACTACAACTTATACAGAAATGAATTAAATTTTAGATAATAAAATCAAAATAGTATTTTATAATTAAAACAATAAACTTGATAACCTATACAGAAGTGTACACAGATGTAAACATCATAGATTTTCATCTTGTATAGACTATAGAAGTTTCTGGTTTGAGAAACCTTTTGTTCCAGACTCTCTTGTCATGGATGTTTGTATAGTTAACATCCTTGAAATACAGAGGTTTTGACTTCCTCTCAAGTAGAGAACAGATTTCTTTTCATGTCCAATATAATAATGTCAGTCTCCAGAGTGAAGGTTAAGCAGGTTTGCTTACAGCTGAATAAAAAGATTCAAGTTCCTTAAGTGTGAGGTTCATCATCTGTGACACAAACCACATGTGCAACACTCTTTCAAGGAACACCTATGTGAACATGAAGCTCATTTTGCTTGTTGTGTTGTAATAATATCTTTTGTCTCTGACATAGTGGTCTCCTGTCTTCTGCCAATATGTATAAAACTGTGACTAGATGACTTCATAGTTTACAAAAAGTGTAAAAATCCCTCACAGTTTTGATAGATTTTGATGATGAGGATAGCATGCTGAGACATAACTTTCAGAAATGGAATGGACAAGCCCCACATGGACCAGTTGAGAGGATATAAAGGACTGGCTTTTGTCCTGTAGTATCAGTACAAGTAGGGCATATGTTTGCCTAAGTGTTGGGTGGGGCTGTGGGGATAAGGGTCTCCTACTTTCCTACTATTAATGGGTTTTTAGAGGCTTATGATGAGAGGTTGGATTGATTGGTGCTTTGGTTGTTGTTCCATCTTTTTTTCAGATGAGAAGAGGGTAAGATGTTAGTAGAAATGCAACGTGTTCATAGTGCTTTGCCAAAGAGTACCCAACTTGCAAATAAATTGTGCCCACAATGGGTACACAGAGTTTTGTAAGGACAAAAAACATTAGAAGTTCATTTGTTGATCCATGTTGTTAACCTCCAGAGACTACAAACCCAAAGCTTTGCTTACTAGTAGGTGAAGCCTGTATTGCTTAGCTCCCTTCCTTTTCACATTGACTGTGCATGCTTTAAGGAGAAAGATAAAAGATGGTAAGAGATGTGGCTAAAGTTTCCCCATCCTCAAAACAGACCTAAGGTCATATACATCAGTTACAATATGCTGAGGAAACTCAGGGCAGGGTGGTAATCAAGCTTTTATAGCTCCGTTGGATATAAGCAATCAAGTCACCATTCTAAACTGTCTTGTGGAGGAGAGAGTGGGGATCTAAGATTCCATTCATTGAGTTTGGACATGGTTCACAGAGAGAAGGAAAAACTTATGTGAGATTTTGTGTGAGTCCATTTGAGCCAATTGAATGAACTGTTGTGTAGCTTCCACATCTGAATGTATGGTATAATAAGATGTGTTATAGTCTTGTTGTTTTCGTCCCCTTAATTTGCAGAGGGAATCCCCTTGATAAAAAATAGCCACATGTGGAGTAGTGACAGTTTTTTCTCTATTAATTTCCTGTTTTCAATTTCATTGATGTCTGTTCTAATTATTATTTCATTTATTCTGCTTACTTTAGATTCAATATACTTTTCATTTCCTAGTTTCCTAACATGGAAACTTGATTATTGATCTTAGATATTTCTTCTTCTCTAATATATGCATTCAATGGTATAAATGTCTCTCTAGGCACTGCTTTCACTGTATTACACTAATTTTGAAAAAGTTGTGCTTTCACTTCCACATATTTCTAAATATTTTTTTAAATTTCTCTTGAGATATCTTCTTTGACCCATTTCTTCTTTGACCCATACTTAGAAGTGTGTTGTTTAATCTCCAAGTATTTGGGGATTTTCTACTTATCTTTCTGTTATTGATTTCTAGTTTAATTCCATTGTGGTCTGAGAAAGGCATTGTATGCTATCTATCATTTAAATTTGTTAATTTGTTGCAGTGGAGCAGGACTCTGTGGGGCCCCCTCCCAGGTACAAATCCTCTTTGTGTGCCTTCTTGCTTGTAGGAAATAGGCTTCATTCAGCTTCCTTGACCTTACCTGAGTTCCAAAGGGCAGAATCAAACAGTTGCTCATCAGGGAAGGGAGGGAACGCAGAAACAAAGGACCAGTGAAGAAACAATAGTGCAGCAATGGTGCGGGGTCCTGGTTCCTCCTCAAGGAAATACATACACACACACACACACACACACACACACATATAACAGTATCTTTGAGTTCTTCTGTAGGAGCTAAGGCCCCCCTAGGTGGAGACTGGTAACTTCAGGCTAAGCACAAGATTGCTGGAATGCTGCCCTGTTACCTCATTATCAATCAATCAGAAGAAAGTCTGCACACAGTAGAAGATAATGAAGACCCTGAACCCCTCCCCAAATGATTCTCCCTTTAAAAACTTTCATGGTCAAGTAGAATCTTTGGAGTTGGTTTTTAGACATGAGTCCAGCTTCTCCCCAGTTTGCTGGCCTCCTTAATAAAGCAAGCTTTCCCTTCCAATCAACATTTGTATCTCAACTATTGGCTATTGGCTTTCCAGCAGTGAGCAGCCAAAGCTGAATTCAGTAACATTGGTCTGGAAAATGGTCTTTTTTCTTTTTTTTTTTTAATTTTTAAATTTTCAAAAAATATTTTATTTATTTATTTATTTTTGGCTGTATCGAGTCTTTGTTGCTGCACATGGACTTTCTCTAGCTGTGGCAAGTGGGGCTACTCTTCGTTGCAGTGTGTGGGCTTCTCACTGTGGTGGCTTCTCCTGTTGGGGAGCACAGGCTCTAGGCACATGGGCTTCAGTAGTGGTAGCATGTGGGCTTCAGTAGTTGTGGCTCACAGGCTTCAGAGCCCAGGCTCAGTAGTTGTGGTGCACGGGATTGGTTGCTCCACAGCATGTGGGATCTTCCTGGACCAGGGATCAAATCTGTGTCCCCTGCATTGGCAGGGGGATTCTTAACCACTGCTCCACCAGGGAAGTCCCAAGTGGTCTATCTTGGTGAATATTTCATGTGAGCTTGAGAAGAATGTTTATTCGGCTGCTGTCTATAGATGACAATTCTATCCAGTTGATTGGTGGTGGTGTTGAGTTCAAATGTGTCCTTACTGATTTTCTGCCTGCTGGATCTGAACCTTTCTGTTAGAGGGAGGTTGAAATCTCCAACTATAAATAGTAGAGTGGGGCTTCCCTGGTGGCACAGTGGTTGAGAGTCTGCCTGCCAATGCAGGGGACATGGGTTCGTGCCCCGGTCTGGGAAGATCCCACATGCCATGGAGAGGCTGGGCCCGTGAGCCATGGCCACTGAGCCTGCGTGTCTGGAGCCTGTGCTCCACAGCAGGAGAGGCCGCGACGGTGAGAGGCCCGCGTACCACAAAAAAAAAAAAAAAAAAAAAAATAGTAGAGTGATCTATGTTTCCTTGCAATTCTATCAGATTTTGCCTCACGTATTTTGATGATCCATTCTTAGGCTCATACACATCAAGAATCATTATGTCTTCTTAGAGAATTAACTCTTTACTGTTATGTAATGGTCTTCTTTATCCATGATAACCTTCTTTGCATTGAAGTCTGCTCTGAAATTAATATAGCTACTTCTAAGTTCTTTTAATTAGTGTTAACATGGTACATATTTCTCTATCTTAATACCCATAACCTATTTGTCTTTATATTTAAAGTGGGTTTCTTGTAGACAACAGGTAGGTGGATCTTTTTGATTCACTGTGGCAATCTCTCTTTATTTCATGCACTTAAATCATTGATATTCACAGTGATTATTGATAGAGTTGGTTGAATATTTACCATATCTGTTACAAGGTTGCCCTTCTTCTTTGTTCCTATTTTTGTAAACTCTTTTTCTGCCTATTTTTTTTTTATTTATTTTTATTTTTTTTTAAGGGCTCTTTATTTTTTTTAGTAATTTATTTATTTATTTTTGCTGTGTTGGGTCTTCGTTTCTGTGCGAGGGCTTTCTCTAGCTGTGGCAAGCGGGGGCCACTCTTCATCACGGTGCGCGGGCCTTTCACTATCGCGGCCTCTCTTGTTGCGGAGCACAGGCTCCAGACGCGCAGGCTCAGCAGCTGTGGCTCACGGGCCTAGTTGCTCCGCGGCATGTGGGATCCTCCCAGACCAGGGCTCGAACCCGTGCCCCCTGCATTAGCAGGCAGACTCTCAACCACTGCGCCACCAGGGAAGCCCTATTTTGTTTTTAATTGAGTGTATTATATGACTTCCCTTTCTTTCCTTTCTTAGTATATTAGTTATACTTTTTAATTTTTTTTTTACTTTTTTAGTGGTTATTTTAGGATTTGCAATATATGTTTACAACTAACCCAAGGCTACTTTAAAATAACACTATACCTCTTCATGAGTACTGTAAGTACCTTTCAATAACAGAATAAATCGTAAGTCCCTCCTCTCATCCATTTTATCATTACTGCCATTCATTTCACTTATACATAAGGATATATATCTCATCTATAAATAAGCATACATAATCAGTTGTATTGTTGCTATTATTATTTTGAACAAACTTACCTAAGAAATTAATTACACTTATCTATTAAATTAAGAAAAAAGTTTTCTTTTTACCTTCACTCATATTTTCTATGTTCTTCATTTCTTTATGTATGGCTGAGTTTCTGACCTAGCTCATTTTCCTTCTCTCTAAAGAACTTCTTTTAACATTTCTTGCTAAACAGGTCTACTGGCAAAAAATTCCCTCAATTTGTGTTTGTCTGGGAAAGTGTTTCCCCTCAAAGATAATTTTGCAGGATACAGAGTTCTAGGTTGATAGTTTTTTGCTTGTTTTATCAATATTTCAAATATTTCACTTCACTCACATTAGTCTTGCATGGTTTCCAAGAAGTCAGAAGTGATTCTTATTGTTGCTCATCTATAGATAAGCTGCTTCATTTTTCGTTTTGTTTCATTTTTTTCTTCACTCTGGATTCTTTCAGAATTATTTCTTTATTTTTGATTTTCTGTATTTTGAAAATGATATGCCTAGGTGTATTTTTCAATTTTTATTTTTATTTTTACCTTTATCCAGCTTGGTGCTCTCTGAGCTTCCTGGATTTGTAGTTTGGTGTCTGACATTAATTTCAGAAAATTCTCATTCATTATTGCTTCAAATATTTTTTCTGTTCCTTTTGCCTTTTCTTCTTTTCTGGTATTCCCATTATGCATTTGTTAGAAATTCTGTAATTATCCCACATTCCTTGGATAATCTGTTCTTCTCCCCACCTTTTTTCAGGCTTTGGTCTGTTTGCTTTTCAGTTTTAGAGTTTTCCATTGAAACATCCATAAGCTCAGAGATTATTTCTTCAGCTGTGTTTAGTGTGCTAATATGCCCATCAAAGTAATTATTTCTGTTCTAGTGTTTTTTATTTCTAGCATTTCTCTTTGGAACTTTCCCAGGATTCCTTCTCCATGCTTGCATTCCTTGTCTGTCTTGCATGCTGTCTACTTTATCTATTAGGACACATAGCATATTAATCACAGTTGTATTAAATTCCTGATCTGATAATGCCAACATTCCTCCTATGTCTGGTTCTGATGTTTGCTGTGTCTCTTCAAATTGCACACATATTTTTTGTTTGTTTGGTTGGTTGGTTGGTTTTGCCTTTTGGTACACTTTGTAAATTATTCTTGTAAATAATTCTTGTAAATTATTCTTTGTAAACTATTCTTTGTAAATTAGCCAGACATGATGTACTGGGTAAAAATAGCTGTTGTACATAGACCTTTAGTTATGTGGTATGGGGTGAGAGGAAGCATATGATTAAGTCTGTTTGCAGTGAGCCTATGCCTCTGGACTGTGAAATTTCCATGTTTCTCATTTTTTCTCTACTTAGGTAGAAGAGGATGGCTAGAGCTGACTAGAGTTGGGTATTTTCCTTTTCCCAGGTGAGATAGGCTCCTATAGTATTCCAGTAAATTAATCTCTGGTTAATTAGTTTCCCCTAGGGCAGGCCTTGTTAAGAACAGAGTACTCTGGCCTACTGAAAAAGCTTTATTTCCCCCTTCATGTGCTAGAAGCACAAGGGGATTTTTCTCTAATGTTGACTCTGAGGACCTGGTTGAGCTCTTGGAGGTAAATCTCACAATGTTGTGAGAGGTTGCCATATGACTGGGTCCGTCTGGCATTTTTTTTTTAACACTCACAGTTGTCCACAGTGAATCTTCAGCAAGTTGTCAATTACAGTTAAGGTTTTCCCCTCCTATCAGTAGCTGCAGTGACTTCTACTAGTCTGTGTTTGCTCTGGTAAGCCATGAAGTTTCTTTTACATTTTATGCCTTCTTCTGAACTAAATTAGCTTTTATTTATTATTTTTTTATGATTCCATTCTGTCTCCTTGCTTTGGCTATTATAATTCTATAACTCTTGTACTGTTTATTTTAGTGATGATTTTAGGATTTATAGTATGCAAACTTAACTCACTACGTTCTCCTTCATGTGGTATTATATAGCTTCCTGGATATTACAAAAAAACTCACAATAATATACTTCTATTTTTCCAACCTGTTATTTTGTTCTATTGTTGTCATATATTTTACTTTTTCATGTGTTATAAACTTCAAAGTACATCATTATTATTTTGTTTAGGCATTATTATCTGAGTTATAAAATTGAAATTTAATCAGAAAAAATCTTATATTTTTTTTATGTAATTATCATTTTTGTGCTCTAATTTCATCAATTTGATCCATATTTACATTTGATACATCTGCTGTAATTATTACTTTTACATGAAGAACTTTCTTTAGTTTTTCATGTAGTGCATATCTGCTAGTGATGAATTATTTTAGCTTTTTATGTTCAAAATTGTCTATATTTCAGCTGAATTTTTGAAAGAAATTTTCACTGGGTCCATAATTCTAGTTTGATTTTTTTTCCCCTAGAACTTTAAATATTGTTTCACTGTCTTCTTTTATTTTTTTCTAAAATGAAATCTGCTCTTATTCTTACCTCTCTTTCTACTCAATATGTCTTTTTTCCTCTGCTTTTAAAATTTTTGTTTGCCCCTGGTTTTGATCAATTTGATTATAATTTATTATTTTCTTTATACCTCTTGTGCTTGAAATTCAATGAGCTTTTTGAAATAATGAATTTATAGCGTTCAGCATATGTGGACAAAATTCAGCCATTTTCTTCTTCAAATGTATTTTTTCCTATTCTCTCATTTCTCTCTTCTCTTTCACTATCTCAAATAACATATATTAGTTCACTTGAATTTGTCTCATAGCTCAATTATGTCTCTGTCTCCTCCTCCTCCTTTCATTAAATTCTCCTTTTTTTTGTATTTCAGGTTTGACAGTTTCTAATATTATGTCTTTGACTTAACAACTCTTTTGTTCTGCAAAGTGCATTCTGCCATATTTGATATTAATTCTGCCTGGAGTAGCTTTCTCTCTTTTAATTTTTTTAATCTAAGTCACTAAAGTTTTCAATGACTGTAGATGTTTGACACAGAATTCAATTTCCCTTATAGTTATATGGACCTATGCTGAAACCTCTTAACATAAGCTTCTTAGATGTGTAACCAATCAGCATTAACACATTAGTGATCACAGTCAGTACTCCATATACCATTTAGTTTCTTCCTTCCTTCCTTCCTTCCTTTTCTTTCTCTTTCTTTCTTTCTTTCTTCTTTCTTTCTTTCTTTCTTTCATTCCTTCCTTTACTGAAGTATAGTTGATTTACAATGTTGTGTTAATTTCAGGTATATCACAAAGTGATTCAGTTATACATATATACATATCTATTATTTTCAGATTATTTTCCCTTATAGTTTATTACAAAATACTAAATATAGTTTCTGTGCTATACAATAGGTCCTTCTTGGTTATCTACTTTATAAATAGTAGTGTGTATATGTTAATACCAAACTACTAATTTATCCCCCCCTTTCCCTTTTGGTAACCATAAGTTTGTTATCTATATCTGTGGGTTTATTTCTGTTTTGTATATAAGTTCATTTGTATCATATTTTTTCATTTCCACATACAAGCGATATCATATCATATATATCTTTCTCTGTCTGGCTAACTTCACTTAGCATGATAATCTCTAGGTCCATCCATACTGCTGCAAATGGCATTATTTCATTATTTTTTTATGGATAATACTCCATTGCAATATTCCATTGTATAAATATACCACATCTTCTTTATACATTCCTCTATCGATGGCCACTTAGGTTGCTTTCATATCTTGGCTTTTGTAAATAGTGTTGCATTGAATATTAGGGTGCATGTATCTTTTCAAATTATGATTTTTTTTTCCTGGTATATGCCCAGGAGTGAGATTGCAGGACCATGTGGTAGCTCTATTTTTTGTTTTTTAAGGAACCTCCATTCTGAACTCCATAATGGCTGTACAAATTTGCATTCCCACCAACAGAGTTAGGAGGATTCCCTTTTATCCACACCCTCTCCAGCATTTATTACTTGTAGACTTTTTTAATGATGTCCATTCTGACTGGTGTGAGGTGATATCTCATTGTAGTTTTATGTTTCTCTAATAATTAGTGATGTTGAGCATTTTTTCAAGTGCCTTTTGGCCATCTGTATGTCTTCTTGGGAGAAAGGTCTACTTTAGATCTTCTGCTCATTTTTTTATTGGGTTGTTTGTGGTTTTGCTATTGAGCTGTATGAGCTGTTTGTGTATTTTGGAGATTGATCCCCTGTTGGTCGCATCATTTGCAAATATTTTCTCCTGTTCTGTAGGTGGTCTTTTCATTTTATTTATGGTTTCCTTTGCTGTGTAAAAGCTTTTAAGTTTAATTAGGTCCCATTTGTTTATTTTTGTTTTTATTTCCATTCATTCCTCCCCAAGACAGGTCCATAAAGATATTGCTGTGATTTATGTCAAAGAGTGCTCTTATGTTTTCACTAACAACTAAAGATCAGAAAGAGAAATTAATCTCATTTACCATAGCATCAAAAAGAATAAAATACCTAGGAATAAATCTACCTAAGGAGGCAAAAGACTTATACTCCAAAAACTATAAGAAACTGATGAAAGAAACTGAAGATGACACAAACAGATGGAAAGATATATCATGTTCTTGGATTGGAAGAATCTATATTGTCAAAATGACTATACTACCCAAGGCAATCTACAGATTCAGTGCAATCCCTATCAAATTACCAATGGCATTTTTCACAGAACTAGAACAAAAATATTTAAATTGGTATGGAAACACAAAAGCCCATGAATAACCAAAGCAATCTTGAGAAAAAAAAAATGGAGCTGAAGGAATCAGGTTCCCTGACTTCAGACTATACTATAAAGCTACAGTAATCAAGACAGTATTGTACTGGCACAAAAACAGAAATATAGATCAACGGAACAGGATAGAAAGCTCAGAGATAAACCCACACACCTATGGTCAATTAATCTACAACAAAGGAGGCAAGAATATACAATGGAGAAAAGACAGTCACTTCAATAAGTGGTGCTAGGAAAACTGGATGGCTACATGTAAAATAATGAAATTAGAGCATTCTCTAACACCCTATATAAAAATAAACTCAGAATGGATTAAAGAAGGACCTAAAAATAAGACTGTGTACCATTTAATTTCATTACGGGAATCATCACTAAATCAAACCAGGTAAAAGCACCATTGCTCACATTTCTACAATTCTCCATCATCACCTCAAATGAACTTCTTTTCTTGCCAAATATTTTCCATATTTTAATCTCTTTTTGATATAGGCTTTATTTTATTTTATTTTATTTTGCAGTATATGGGCCTCTCAACACTGTGGCCTCCCATTGTGGAGCACAGGCTCTGGACATGCAGGCACAGAGGCCATGGCTCATGGGCCCAGTCGACCTGTGGCATGTGGGATATTCCTGGACCGGAGCATGAACCCATGTCCCCTGCATCAGCAGGCAGATGCTCAACCAATGCACCACCAAGGAAGCCCTGATATATGCTTTATTTCCCCCATCCAACCTTCATTTCATATTTCCATCCATTCTTTTTACATTTTGTGCTCTATAATGCTAGAGGTAATTTCAGCACCTTAATTGAATGGTATGTTTTTCTTGTCTAAAATGATACTTGAGGTTTTTATAGGCCTGTGAGAGGAAGGGTATTAATTTTAAAACAGCTAACACATCTCTGAAGAAGACAGAATTAAGGCTAATCTACCTGTATTCCATGGATTGCAGACTATTGTATCTCTACATGTACATAAAATACTTGCTTCTCAGAATTATATGTGGTATAGCATCCTGTATCACTGTCATTTTATTACCTCAATGTCAAAATCTATTATTTCAATACCACATGATTTACTGTTATTTTTTTCAAATTATTTCTATTAACATAATTGATTTTCTCACTGTACTATTATATAAGTTCCAGGTGTATAATAGAGTGATTCACAATTTGTATTGCTTGTACTCCATCTCTAGTTGTTATAGAATACTGGCTATATTCTCTGTGTTGTACAGTATAATCTTTTCTTTTTTAACATTTTTATTGGAGTATAATTGCTTTACAATGGTGTGTTAGTTTCCGCTTTATAACAAAGTGAATCGTATACATATACATGTGTCCCCATATCTCCTCCCTCTTGCGTCTCCCTCCCTCCCACCCTCCCTATCCTAACCCTCTATGTGGTCACAAAGCACCGAGCTGATCTCCCTGTGCTATGCGGCTACTTCCCACTAGCTATCTATTTTACATTTGGTAGTGTATATATGTCCATGCCACTCTCTCACTTTGTCCCAGCTTACCCTTCCCCCTCCCCATATCTTCAAGTCCATTTTCTAGTAGGTCTGCATCTTTATTCCCATCTTGCCCCTAGGTTCTTCATGACCATTTTTTGTTTGATTTTTAGATTCCATATATATGTGTTAGCATACAATATTTGTTTTTCTCTTTCTGACTTACTTCACTCTGTAGGACAGACTGTAGGTCCATCCACCTCGCTACAAATAATTCAATTCGTTTTTTATGGCTGAGTAATATTCCATTTTATATATGTGCCACATCTTCTTTATCCATTCATCTGTTGATGGAACCTAGGTTTTTTCCATGTCCTGGCTATGATAAATAGTGCTGCAATGAACATCGTGGTACATGATTCTTTTTGAATTATGGTTTCCTCAGGGTATATGCCCAGTAGTGGGATTTCTGGGTCATATGGTAGTTCTATTTTTAGTATTTTAAGGAACCTCCATACTGTTCTCCATAGTGATTGTATCAATTTACATTGCCACCAACAGTGCAAGAGGGTTCCCTTTTCTCCACAGCCTCTCCAGCATTCTTTTAATGATGGCAATTCTGACCAGGGTGAGGTGATACCTCATTGTAGTTTTGATTTGCATTTCTCTAATGATTAGTGATGTTGGGCATCCTGTCATGTGTTTGTTGGCATTTTGTATATATTTTTTTGAGACATGTTTATATAGATCTTCTGCCCATTTTTGGGTTGGGTTGTTTGTTTTTTTGGTGTGGAGCTGAATGAGCTGCTTGAATAATTTGGAGATTAATCTTTTGTCAGTGGCTACATTTTCAAATATTTTCCCACAATCTGAGGGCTGTCTTTTGATCTTGCTAATGGTTTCCTTTGTTGTGCAAAAGCTTTTAAGTTTCATTAGGTCCCATTTGTTTATTTTTGTTTTTATTTCCATTTCTCTAGGAGGTGGGTCAAAAAGGATCTTGCTGTGATTTATGTCAAACAGTGTTCTTCCTATGTTTTCCTCTAAGAGTTTGATAGTGACTGGCCTTATATTTAGGTCTTTACTCCATTTTGAGTTTATTTTTGTGTATGGTGCTAGGGAGTGTTCTAATTTCATTCTTTTATATGTAGCTGTCCAGTTTTCCCAGAAGCACTTATTGAAGAGGCTGTCTTTTCTCCATTGTATATTCTTGCCTCATTTATCAAAGATTAGGTGACCATATGTGCATGGGTTTTTCTCTGGGCTTTCTATTCTGTTCCATTGACCTATATTTCTGTTTTTGTGCCATTACCATACTGTCTTGATTCCTGTAGCTTTTTAGTATAATCTGAAGTCAGGGAACCTGATTCATCCAGCTCCGTTTTTCTTTCTCAAGATTGCTTTGGCTATTCGGGGTGTTTTGTGTTTCCATACAATTTGTGAAATGTTTTCTTCTGGTTTTGTGAAAAATGCCATTGCTGGTTTGAAAGGGATTGCACTGAATCTGTAGGTTGCTTTGGGTAGTAGAGTCATTTTCACAATGTTGATTCTTACAGTCTAAGAACATGGTATATCTCTCCAACTGTTTGTATCATCTTTAATTCCTTTCATCAGTGTCTTATAGTTTTCTGCATACAGGTCTTTTGTCTCCTTAGGTAGGTTTATTGCAATGGTAAACAGGAGTGTTTCCTTAATTTCTCTTTCAAATTTTTCATCGTTAGTGTATAGGAATGCAAGAGATTTCTGTGAATTAATTTTGTATCCTGCTACTTTACCAAATTCCTTGATTAGCTCTAGTTGTTTTCTGGTAGCATCTTTAGGATTCTCTATATATAGTATCATGTCATCTGCAAACAGTGACAACTTTACTTTTTCTTTTCTGATTTGGATTCCTCTTATTTCTTTTTCTTCTCTGATTGTTGTGGCTAAATCTTCCAAAACTATGTTGAATAATAGTGGTGAGAGTGGGCATCCTTATCTTGTTCGTGATCTTACAGGAAATGGTTTCAGTTTTTCACCATTGAGAATGATGTTGGCGGTGGGTTTGTCATATATGGCCTTTATTATAATTAGGTTAGTTCCCTCTATGCCTACTTTCTGAAGTGTTATTTATCATAAATAGGTGTTGAATTTTGTTGAAAGCTTTTTCTGCATCTATTGAGATTATCATATGGTTTTTATCCTTCAGTTTGTTAATATGGTGTATCACATTGATTGATTTGCATATATTGAAGGATCCTTGCATTCCTGGGATAAACTCCTGTAAACCATGTTGTAGGATCCTTTTAATGTGCTGCTGGATTCTGTTCGCTACTATTTTGTTGTGGATTTCTTCAGCTATGTTCATCAGTGGTATTGGTCTGTAGTTTTCATTTTTTGTGATATCTTTGTGTGGTTTTGGTATCAGGGTGATGGCGGCTTGTAGAATGAGCTTGGGAGTGTTCCTCACTCTGCTCTTTTAGAAGAGTTTGAGAGGATAGATGTTAGCTCTTCTCTATATCTTTGATAGATGTCAACTGTGAAGCCATCTGGTACTGGGCTTTTGTTTGTTGGAAGATTTTTAATCACAGTTACATTTTCAGTGCTTGTGATTGGTCTGTTCATATTTTCTATTTCTTCCTGGTTCAGTCTCGGAAGGTTGTGCTTTTATAAGAATTCGTCCATTTCTTCCAGGTTGTCCCTTTTATTGGCATATAGTTGCTTGTAGTAATCTCTCATGATCCTTTGTATTTCTGCAGTGTCAGTTGTTACTTCTCCTTTTTCATTTCTAATTCTGTTGATTTGAGTCCTCTCCCTTTTTTCCTTGATGAGTCTCCCTAGTGGTTTATCAATTCTATTTATCTTCTCACAGAACCAGCTTTTAGTTTCATTGATCTTTCCTACAGTTTTCTTCATTTCTTTTTCATTTATTTATAACATGATCTTTATGATTTCTTTCCTTCTGCTAACTTTGGGATTTTTTTGTTCTATTTGTCTAATTGCTTTAGGTGTAAGGTTAGGTTGTTTACTTGAGATTTCTCTTGTTTCTTGAGATAGGATTCTATTGCTATAAACTTCCCACTTAGAGCTGTTTTTGCTGTATCCCATAGGTTTTGGGTCGTCGTGTTTACATTGTCATTTGTTTCTAGGTATTTTTTTGATTTCCTCTGATTTCTTTAGTGATCTCTTGGTTATTTATTAGCATATTGTTTAGCCTCCATGTGTTTGTATTTTTTACGGTTTTTTTCCTGTAATTGATATCTAGTCTCATAGCGTTGTGATTGCAAAAGACACTTGATAGGATTTCAGTTTTATTAAGTTCACCAAGACCTAATTTGTGAGCCATGATATGATCTATCCTGGAGAATGTTCCATGAGCACTTGAGAAGAAAGTGTATTCTGTTGTTTTGGAATGGAATGTAAATATCAATGGAATGTAAGTAAATATCAATTAGTTTCATCTTGTTTAATGTATCATTTAAAGCTTGTTTTTCCTTATTTATTTTCATTTTGGATGACCTGTCTATTGGTGAAATTGGGGTGTTAGAAGTCCCCTACTATGACTGTGTTGCTGTCAATTTCCCCTTTTATGGCTGTTAGCATTTGCCTTATGTATTGAGGTGCTCCTATGTTGGGTGCATAAATATTTACAATTGTTATATCTTCTTCTTGGATTGAACCCTTGATCATTATGCAGTTTCCTTCTCTGACTCTTGTAATAGTCTGCATTTTAAAGTCTATTTTTTATGACATGAGAACTGTTACTCCAGCTTTGTTTTGAATTCCATTAGCATGGAATATCTTTTTCTATCCCCTCACTTTTAGCCTGCAGGTGTCCCTAGGTCTGAAATGGTCTCTTGTAGACAGCATATATACAGGTCTTGTTTTTGTATCCATTCAGCCAGTCTGTCTTTTGGTTGGAGCATTTAATCAATATATATTTAAGGTAATTATTAATATGTATGTTCCTATTACCATTTTCTTAATTGTTTTGTGTTTGTTTTTGTAGGTCTTTTCCTTCTCGTGTTTCCTGCCTAGAGA
The DNA here is from genome assembly GCF_964165515.1 of Mesoplodon bidens. NCBI lineage: Eukaryota > Metazoa > Chordata > Mammalia > Artiodactyla > Ziphiidae > Mesoplodon > Mesoplodon bidens. Next base: position 20,374,060 of record NC_138160.1, read on the forward strand.
AGTTCCTTTAGCATTTGTTGGCTGGTTTGGTGGTACTGAATTCTCTTAGCTTTTGCTTGTCTGTAAAGGTTTTAATTTCTCCATCGAATCTAAATGAGATCATTGCTGGGTAGGTAATGCTGGTTGTAGGTTCTTCCCTGTCAGCACTTTAAATATGTCTAGCCACTCCCTTCTGGCTTGCAAAGTTTCTGCTGAAAGATCAGTTGTTAAACTTCTGGGGATTCCCTTGTATGTTATATTTTGTTTTTCCCTTGATGCTTTTAATATATTTTCTTTGTTTTTAATTTTTCATAGTTAGATTAATATGTGTCTTGGTGTGTTTCTCCTTGGATTTATCCTGTATGGGACTCTTTGTGCTTCCTGGACCTTACGATTTCCTTTCCCATGTTAAGGAAGTTTTCAACTATAATCACTTCTAATATTTTCTCACACCCTTTCTTTTTCTCTTGTCCTTCTGGGACCCCTATAAATCGAGTGTTGGTGCACTTAATATTGTCTCAGAGGTCTCTGAGACTGTCCTCCATTTTTTTCATTCTTTTTTCTTTATTCTGTTCTGTGGTAGTTATTTCCACTATTTATCTTCAAGGTCACTTATCCGTTCTTCTGACTCAGTTATTCTGCTATTGATTCTTTCTAGAGAATTTTAAATTTCATTTATTGTGTTGTTCATCATTGTCTGTTTGTTCTTTACTTCTTCTAGGTCTTTGTTAAACGTTTCTTGTGTTTTCTCCATTCTATTTACAAGATTTTGAATTATCTTTGTTATCATTTCTCTGAATTCTTTTTCAGGAAGACTCCTTATTTCCTCTTCGTTTGGTCTGGTACATTTTTACCTTGCTCTTTCATCTGCTGTGTGTTTCTCGGTCTTCTCATTTTGCTTAACTTACTGCTTTTGGGGTCTCCTTTTCACAGGCTGCAGGTTCGTAGTTCCCTTTGTTTTTGTTGTCTGCCCCCAGTGGTTGTTTGTTCAGTGGGTTGTGTAGGCTTCCTGATGGAGAGGAATGGTGCCTGTGTTCTGGTGGATGAGTCTGGATCTTGTCTTTCTGGTGGGCAAGACTGCATCTGGTGGTGTGTTTTGGGCTGTTTGTGAACTTAGTATGATTTTAGGCAGCCTCTCTGCTAATGGGTGGGGTTGTGTTCCTGTCTTGCTAGTTGTTTGGCATGGGGCCTCCAGCACTGGACTTGCTGGCCATTGGATGGAGCTGGGTCTTAGCACTGAGATGGAGATCTCTGGGAGAGCTCTCGCCGACTGATATTATGTGGGGCCAGGAGGTCTCTGGTGGTCCAATGTCCTGAATTTGCCTTTCCCACCTCAGAGGCTTATGCCTGGCACCAGGTGGAGCACCAAGACCCTGTCAGCCACATGGCTCAGAAGGAAAGGGAGAAAAAAGAAAGAAAAAAATATTAAATATAAAACATAAAATAATTAGAATATTTTTTTAATTATTAAAATAAGAAAGTTTAAAAGTAATTGAAAAAAAAGAAAAGAGCAACCAAACCAGTAAACAGATCTACTAGTGATAACAAGTGCTAAAATCTCTCCTAAGATAAACATAAAAATCAGAAAGAAGTCAGTCACAGACAAGAAAACACAGTCTACAGTTGCTCTCAACATCCACTGCCTCAATATTGGGTTGATTCGTTGTCTGTTCATGTATTCCACAGATGCAGCATACCTCAAGCTGACTGTGGGAATTTAATCTGCTGCTCCTGAGGTTGCACAGAGAAATTTCCCTTTCTCTTCTTTGTTCACACAGCTCCTGGGGTTCAGCTCTGGTTTTGGCCCCACCTCTGTGTGTAGGTTGCCTTCAGGCTTCTGGTCCTTTTGGGAAATCTGAGGTCTTCTGCCAGCGTTCAGTAGGTGTTCTGTAGTAGTTCCACACGTAGGTGTATTTTTGATGTGTTTGTGGGGAGGAAGGTGATCACCACATCTTACTTCTCCACCATTTGAAGGTCCCCCCAATCCACATGATTTATTGTTGTTTGCTATTTTATGTCCTGCGTTTACCATGTATGGATCCTAAGTTTATAAAAATGACTTTATGATAATGATAACCCCTCATGTATCCTTAACAAGGTCATTTCCAATATTCTTACCTTTATACCTCAGTATTCTCTTCATATTTCAGTTCTAAAAATGACTCAAGTTTATTGTCATTACTTAGAACCGCATTATTTCAGCTATTTTTAATATTTTCTCTCTTGGTTTTCAAATTTCTCTTTTCTGAAATTTCTTTTTTCCCCTCTAATGTATTTCTTCATTTATTGAAACCTTATGTACCTTGAGTATTTTATCTTTGGTTTTTCTTTTAATTTGTCTCTCTGTCCCTCAAGCAAAAGCAAGTTTAATTTCACAGGCCCAGTATTAATCACTCTTTTGTCATGCCTCTTTCCCTTTCTCTTAGATTTACCTGGTACCTTAGGAAACTTGTAGGTATACCTGTAGATTTAGTTTAATTTATCACTATTTGATTTTCAACCCACAGTATTCTGGCCTCTATTTTCACATTTTGAACTGCTCTTTCAAAATTGGTAATAATCTATGTGTTGCTAATTTCTTTGTGTTCACATATTTTACCACTCTGTACTGTATTATATTTATCATTCTATGTCTGTCAAATTATTTTCCCCTTCCCTTATCATCTTTGATACTGTCTGTTCCTTATTGGTTCTCTATTTCTTTTGATACTTATTTTATTCTCCTGTCCAAATAACTGTGTGATGTCTAGTTCTTCATATAAACAAAATTTAAAAATCCCTACTAAAATAATGATAGAATTTATTTTCGTAGTGAGCTTGTCATTTTAAGAGAAACTTGAGCCATAAATCTCTAACACAAGAAACAGTTTAAAGGAGAAAATAAGACGAAAGTTTTAGTTTAAGACTTTTGTTCTTATTTTGATATCTGCTGTTTACTAAACTAGCCAACTCATAATATCACTGAGCATCTGTTTCTCATCTGAGTAATTAGGTAATAAAACATTCTATAAGATGATAAAATTAAAACAAGTGTATGTAATATAATGATACCTATAAATCATTTAAAATAATCACTGTCTTAGTATTTATTTTATTCTAAATATGTACTTCTAACAGTGAAAGTACATAAACACTGAATTTTAAAAGATGATATATTATATGAATGATTTTTAATTTTTTTAAAGAGAGGTTATTCATGCAACTACATTTCTGTGCTTTAATTGCTCAACTTCCTTTCTTTTGAAATTCCCCCATTTACCCAAATAAATTTATTTCAAGAGACTTCATTCATTTTATGAAATAATTAGGTTTGAAGTGATTACTGTTGAGCATTTATGAAATAAATTTAATCTAAATCCCAGATATTATCTGGAAGCCATTTAAAATTTATAGCAATATATTGGGTATTTTATGCTCATAAATTCATTTCTATATGCAGTATTATCTGTACAATGTGACTTTTCATTATAAAAGTGACTCTTCTAATTCTGCAATATGAGATGAACCCATTCATGCCATAATCAAGTATTATAAAGAAAAATCAATAAAATGTAAAATGATACATATTTTGTTTCTGTATTTTATATTCAAATACATACAATAAGGACCACTAATTCAGATCTAATGATTTATAAAAAATCTCTATATTTTGGACATTTAGATATCAGATCACATTTTTTTTTTTTTTTTTTTTTTTTTTGTGGTACACGGGCCTCTCACTGTTGTGGCCTCTCCCGTTGCAGAGCACAGGCTCCGGATGCGCAGGCTCAGTGGCCATGGCTCACGGGCCCAGCCGCTCCGCGGCATGTGCGATCTTCCCGGACCGGGGCATGAACCCGTGTCCCCTGCATCGGCAGGCGGACTCTCAAACACTGCACCACCAGGGAAGCCCCAGATCACATTTTTGAATAACAGTTTCCTTAGTCAAGAAGAGTTTCTATAATATACCATTATAGCATGCGATTGTATATGCTGTCATGATATATTTAGTTCTCATGGTACTGATTAGTCAGGATATATTTAGTTCTCACAGTATTGATTAGTTACTTGATCCACATATATTTATATGTGCCTATATGTATGTATATATATGTGTGTGTAATTTAATTGTAAGTACTAGTTTAATTCCTTAAAGATCTAAATATACCAATAAAAATATATTTTTCTACATATTTGATTTGTAGTAAAAGTGTATAAAATACAATTTTCCCTGTATTATGAAATTGTATATCATGTTTAAGACAAAAAGCACTTTAATTACTTGAAGTGATATATGTTGGACTCATTGGTGTACATTTTCTGGAAGATATAAAATATATTGATATAAAATATGTCTATTAAGAAATATGTACTTTTTTTGTCAGTACATACTTGCCTTCCACTTTGAAAGCCCACATACTGTTGGCAGGGAAAGATTTTCCTATTTGTTTCTTTGGGGGTTCTACTAGAAGCTCACCATATTGATTTGTAAAGTATTTCTTCTAGGTGTTTCTAGTGCTATCCTTCTGCATGTACCTGTTTTCCATCTTGGATCTAATTCAACCTTACTGAATCTATCAATCAATCTCTCTCTCCCTCTTTTCTTTCAAAAAACATTTTTCAGTTGTTCTGTTAATAATAATCAGAGACGTTTTATTTTTTGTGAAATGCTTCACAGAACCGTATCTACTGCACAGTGTCATATTTTTCAGGGAAGGAAAATAATGAAGTATATCAAGGCAAATATTGGATCTCAAAGTTGGTTCTGTTGTCACTGCATTCTCTGATTAATGTACCTAACAAGTCTACAAGCCCTAGAAGAATAGAAACAAGAGGTATGAAATCTTCCTACTATTATAGTAAACAACAGATACTGTAGCACTTATGTGTAAAATTTCAAGTTTCATTGATTAAACATTAATGCTTATGATGATTAACAAGGAATAAATTTTCAATTTGTAATTAAACAGTGCATTACATAAATAGGAATGTACATACGGCTATAGAAATTAATTGAATATTTCAGTGCTTAAACATTAGTTTCAGGAAAAAAAAACAGCTGTGCTAGGTATCATCAATTGAGTAGGTAATTTGTAATTAATTATAGACACATATGGCCAATGTTACTCATGTACAGAACTAGCATTTCTTAGGTAATAAAGGAGGCAAATGTTAAATTATCTGTAACTATTAAAGACTATCCTCATTGCCATATTGTGGATTAGTTTGACAATAATCTATTCTACATTTTATATATATATATATATATATATATATGGGAATCACTTGACAAAATGAATAGTTTTCATTTGGGGAAAAAAAAAAACACATTTCCATAGAGATTTAAAAAATGACTTCCTTTTGATTCACATGTTAACACTAGAGAAGTAGTTCCATGACAAAAACTTTTCCAGAGGTGTTTCACTCATTTGTTGTTGAACTTGGTGAGAAAGACAAAGATAATATATTCAGGTAAATTATTTAGTTTCTGTAGCTGTGAATCATGTTTCAACTATGTGTATAATACCTTACTTATTTTCATTTGAAAAAAAAACTTTCTCTGCGGCCTGTGTATTATGATTATCTAACATAATCCTTGATGTGTCTTGGTTATTCTCCTTGGCTACATTGTCATTTAAGACTATATCTAAAGAAATGCAAAACTAATTGCTTTTCTGTAACTCTGAGATATAAGATTGTGTTTGGTGCTGACTTAGTATATCTATACTTCTCAATGTATTAATTTAATTATCCCACAGATTTAAATGATTTCTTATATAGTTATGACTCAGACATAAAACCCATACCTGTTGGCGCGCCGCCTCTTCCGCTGCCGTCCCCGCGATTCCGGACCCAGCTCCCGCTCCAGCCCCAGCTCCCGCTCCCGCTCCAGCCCCAGCTCCCGCTCCCGCTCCAGCCCCAGCCCCAGCCCCAGCCCTGGCCTGGCAGCCCCGGCGTCGCTTCAGAGCACGTCAGAGCGCGGTGGCAGCTGACTGCGCGTTCACGACCCGCTGGGAGCCGCAAGCCCCGCCGCCATTATGAACATCCGCAATGCGAGGGTGAGGGGCCGGGGCCGGAGGCTGTCCGCGCTGCGTGGGAGCGGGGCCCGTGGCCGCGTGCGCATGCTCCCGAGGGGCCCTGCCGAGCACCGGGCCAGCCGCCCTGCGCGCCCTCGGCCGCCCGGCGCGGAAAAGTGAGGGCTACGTCCCCGTGGGGCTGGATCTACCGGAAGAGGAGGCCGGGGAAGCCAGGGGCTCAGGGCTGGGGCTACGAACCCCTTCTTTCCGGATGTCGGGTTGGCGGTGGATGGTGTCGGGGAGCTTTCTGGAGCTCAACGTTCATTCCTGGAACAGTCAGTTTTTGCACAGCGGCTGTGGGCCAGGCCTGTGCAGCCCTGTGGGGGGGCGGGGGTCGCTGAGGAGACAGAGCAGGGTTCTAACACGACCGAGGCCTACTTAGTCAGCGCAGCCCCCGGCCTGACTGCATTCCACTGCCCTCCTCTCCCGCAGCCGGAGGACCTGATGAACATGCAGCACTGCAACCTCCTGTGCCTGCCCGAGAACTACCAGATGAAATATTATTTCTACCATGGCCTTTCCTGGCCCCAGGTGGGCAGCTGTTGAATTTGGGGGTGAGAGAAACCAGGCCAAGGAAATTCCACCCTGGGACGAGCCGGCGAGGTCGCGCGAGGTCGTGAAGAGTCTGGGGGGGCGCATGGGTCAATGAGGCCCTGAGTGTTTCCGGCTGGGGTGGCAGGAGATGGATAGGAGGCGCCTTGAAAGGGGCGAAGAACAGGGCCAAGGTAGGGGCAGTATTCCCACCTGCGTCTGTCCACTTCTTCTGGGTTAAGGACAGGGGGCACGGGGTGATGTGGGAAAACCAAGCCACTTGGCCTGGAGGTCAGGAGCTGTCACTGAACTCGCTGCCCGATCGGCTTCTGTCTGTCAAGCACAGAGCGACAGGCAGGCGCTGGGGCCAGGTGTCCGGTAAGGGTGCCTCCAGCTCTGACAGGAACTTGTTTTCTGCCTTCTCTTTCCTCCCTGTCACGCAGCTCTCTTACATCGCTGAGGATGAGAATGGGAAGATTGTGGGGTATGTCCTGGCCAAAATGTGAGTCACCACGGACGCAGGGCCAAGCCTGCTGCCTGACCTGGGGGTGGGGGGAGGAGGGACACCGACACCGCACGCGTCTGATGGATGCTGCCTGGGTTGGGTTGGGTCTTTTGGTTTTGTTTTGTTAATTAATAGACTGTTCCTTTAGTTCAATTTCCTCTCACATTAGCCATTTCAGACCACCTTTCACTTAGTCATATGCATTGAAGTCTCCCCCCGTGTCTTTTCATGGCTTGAGAGCTCCTTTTTGTTTAGCACTGAACAGTATTCCATTGACGCTGCACGTGTCTTTTGGCTGCTGCCTGGGGTTTGGAGAGTCCTGGCTCTCCCTCGTCCCGGGACTGGACACACTTTGGGGTTCACGCCTAGCCCCTCTCCTTTCTTCTTGCTTTAGGGAAGAGGACCCGGACGACGTGCCCCATGGACACATCACCTCGCTGGTGCGTAGGGCCCACCCAGGCTCTGGTGGGGGCGGGGGCGGAAGTTAGTTGGAGCCGCCCCGAGGTCCCACCTTTCTCCCACCAGGCAGTGAAACGTTCCCACCGGCGCCTTGGCCTGGCTCAGAAGCTGATGGACCAGGCCTCCCGAGCCATGATCGAGAACTTCAATGCCAAATACGTCTCCCTGCATGTCAGGAAGAGGTGGAAGCCAGGGCCGAGGGAAGGGGGTGGGTAGGGGGATACTGTCTGTTTTGTTGGTTGTTTTTCGAATTTTTGAATTTTATTCTATTTATTTTTATACAGCAGGTTCTTATCAGTTATCTATTTTATACATATTCGTGTATATATGTCAATCCCCATCTCCCAGTTCATCCCACCACCACCAGCAGGGATACTGCCTCGATGTGGATCCTGAGCTGCCTTGGCTTTTGGAGAAGATCGGGAAGTGGGCTTAGTGGGGAGGGGGACCGGGAGGAGGGACAGGACCTGGACGTGCTGTCCCTGCCTGGCCTAGTCTGTACAGCTCAGCAGTGCCTTATTCCCTTGCAGTAACCGGGCCGCCCTGCACCTCTATTCCAACACCCTCAACTTTCAGTAAGTAGATCTAGATTTTTCTCATGGAGTGGGATGGTCCCCAGGTCTGGCTTATCCAGGTGGCTGAGATGGGCTGAACTACCTTCTAGGCAGTGGCGTGAGGGCGGCTAGGGTTAGCTGAGATGGAGAGCGGGCCTTGGACAGCACTCCTAGGGGCAAGAGGACCTGCCTGCCGCAGTGCACTTGAGGCATGTCGGGCTTCCGGAGGACGCTTGGTGTTTCTTGCTTGATGCTGGTGGCGGCTATGCTGGAAGGGCATCACGGTGAAGAGGTTCGGAAGCAGAGACCAGGGCCCAGGACAGGAACAGAAGCCAAGGAGCAGAACCGAGTGACCAGTCACCCAGAAGCATCTAAGCGGGACCAGAAGAAAGGATAAACCTGAGCACGTCCGCGCAGGAAGGGCCAGTGGCAAGGGCAGCGGAGGGATCTAGAGCCCTGGGTGTCCTGGTGGCTGAGGGTGGGTCCACTCAGGGGTGTGGCAGTCTCTGTGTGCCCAGCACAGGACAGATCCTGGCAGGGAACTGCTCTGCCCAGTACATTGTAGTGAAAGCCGCTGGAAAGTGAGGCTGAGGTGGGCTGTCCATGGAGGGCCCACTGAGACAGCGTCAGCTTCAGCTTGGTGGGGGATGAGGAGGGACTGTTGGGGAGGGAAGTGGCCTCCGGGCTGGGTATTTGAGGCAGGATCTCTGGCCTGCATGCAAATGCCTCTGGTGGTTGACAGTTCTAGGGTCTTAAGGCTGGCAGGGCCGTTCTGGGCCATCCAGACCGGCTCCCTTTTCAGTGGCAGTGTGCCCAGGTCTGCACACACATCTCCCAGCACAGGCTTGGCCCCTGAGCTGCTCGGGGTAGGGGCCACGCTGTCTGGTAACGACCACCAAGAACAGAGGCCACAGCACCCCTCCCTGGTTCCAATTGTTAGGCATATGAGCCAGCCCTGCATGCCCAGGAAGTGACAGGGAGCAGGGCTGGGAGGGGAGGGGAGGGGACTGCCAAATTCAGGGCTTCAGTTCACAGGAAACCACAGATACAGATCCTTGGTGGCCAGGTTAGGGACGAGGGGCAGTGGCAGGATGCCACAGGTTGGGGGAAATAAAGGAGCTGGGTGTTACTTACTGCTGGAGAAAGCAGAGGGAAGACCATGTTGGAAATGTCTCCCAAAGAGCCCTTGGGGGGGCAATGACACCCTGCCCCACTGGCAGATGATGCCAGAAGGCTGAGGAGAATTGCCCCCCATTTGGGTTGCCCTCTTCTCTCCACCTGCTGTCCCCAGGATCAGCGAAGTGGAGCCCAAATACTATGCAGACGGGGAAGACGCATATGCGATGAAACGGGATCTCACCCAGATGGCCGATGAGGTAAGAGTCCTGCGGGGCCAGGGCCGCAGTCCCCAGGCAAGGCGAGCAGGGGCGGCCTGGGACAGTGGGAGGCTGTGTCGCCGGAAGTCCTGGCCCTCTTCACCTCAGCTTCCGTTGCTGGCAGGCGGAGAGCCGGACCTTGGCAGGGCTTTAACGAAGGCCATAGGCCCAAGATTCCATTCTCCGAGGAGGAAGAAGCCCGTCCTGCCCAGAGGCTGCTGTGAGAGGAGAGGGAGGAGGCCCCTGGACGTGCTGAGAGATGCGGGGCCTGGGGACGGCTGCAGCTGGCTCCAGGGCTCAGGGGCCAGACAAAACTGGGCTGAAGAGAAGTCAGGGTTCTGCCCAAGGCTCCTCGGGGGCCAGGGCCGTTCAGAGGGCTCCACAGCAGTCTCGTGAGGGAGCCGTGAGCACCTCCACTTTACAGGAGAGGGAACAGGCCCAGAGGGGACAGTGCCAGGGCTCCCCCCTGGGAGTCGGACTCAGTCCTGTTTCCTGCCCTGGCTCTGCTGCCTCTCATCTTGCCCCCCGCCGCCAGCAAGGGACAAGGCACGGGCGGCAGGAGAGGGCCTTCGTGCTCTAGAGACTTAGGTGCCGTCTCCTTACTCCCGTTTCTCCCCGGGCTCCTGGTGGCAGCTGAGGCGGCACCTGGAGCTGAAGGAGAAGGCCAGGCACGTGGTGCTGGGCTCCATCGAGAACAAGGTGGAGGGCAAGGGCAACTCGCTTCCGAGCTTGGGAGAGGCCTGTCGTGAGGAAAAGGGCCTGGCTGCGGAGGGTAGCAGTGGAGACAGCAAAGACCTCAGTGAGGTCAGCGAGACCACAGAGAACACCAATGTCAAGGACAGCTCAGAGGCTTCTGACTCAGCCTCCTAGAGCCTGCACATGCTCCCCTCCCCGCCCTGGCCTGCCCATCCCATCCTCACCCTGAGAGGTTTCACAATAAACCTCACCCAGTGGCCTTGGGGAATTAAAAAAAAAAAAAACACCATACCTGTTTAAATTCTTCAAGTCTTTCTGAGTAAAGCAACTATTTTGCATTTATTTACTTAAAACTGACATTATGTATTATGAATGCAGTACTTCTTCTAAATGCATTGTACTGTTCTTTATAAACAACAACAATAAAAACAGTATCTAGTTTGTATCATTGGGAACAGTGCTTTGTTCTTAATATTGTTTTAACTTTTGTTCATAACTTCATTTTCAATTTTGTTTTTACAAAGAACTCTGAATATTTATAAGTTTGATTTGCCTTCATTATTCCTTGAATTGTATGCATTATCTGACTGTTAAAATGAATAATGTTAATTATAATTATTATCATTGATGTGTGGCATAATTGCCACGTGGTATACTATATAAAACAAATATTACATATAATATTTTTCAGTTTTTATATTGTCACAAAATAAAATAACAAATTTGTGCAGAAAATTCTTAGGTATCAGATGGTATAAGTTAGTTGCTACTTAGTTGATTGTTAATTCCACCTCCACACTTGAAAATCCATATACGATCTGATATCTTCCAATTCTAATATCTAAACAGAACAGTAGAACTGCTTTGTGAGAAACATTAAAAGTTTTTTAACAAAAGGAAAAAAATGATACAGGTTAGGAACTTTGATCTACATAAAGAAAAGGAAGAGCATTAGAGAAGGAATAGTGATAGTAAAATATAAAAACTTCTATTTTCCTTAAATTAATTGATCTAATAGATAACAGTTTGTTCAAATTATAACAACAATGTATTTGATTATGTATGCCGTCTGTGTGTGTGTGTGTGTGTGTGTGTAGAAGTGAAATGAATGACAGCAAGGATACAAGGGCTGGGAGGGTGAAATTAAGATTCTTTTATCATTATAGGGTACTAGCATTACCTGTGAATTAGAATAGTGTTATTTTAAAGTGGACTTGGATTAGTTTTCAATGTGTGCTGTAAACTCAAAGGCAACACCTAAAACATTAGGAAAGGAGTACAACATATGCTAAAAACAAAGATAAAATGAAATCATGTTAAATGCTCAGTTAAAAGCACAAAAGGCAGAAAAAGAATGGAGACAAAAGTTGGAACATGAAAACAACTGTAGCTATATTAATTTCATACAGAGGGCAGAGTATGAATAATAATTCTGTGGCATTGTTCTGCATGGAAGATTTGTCTCTTTTCTTCATATATTTATTAGATCATTTATTACAGACTTATGGATGTTTATTTTATACCTTGGCTTATAAATCAATACTACTTTATTTGTTCAAGTCATTCTAGCTTTGAATTTTGGGAGTTCATTCATTTGGCTCCTGTGTTCCTTTGAGACTGCTTGTTTCAGAGCAATTTCTTACTCTGGTACTAAAAGATGTTCCAGACCCCTCTTTTTTTTAAATTTAATTAATTAATTAATTAATTTATTTATTTATTTATGGCTGTGTTGGCTCTTCGCTTCTGTGCGAGGGCTTTCTCTAGTTGCGGCAAGTGGGGGCCACTCCTCATCACGGTGCGCGGGCCTCTCACTATCGCGGCCTCTCTTATTGCGGAGCACAGGCTCCAGATGTGCAGGCTCAGTAATGGTGGCTCACGGGGCTAGTTGCTCCGCGGCATGTGGGATTTTCCCAGACCAGGGCTCGAACCCGTGTCCCCTGCATTGGCAGGCAGACTCTCAACCACTGCGCCACCAGAGAAGCCCCCAGACCCATCTTTTATATTTCCTGTCCCATTGCTAGAATCAGTAATGTGTCCATGGAGTCCTGCTTCCTTTTATTGCAGAATGATATTACACATCAAGAACTGAAGTTAAGTTTGCTTACTGCTACTGGGATGCTTTTGTTCCAGGCCCTCTTGGCTGACAGAGAAAGTAAATATACGTGTGTTTACTAACCTTATCATTCACATATATCCGTAAGTATTTCTACATGTACTCACCTGTATCTGTTCTAAGTTAGACATGAGTTCATCCCACTCTCTCCTCCCCTCCTTGCTTATCTGTGAACTCTCACTCAAGCTGTGAAAAACTTGGCTCCCACCACCCACCATCCATTCCCTCAATTGTTTAATTCCAGCATACATTATAGAGTATCAGCATTTTAAACCCATACCCTTTATGATATAACTTTATTGCTTATATACAGTTTGGTCGTTAATGTCCACTTCTTTGCAAAATCACTTAGGTCAGCAACTTTTCTCCCCACCCACTTCATTGAGGTTGTTTTATACATTTGTAACATTTTTTTAAATCACATTCTGTGTTCCATCCTGGGATTTTCTCAACCTCCCAAATGACCTTAAAAAATTATATATTAAGTTTCACTCTTTGTACAGTAAAGTGTTTTGGAAAAATGCAGTTTTATGTATCTACAATTAAAGTATCATATATAATAGTTTCACCACCCTTGAAAATAATCCCCTGAGTTCATCTGTTGAATACCCTCTTCTTCCCTACCCCAAACCCCTAGTAACCACTGATCTTTTTATCATCTTTATACTTTGCCTTTTCCAGAATGCCATGTTACTGGGATCATGGAGTATGTAACATTTTCACACCAGTTTCTATAATTTAGCAATATACATGTAAGATTTATCCATGACCTCTTTGTGGTTTGATAGCTCATTTTTTAAACTATTGTAAAATATAGCTAACATAATCTCATTTTAACCATTTGTAAGTATACAATATACTAGCATTAAATACATTCACAACATTGTATAACCATCACATCTATGTGGCTCTCTCCGTCATCATCATGTTTTTTCTATATTTCAAATTCTCCGTAAGTCCTAACCTGACCACCTTATTTAATATTGCATCCTACCATCAATTATTTCACACCAAAACCTCTTCTAAAAAACTGCTTTTTCTTCTGTCCTTGCCACTCAAAACCTTCTAACACACAGTAAATTTGAGTGTTTTTCTTTTTGTTCATTGTGGTTGTTCCATGCTAAATGTAAGCTCCAGGAAGGCAAAAGTTGTTGTTTTGCTTGCTGATATATACAAGATCTTAGAAGAATACCCTGAACATAGTAAGTGCTCTCTCTTTCTCTCTCTCTCTCTCTATGTATATGTACTAATAAATAACTGGAAGAATGAATACAAGGACCTCTGAGTCAGCAGGACATAGATTTATTTTAAACATGTTTTGTTTGGGAGCTGGCGTTAGAGCTGGGGACCAAGTAGATGTCACTGGTTTTTGTTTTTTTTTCTCATTTCTCTCCTCAAGTGAATTTTTACAGCAAGTGGCTTTAAATTCATGAGAAAAAATTACTGGATGGCCACTCTAGCTAACCCTCATGGTTTTGGAAAGTGCCCAATGACCTAATTTTATAACTCTCTCTCAACATTGTGAAGCTTACTGTTCTTACAGTTTTCAGAAGAGTTCTGTTCATTTACAGAGTCAACTCCTAAACTTGTTAAGTTGAAAGTTTTTATGCTTAATTATTCACCAATTAGTTTCCATTCTTTTTCTCTTTCTATTTCCAAGAAATCTTCCAATATTTTGCCTACTTATGGCACATTGCCATTCCCCCCTCTTATTTGATTTTATTTTTAGTATCTATTTTTAATTAATTTAGGTTGGAAAGTAGATAAACTCATGTAATCATGTGTGCCACATGAACTGGAAGACTCTGAGAGTTTATTTTTATTTTAAGTGGGAAACAAACCTAAAAGCTCACACGGCATTGTGCATAGGCCCAGCAAATATTATGATTCACAGATATTGTTAAGTCTATATAAAAATGTTATGAATAAGAAAATAAGCATTAATAAATTCATAATGTGTTAATAAATTTGTAGACTGTTAATAAATTTGCAGTGTTAAAAATTTGTAGAAATTCTGGGCTTCCCTGGTGGCGCAGTGGTTAAGAGTCCACCTGCCAATGCAGGGGACGCGGGTTCGTGCCCCGGTCCAGGAAGATCCCACATGCCACGGAGCAGCTAGGCCCGTGAGCCATGGCCCCTGAGCCTGTGCATCTGGAGCCTGTGCTCCGCAACAGGAGAGTCCACAACAGTGAGAGGCCCGTGTACCGCAAAAAAAAAAAAATAAATAAAAGTGAGAGGGTTTAATATGAGAAGAAATGTTTTCTACTGCTGCACCTTGTATTAACTGTCCCTTAAGGCTCATTTCCTAGAATAGATTTGTTCCAGGTTCTCAGAGCGAATGACAAAAGAAAAAAACACCTGTTATGAAGCTCAAGAACACAATCTTTCCTTTTCTGTTTTTTTTTCTTTTTCTTGTCCTAAAATGCCAGTGAATGGTATCCCTACACCCCTCCATCCATTTTCTTCTCATTATTTACTAGTCTTATTGCATGATAAACTGAGAATACAATGATTGCTCTTTGTGGGATTTTTCTTTTTTGCTTCGTTGGTATATGTTTTGGAAAATAATGTGTTGTGCTTTGCTATGTAAAATTTCAATATCTAGCTCCCTAGTTCCAACTGGCTAACTGTATTAGGCAAATCCTAAATCTCTCTTTCTTTCCTCCTATCTGGACTCCTAATTCTTAGTAAATTTACACTCATTTCCTTCATTGTAAGATTCTTATTATGTCTATTTCTCTTTGTCTTTATTTCTACTTATACAAAATTGAAAACATAATGCGTGCATAATATTCACAACTTAAAACATTTGCCTTATTAAATATATCTGTGAATCATGCCCATTACTATTTATTTTATTCTATAGTTACCAATACATACACTTTAATTTTAACATTTGTTTATTTATTATCTATTTCATTAATAATTTTTAAAGTTTTACAATGTTAAATTTTTAATAAGCCCAAATGCATACTTACTATTGAGGAAACATAAGGTTTTATATGGTTACATAGAGGTTTTCATTTACGTTGTTTCAAATATTATATTATCAATTTATTTCTTCTTATTTTTTTGCTATTGGGAAATTTTCTATAGATGTATATGTGTATATACATATATATAGGTGTGTGTGTGTATATATGTGTGTGTGTATATATGCACACACAACATATATATCCATCTTCACTTTCCTTCTGATTGATTTTTTTTAATTCCACTTTTGGAGGAGAAAATGGAATACATGTTGTAGTTTCCACAGCATTTAGTTGCCCACAGTCACACTAAGTCAAAATTATTCTTGAAAGTTTCATATATTATCTCCATGAATGAGACCTAAAATTTCTCTCATAATAAGCCCAGCAACAGTTTTGCTTACAGCTTAAAAATTCATAGCAGGGCTTTCCTGGTGGTGCAGTGGTTGAGAGTCCGCCTGCCGATTCAGGGGACATGGGTTCGTGCCCCGGTCCGGGAGGATCCCACATGCTGTGGAGCAGCTGGGCCCATGAGCCATGGCTGCTGAGCCTGCACGTGTGGAGCCTGTGCTCCGCAACAGAAGAGGCCACAACAGTGAGAGGCCCGCGTACCGCAAAAAAAAAAAAAAAGAAAAAAAAAATTCATAACAGACCATTTATATGAAATAGTTTATGTTTAGAAGCCATGTAATGTGGCATATAATGCTTAGAGTATTATATGCTTCCATTATGGAAGTGGTACTGTAATATATTATCATAGCATATTGTAAGCCAACTGAGGGAAAAAGAGATTCAATTATCTAAGAGTCTCATTTCATGCTTGTTCAAGAATGTAAGGTCATGAGTATAATTAGTGTATGGCCTATGTCTGTAAATATATTTTTTTGTTCTCTCTTACTCTCATTTTTGCTAAATGCATATAATTTTTATTAATTTATCTATTTTTATATCATTGTGTATTAAGTAGTCTTGCTCCACTTTTCATATATGCCCAAGCTTACTTCAAAGGGAGAATATTTTACTCATCAGTATCCATGGGGAGATTCGTGTGTGTGTGTGTGTGTGTGTGTGTGTGTGTGTGAACCCACAAAGAATTGGCTGCCTAATGTAAGGCAGTACAAATATGTGTGTTGATTTGTAAATCTATTCATTTGTGCATGTCTATTCAAACGATATAAAAATGATGTCAACAGTATCATTAGCAGAAATTTTATTCCTTCTTTTTTGTTGCCCAGTCCTTGAAGAACAACTGGGTTGTTCACTTCCTTGTGAATCTTATAATTCACTCTGCTAAGGATATTGGAGGGAAATCAATTAAACATCACTTTTGCTTTCAAAGTAAGCCTTGTCCTCTCCACTCCAGTGCTATCAAATAAATTTCATGCATTCTCAGACTGTGAAAGTACTAATTAACATTATTAAATATCACCATACAAATGTACTTTGATTTCTAAAAAAGGAAAAGCAAAGCAAGTGGTAAGTACAAGATCAATCCATTATTTTTATAGCAGATAAAATTTTCTCTACGAATTACTTTATAGCAATAAGATATACCCATGTTCAGTTCTAAATTAATTCAGGTTATAATAATTAAAATTTGTACATCTGTATTGTTCACAGAGATGGATTGCAAATTACTGCTGTCTACTTCCTTACTGAGTTTACAGTTATAATATGCTAAATACAATTTTAAGCCCACCCACCAAAATAAGTTTCATAGGTATTTCTAGTACTCACAGAGATAGATGATATATTTTATTTGAGGTAAAAACTTTTTAATATTTTTTCCTACCAATATAATTGGTATTTACTATACTATACTATAAATATATATTTATATAACTTATATATTTATAATTATATAATATATAATTTATAAAATAAATATATAATTTTATACTATAAAATTCTAAAACTAAAACAAAAGCAACAATTTCAATTTTCTTTCTTAGAGTAATTTGAGACCGAATACAGAGTTTGAAATTTTGGGATGCTAATACTGCCTTCTTTCCCTTCTGATTTCTAAACAACTGAAAAGAGATAAGTTTCCAAAAATCCAAAATCCAGGAGTTTTGAGTATATTTCAAAGAATGGCACTCATATATCATATTTCCTCTTTCTCTGTCCATTCTTTCTCCAAATTCAGACTTTTTAGCCTGTGTGGGAAAGTTAAATCTTAATTTTTGTTAAATCTGCAGGAAATATGAATATATTTGCTCCATCCAAAGAATGAATGTGTGTGTGCATGCGAACTTCTTTGCATACCCATGAGCATAATAAGGGACAATTAGATCCCACATTTCCCTCATTACTGGCCCAGCTTAATAGCAGAATTGATGTGAATTTGTTAGCAGGCCTACCCACTATACTAGCCACCTCCCACCATGTGTATGAGCAAGGTAGTTAAGGAGAAAATGAGGCCAGAAAGACAACACTCCAGTATTTCTTTCTATGTAGGCTGACTCAGAACTCCTCTTTTTCTATGAAAAGCTAAACAGATTCTTATTAATAAAAGTTTATAATTCATACAGTTTTAGATATATTTTCAGGTAGATATGTAAAGTATATAAAGACAAATGTTATGTAATTTTTTTTCTCCCACTGCTTACACATTGATGCTTCTTCCTATTTTCGGTGATATTATCAATGGTTATCTCAAAGTCCTTCACTCAGTAAATCCCCTTAACATCTACCACAAAAATGATACCATCTATCACAAAAGTCTTATGTAATAGGCTTTGGTATTTTATTCAGCTTATATTCTTTGCTTTAGATGTAGATTATCCTTTAAAAATGAGTAGCTATTATTCAATAGGGAGTAAAAAATATATATATAAGTAGCTTAATCATGTTTCTTATAATATGCAGTCATACATGAGGTGTGAAAATGTACAATAAAATGAACAAAGAAATTAAGCAAGCAGAGGAATAAACGTATGAGTTAGATTAACAAGCATCTATAATTTTGGAAAATCTTGTCTTCCAAAGCATACATAATATGGTTTTCACACACTTGGAATCAAACAAACAGGCATTAGGTTGATTATCAAAGAACTAAGAAAGCACCAAGAAAATGTTACCTCAGACCCAAAGTTTCTCCACATATCACAATAACATTCTAATATAGAAGCCTGGTTATTACATGAAAGGAAGGAGAGCAATAAGGCATCCCATGGTGGGATTCATGCTCAGTAAGGAGGTATTAGGAGGAAATCTGAGCAGGGTCGTACAACGTTGGGCTCTCAACAAAGAGGAAAAAAAAGAGTCATCAATATGTTAAGGTATTAACGAAAGGTCTGTATAATGTACAGGTATCATATAATGACTTGCATAGGGATTTCATAATGAAATAGAATAGTGAATGCTCCTGTAAGAGTACTTCAATTTTTTCATGTCTCCTACAATATCGACTTGAACTTGTGAAAATAGGATGATGTTAAATTAGTATACCATTGCCTGATATTAGTTCATTTTGTTCTTTCCTTCAGTGCTTCTATAAAACATATGCCTCCAGGCCTTTTAAAAAGTAGCATATAACTTTAATGAGGGTATATACCTCATTAAAGAAGAATATGAAAGATGAATACCTCCTTCATATTACTGTTTGTTAAACAGATTTTTGTTGCCTGTTAGTGAGGCTGGCATCCAAGTTACTGGATTGCACATCAGAATTTTTTTTTTTTTAAATAAAGAATAGGGCTTCCTTGGTGGCGCAGTGGTTGAGAGTCCACCTGCCGATGCAGGGGACACGGGTTTGTGCCCTGGTCCGGGAAGATCCCACATGCTGCGGAGCAGCTGGGTCCGTGAGCCATGGCTGCTGAGCCTGCGCGTCCGGAGCCTGTGCTCCACAACAGGAGAGGCCACAACAGTGAGAGGCCTGCGTACCACCAAAAAAAAAAAAAAAAAAAAAAAAGAATAGACTGGACTAGAACATAATACAGTAAAGCATAAATGCAACAGAATGAGTCTAGTAGAAGGCAAAATACCATAGGGGATTACTCAGATCCTTTGTAAGACCTGTCCAGATTGCCACAAATTTTGCAGGAAACTGGGAGACCTGGAACTTAGAGAGGATGCAACAAATTGGATCCCTGACATTTCATATTTTATGATATAAGATACTTATGGGTGAGGTCACCTTAGACCCTCCAGCTCCATAATATCCACCAGCTAAATGCAGCTGCATATGTGGGCCTAGGTGATTTTGAAAAGTAAATAGATCTTATATTGAAATATCATTTCTTGAGTATTTCAAGATTCTCTGTTGGAAATAATATTTTTCGATAGAAAAGTGAAATACAAGAGTAACTTTAACTTGAAGTTGTGTTATTCTAATTGTCATCATCGATAATGTTCTCTTCACAATATTGCAGCAATATTAAGAATCTGTAGCGACTAGGGCAATTACTTTTAAGTTTTGCTTTCTACGTATGGCAATTTTTTTTCTGTATTAAACATGTTGGAAAATATCATATTTTTCTTCATGGAGTTTTAAATTTAGCCTGTTAATATTTTGAAAATACCAGATGGGAACATGACAGAGGAACTATGGCACCAACTGGAAAGAACTCACATTGGCCAAATTTGGTACAATTTGAACATCAAAAAGAATAATGATCTTAATGGATTATAACACATTGAATTAAAAATTTTTAAAAATGAATCTTTGTGAAATCAAATAAGGATATATTATTCTTTCAAAAATGTTGAACAAATCTTAATTCAGAATAATAGATTTCAAAATTTGGAAAAGCAGGTGCTATGTCAGATTAAAGAGTTCCTGTCAGCAGTGCACTCTGTATGTATCTGCTTACTTTACCTACATATAATCTGTTACCTACTTTGAAAATCTTATTAGTTTATAATGTTAAGCCAATCCATATCTTCTGGAATAACTGAAAACAATACACAAAAACATGCAGAATTTACTGCCTACTCTAAATATGTAATGGTCACTTGTATGCAAATGATGAAGGTTATCTAGGTATAAACTTCAACCGGTAAATTGGTAAGTATATATCAATAAGCGTGTAATAGTTGCTGAAAGAACATTTTCAATGAATAATATTTTATTTTAGGCAAGAAGGCGTGGAGGTTAGGGGTTAAAGATAGATTGCTGGGTTCAATATGTGGTGTGTCTTTACATCAACATATGAATTTAGGAATTGACTTCTCTTCACATTTCATATGAAAAACACTGATGATTATTTTAACTAATGCAAAGACATCTTTGAAGAATACACCTTTCAAAACTTAGAGCAGAGCTTAGTATGTGATAAATTCTCAGTAATTCTCAATAGTGAAACTAAGCTAATAAATAAATAATGATCTTTGTACCAGAAACCATGTTAAAGTCTTCACACATTTCAATATATTTAATCTTCATCCTCAGCTCTACTTACTATCAATGGGACTGTTTCAGTTAAAAGTGAAAGATAAAGAAGTAACATAACCTTCCCAGTTTTACTTAATAACTTATTGGATAACCTGGGGCCGAAAATCATATGTGTAAATGACAAACATTGAATTTTAGCCACTATGAAAATGTTCTAAATGTGATGGATTCATCCTGTACATGATGACTGTGGGTTACCTTTACCTTGTGGGATAGCCAAGGACTAGTGGTACCATTCTAACTGTGAATTGTGAAACAAATTGCCTTAAATGTTTTTGAGAAGTTTTCAAAAGACTATATGTCAATTCTTAAAATTAACAGATAATTTCCTTACGCATTTATGTAAGGTACATTGGATTTTGGGCCAGGATTACTGAAAGTGGAACTTTTCTTTTAAACACAATGAATGTGAGAGTGTCTGATTCCTCTGGGGGTTGCCAGCTACCAGCCTGAAAAATCAGTGTGATAACTAAAATTGTAAAATGTAGCTTTTAATTTGTTCTTACAGTCTATTGAGCAAGACAGTCAACCATGACAACACCCACCTGTCCATGCCTATAATTTCTTTAGCTACCCACAGTTATGCACACGGTTCAGCAAGACATAAATCATTCTTTCACTGTAGAAGGATTTAAATGCATATACTTAAATAAAATCTTTATTCACACTTAAAAGTTGAAAAATTATGGAGAGGAATTCTTCACAGTGAGGATCAATATATATGTGAGCAGAAATTATCAATTTCCTCATTCCAAAGAAATATGTTATATGGTTAGTTAATAAGCTAATAGAGCTAAGGCCGATTTTGAATTTCTTGTGTCCAGTAAATCATTGCAAATGGAAAGAATTTCGTTTGCAATGCTCTCTTTCCATGAGCTCCACTTGCTTAAAAATAATAATAAATATTTTCATTTCAGTAGTGACCTGTCTAAAAGATTTAAGGAATTTGTATACACATTCACTTTTAAGCAATTCAATTACATTATCTAAATATCCTGAACATATAAATGTATGTTTTAAAGATTGCCAGTAAAATTTCAAGGACGATTTAGGATTTTAGCTATTGTTCTTAATTTATATTGGTACTCATTAGGCATTTTAGATATTACTTGTATTTAAATCAATCAGTCATAATTCTATTTGTGGTAAGTTTAATAGTTTCACTTCCATAGGGTAATCTCAGGCTGAATAAGAATACCAATAGAAAGTGGATGTAACTATGTATTTTTGTGACATTCAGTATAAGATAGATTTATGATTATCCTACTGTGAATCTAATTTAACTTTCTATCACTTTTTCCCATAAAGGTAACTATGGTTTTAAGATACATTTGTATTCAATATTAATTAAAGCCAATAAATAAAATTCTACAGTACCCTGACAGGTTGAATTCTGGATAGGGGATTAAGTTACAAAAAATGAAAACAAAAGGCATTAATTTGACTTCTAGGTCTCATATTAGTTAAAGTGCATTTTCTTTAAAAGACAGAATTATGTAGTTTATAAATTTTGAAACTAAGGAAAGAATATATGAAAAAGAAATTAGAAATTGCTTAGTTCTAAGCTATTTTTTCAAAATAGTGATAGGATTGATGTACTAGATTCGATTATCACTCCCTTTTGTTTTTCTTCTTTGCAGTATTACACCCATTCCTTTGAGGTGCAAATTTTTCAGTGATTCCAACTGTGGACAAAGTATCATTCTCTGTCCCATTGATACTGGGCATATTAGTAGAGTTGATTGTGGCCAATGGAATGTGAGTGTGTATGAGGAGACTAACATGATCGATTTTTGCTCCTGAACTCTGTTGATCCAAGGTGAGAATAACATACAACAAATAGCCACTAACAGTGCTCCTTCAACCTAGATCCCAAAATGAGCCTTATAAAGTTGAACAGAACTACCTAGCCCACCAAGATCAGCCAAAACACAAGTGAACTTTAAGCCTGTGCATATGAAAATAAATTTTTATAGGAAGACACTGAAACTTTACAGTAGATTACTACTTTTTCCCAACAAAAAAATTATTTATACAGAAGGTTTAACATGTGTTGCTTCTAGTTGTAAAATCTCACTTTTTGAAGGGATACATGAGCTATTTTTTCTCTATTTTATCTATTGTTTGACTTATATATTCACCATGTTTTCAATGTTTTTATATTTTCACTTCTCTCTCATTGATTAACTAACTAACAACTTTCTGTGCTTGGGTTAATATCTTGAAAAGATCTAACGTTATTAAAGAATTTTGAAGGGTAATATACTTTTGGTAGTGATGAGTGTTAGTGAGTTGAGAGGAAACACTAGAAATAATATAATAATTCATTTTTATGTTTAAATTAATATTCTTAATAGTAATAACCTTTATTTTAAATGACATCCTTCCATAGAATCTAAAATACATTTCTGATACCTTTTATTAGAAATGGGCAGCAGTGGTTACCATTAGTTCAATAATAAATCACAACCTTTCATCTGTTTCTGCAGACATATGTTTGAAAGAGGAATTCATCAATACATGAGATGCTATTTTAAATGTTAATGAATAAAGTTTTGTGCAACTTAGCTACCTCACAAGAGAAATAAATATTTAATCCAACTGAGATAGGAGGAGTAAAAATATCCATGTATTCCCAGGGGAAAGATGAAATATAAATTGATATGAAGTTAAAAATATTTCTGTGAGTTAAAATTCCTCTTGCAAATACACTTGGATTTGTCAGTTGTTTACAATTTTGCTTAGAGGATCACTTAAATTGGCTGTAGTTCCAAGGAAAACAGTAATCATTTGATTGAAATGAATGAACTCTTGTGAGGCCCTGAACACTTTCTAATATTTCTTCCCATGCCTATAATTGTGAGAAGTCACATAACTTCAACAGAAGAATGGCTCTGCATAAATGGGTGTGGCTTCAATGGATGACTAAAAATGTTCACCAGATATGCTGAGGCTCTTTTCCATGGCCCACTGCTGCCTGCATAATTAACTCACTTGGAAATTTAGGTCCTTATGTTGAAGCTTAATAGAGAAAAGACTTACACTATTAGATAATTAACAGATATATATCCTCATATATTATTATTATTACATCCTTATATATTATTACAAAGCACTAATTTTGGAGTCAGTTTGAAAGGAATAATTGTAGTGATCACCATAATTAACTAAATTAAGAGCAACACCAGCATTAGCAGCACTACAGTACCTTCCACACTTAAATTCTTTTGGATTTTTTTTTTTTTTTTTTAGTTCTTGGGAGGAAAAATTGAAGCTTCTAAAATATCCTTTGTAGTCAATTTATTTTTTTTATATCATATTGGTCAATTAATTGATTTATGTTACACATTAAATTCTTCCCATATTAATACCATTTTCTCATACCTGATAATTATATCTCTAAAGAGAAACAACTGAACTTTTTCTCATGGAAAAACATCACAATCTTGTCACATCTAAACTTTTTTCTCTCCTTAGTGAACAATTTTTTCAACATGTATCACACAGCCCAACTTCTATGTACCACATTATTTAGGTTCTTTTTCATTGAATCCTCACTATTTTCTCCATTTCCTTTAAAAATATGACAACCGGAATAGGATGCTACTAGCAAGCATGTCATTTCCATATAATTTAGGTCCCATTTACACAAGAAGTCAGTAGAAATAAAGAAAAAGGTTTTTTTTTTCTACATTGAACATTCCCAGCTTAATGTAACTGAGGGCTATTTGAGCAGTTCAAGCCCATGGTGCCTGCTTTCCTACTACATAGGATTCTCTACTAGCATAACTGGAGCACAAATTTAAGCACAGTATTGATTATTTCAGAAATGACAGAATTAATGGAAGACATTGTTCTTCAAATTTTTATGGGCTAATTTTTTAATAATTAAAAAAAACTTTTAATGAAATGGCCTGAGAAACTTGTTATTAAAAAAACATTAAATATTAAGTATTTTAATAGCATATTAATAATCAAGTTTAAAATTATAGATTATAATAAAATGAACCATTCTATTTATAGCCCCAGGTTAATAAACAAACAGGCTATTATCCTTAATTTTGAAGCATTTTTTATTCCCATTTATAAGTTAACCAAAATAATTTTCCTTTTTTCAGGTAATTAAGCTATGTGAAGAAATGATTTACTCATAAACATTGTAATTTTTTGAGTGACTTTTCAGGATTGAAATTATAAATATTTACATTCTTCAAAACATTGTCACTGAAGCTTTTCTAAATTGCTACTTCTTCATAGTAAAATTCATTCACTCTGCTATTATAAACTTAGTTAAATCCATTGTTATCATATTTTAATTTATTTGCTATGCAATTTGAAGCATTTTAAATTTCAGATTAATATCATTTATTGAGAATATCATTAATATAATTACTATTTCTAATGTAAACCTGGCATTCATGTCCAAACAGTAATTTCATTCAAACCAAGTTTTGTCTGTTTGTGTCAAATACATTGTAAGCTTTCAAACGTCATTATTAAAAGAAAAATAAATATATAAGAGATAGGATGCAGCATATAAATAACAGCTTGGTCTAGAATAAGTTTAGACCAAGTGGGAAAACTGCAAAATACAAGATTAAACATGTGCCACACTACCAACTTTTTGATATGACATGAAATTTTATACATAATATTTCCTGTATTAATGTTGTAAAAGTAATTTTTAAATTAGTACCCTACAGAATACACTGTTTTAGATTTTGCAGATATTGTAATTAACAGTTTTAAACAATCCCTACATTTATATTCGTTCTCACAAAAAATGTTATTAAAATGTATTTGTAATTAGGATTGACTGAAAGATTATCAAGCTGTCTACAAGAGACCAAATTCAGACCAAGGGACACATACAGACTGAAAGTGAGGGGATGAAAAAAGATATTCCATGCAAATGGAAATCAAAAGGAAGCTGGAGTGGCAATTCCCATATCAGACAAAATAGACTTTAAAACAAAGTCTATTACAAGCGTCAGAGAAGGACACTACATAATGATCAATGGATCAATCCAAGAAGAAGATATAACAATTGTAAATATTTATGCACCCAACAGAGGAGCACCTCAATACATAAGGCAAATACTAACAGCCATAAAAGGGGAAATCAACAGTAAAACAATCATAGTAGTGGATTTTAACACCTCACTTTCACCAATTGACAGATCATCCATATTAAAACAAATAAGGAAACACAAGCTTTAAATGATACATTAAACAAGATGGACTTAATTGATATTTATAGGACATTCCATCAAAAATCAACAGAATACACCTTCTTCTCAAGGGTTCATGGAACATTCTCCAGGATAGATCATATCTTGGATCACAAATCAAGCCTTGGTAAATTTAAGAAAATTGAAATTGTATCAAGTATCTTTTCCGACCACAAGGCTATGAGACTAGATATCAATTACAGGAAAAAATCTGTAAAAAATACAAACACATGGAGGCTAAACAATACACTACTTAATAACCAAGAGAGCACTGAAGAAATCAAAGAGGAAATCAAAAATACCTAGAAACAAATGACAATGAAAACACGATGACCCAAAGCCTATGGGATGCAGGAAAAGCAGTTCTAAGAGGGAAGTTTATAGCAATACAATCCTACCTCAAGAAACAAGAAACATCTCAAATAAACAACCTAACCTTACACCTAAAGCAATTAGAGAAAGAAGCACAAAAAAACCACAAAATCAGCAGAAGGAGAGAAATCATAAAGATCAGATCAGAAATAAATGAAAAAGAAATGAAGGAAACGATAGCAAAGATCAATAAAACTAAAAGCTGGTTCTTTGAGAAGATAAACAAAATTGAAACACAATTAGCCAGAGTCATCAAGAAAAAAAGGGAGAAGACTCAAATCAATAGAATTAGAAATGAAAAAGGAGAAGTAACAACTGACACAGCAGAAATACAAAAGATCATGAGAAATTACTACAAGCAACTCTATGCCAATAAAATGGACAACCTGGAAGAAATGGACAAATTATTAGAAATGCACAACCTTCCGAGACTGAACCAGGAAGAAATAGAAAATATGAACAGACAAATCACAAGCACTGAATTGAAAATGTGATTAAACATCTTCCAACAAACAAAAGCCCAGGACCAGTTGGCTTTACAAGTGAATTCTACCAAACATTTAGAGAAGAGCTAACACCTATCCTTCTCAAACTCTTCCAAAATATAGCAGAGGGAGGAACACTCCCAAACTCATTCTATGAGGCCACCATCACCCTGATACCAAAACCAGACAAAAATGTCACAAAGAAAGAAAACTATAGGCCAATATCACTGATGAACATAGATGAAAAAATCCTCAACATAATACTAGCAAACAGAATCCAACAGCACATTAAAAGAATCGTACACCATGATCAAGTGGGGTTTATCCCAGGAATGCAAGGATTCTTCAATATACACAATTCAATCAATGTGATACACCACATTAACAAACTGAAGGAAAAAAAAACATATGATCATCTCAATTGATGCAGAGAAAGCTTTCGACAAAATTCAACACCTATTTATGATAAAAACTCTCCAGAATGTAGGCATAGAGGGAACTTACCTCAACAAAATAAGGGCCATATATGACAAACCCACAGCCAACATCGTCCTCAATGGAGAAAAACTGAAACCATTTCCACTAAGATCGGGAACAATACAAGGTTGTCCACTCTCAGCAGTGTTATTCAACATAGTTTTGGAAATTTTAGCCACAGTAATCAAAGAAGAAAAAGAAATAAAAGGAATCCAAATTGGAAAAGAAGAGGTAAACCTGTCACTGTTTGCAGATGACATGATACTATACATATAGAATCATAAAGATGCTACCAGAAAAATACTAGAACTAATCTCTGAATTTGGTAAAGTAGTAGGATTCAAAATTAATGTACAGAAATCTCTTGCATTCCTATACACTAATGATGAAAAATCTGAAAGTGAAATCAAGAAACCCTCCCATTTACCACTGCAACAAAAAGAATAAAATATCTAGGAATAAAGCTACCTAAGGAGACAAAAGACCTGTATGCAGAAAATTATAGACACTGATGGAAGAAATTAAAGATGATAGAGGGCATCCCTGGTGGCCCAGTGGTTGAGAGTCCGGCTGCCGATGCAGGGGACACTGGTTCATGCCCCGGGCCGGGAAGATCCCACATGCCACGGAGCGGCTGGGCCCCTGAGCCATGGCCGCTGAGCCTGTGTGTCTGGAGCTTGTCCTCTGCAACGGGAGAGGCCACAACAGTGAGAGGCCCATGTACCACAAAAAAAAAAAAAAAAAAAAAAAAGATGATAGAAATATATGGAGTGATATACCATGTTCTTGGATTGGAAGAATCAACATTGTGAAAATGACTATTCTACCCAAGGCAATTTACAGATTCAGTGTAATCCCTATTAAACTACTGCTGCCATTTTTCACAGAACTAGAACAAAGAATTTCATAATTTGTATGGAAACACAAAAGACCCCGAATAGCCAAAGTAATCTTGAGAAAGAAAAATGGAGCTGGAGGAATCAGGCTCCCTGGCTTCAGACTATACTATAAAGCTACAGTAATCAAGACAGTATTGTACTGGCACGAAAACAGAAATATAGATAAATGGAACAGGATAGAAAGCCCTGAGATAAACCCATGCACATTTGGTCACCTTATCTTTGATAAAGTAGGCAAGAATACACAGTGGAGAAAAGACAGAATCTTCAATAAGTGGTGCTGGGAAAACTGGACAGCTACATGTAAAAGAATGAAATTAGAAAACCCCATAACACGATACACAAAAACTCAAAATCGATTAAAGACCTAAATGTAAGGCCAGACAATATCAAACTCTTAGAGGAAAATATAGGCAGAACACTCTGTGACATCACAGCAAGACCCTTTTTAAACCATCTCCTAGAGAAATGGAAATAAAAACTAAAATAAACAAATGGGACCTAATGAAACTTCAAAGCTTTTTCACAGCAAAGGAAACCATAAATAAGATGAAAAGACAACCCTCAGAATGGGAGAAAATGTTTGCAAATGAAGCAACTGACAAAGGATTAATCCCCAAAATTTTCAAGCAGCTCATGCAGCTCAATATCAAAGAAACAAATTATCCAATGCAGAAATGGGCAGAAGGCCTAAATAGATATTTCTCCAAAGAAGATATACAGGTTGCCAACAAACACAGGAAAGAATGCTCAACATCACTAATCATTAGAGAAATGCAAATCAAAACTACAATGAGATATCATCTCATACCAGTCAGAATGGCCACCATAAAAAATCTACAAACAATAAATGCTGGAGAGGGTGTGGAGAAAAGGGAACCCTCTTTCACTGTTGGTGGGAATGTAAATTGATACATCCAATATGGAGAACAGTATGGAGGTTCCTTTAAAAACTAAAAATAGAACTACCATATTACCCAGCAATCCCACTACTGGGCATATACCCTGAGAAAACCATAATTCAAAAAGAGTCATGTACCACAATGTTCATTGCTGCTCTATTTAAATAGCCAGGACATGGAAGCAACCTAAGTGTCCATCAACAGATGAATGGATAAAGAAGATGTGGCACATATACACAATGGAATATTACTCAGCCATAAAAAGAAATGGAATTGAGTTATTTGTACTGAGGTGGATGGACCTAGAGTCTGTAATACAAAGTGAAGTAAGTTGGAAAGAGAAAAACAAATACCGTATGCTAACACACACACACACACACACACACACACACACACACATATATATATATATATATATATATATATATATATATGATTTAAAAAACAAAAAGTCATGAAGAACATAGGGGCAAGATGGGAATGAAGACACAGACCTACTAGAGAATGGAATTGAGGATATAAGAGGGGGAAGGGTAAGCTGGGACAAAGTGAAAGAGTGGCATGGACATATATACAGTACTAAATGTAAAATAGATAGCTAGTGGGAAGCAGCCGAATAGCACAGGGAAATCATCTCGTTGTTTTGTGACCACCGAGGTGGGTGGGATAGGGAGGGTGGGCGGGAGGGAGACAGAAGAGGGAAGAGATATGGGGATATATGTATATGCATAACTGATTCACTTTGTTGTAAAGCAGAGACTGACACACCACTGTAAAGCAATTATATTCCAATAAATATGTAAAAAAAAGTCAGTTCTAGTTGGAAATGTAAAAATGTTTATTTCCAATCTCCTCTCTGAGCTCTTCCAAATATTTCTCACCTCTTTAGCTTATAAACCAGTGACATTGTGTGGTGCAATTTGGCTTATAGGTAGATAGAGAGCTCTAGAAATAGATATACATAAAATCCTCCTTTCTACTGAAGTAAAGGTGTTAATTTAGAAATATTATTGAATAATATCTTTTTCTTTGCTAAAATGCAAGCCTGCTTTTGAGAGTATTATTTAGAAAAAAAATTAATCTTTTTATCTCAATATACTTTCTATATATTTTATTTTGTCCATGAGATTATTGTGAAATTAGTACTGTCATCTTCATGAATTTTTATTTCTCCATCTATGAATGACTAACCACAGACTAATTGTGAATTTATGGTTCAAGTATAAATAAAACCAGCACTAGTGTAGTCATTATGGGCCCAAGTTTTGAAGTTAGACAACTGGGTGCAAACTCAGACTTTGGACCTAACTATTCTATGTTGGATAAATTATTTAACTGCTCTATGACTCAGTTTACTCAACTCTTCAGACTGGACCATAATGAGAGTAACCTCTACCTTAAAGGATTGTTCTGAGAATTAAAAAGTTAACATATGAACACTTAGAAGAGTACTTAGTGAACATGAATAGATACTAAATCTAGTACACTCTAAACAAATTGAATAAATCAGTAAGGATATTGAAATAATTGTCAGGACAAACAAAAATCCCAGCAGAGCCATGTTAAGAGATTTTTAACTTTGTAAAAGGGATGATTAGTAGGGTGAATTTTATTAGCTCGAATGTCTAGGAAATACACTGGAATGGATTACACCTTAACATACATTTCAGAATTGGATTCTGTGATTTTTCTTTACTTAAAATGAACAATATGCCTCCACCTCACTTTAATGGGCAATTATGTCAAATACATAAATCTTAACTTTATGGTGTTCACAGTTCTCATGCAATAAAAATGTATAAACTGAATTTTACTTTATATTAGAGAGGGAATTTCTTGCTTGACATGTTTAATTTCAAGATAGCATAGCTCTTAAGGTAATAAGAGAAATTTCAATATTATATGAGGGTCTATAAATTCACAATGGCAAACTAATTATGATGGCACATGCAGTTTCCTGACAGAGGTTATTCCAACACTCTGTAAATCTGTATTTCTTAAATTCCTCTACTGTAGTTCAGATTACAACTCAGTAATGGAGGGGAGGACTAATAAAACAGTACTATGACAGACAATACTTGCACACTGCCTTTTCTCCATGTGCCAGAGGAAATAATTAGTGTTAGCCATAATTATTCTGCCTATGAACCAAGATTATTATTACAGCAAGATTATATCTTTGGAGAAGTATTTCATACATAGATGTTCCTCAGACAGTATTCTATATTATGTTTTAAATGTCTGCTAAAAAAGAAGTTCACTGTGTAGAGAATTTTAAGAATTATGGCTAAAGTTACCATAAGTGAGTTTTTTTTGTAGAGAATTTTTTAATGTTTCCAGTATAGGGGTTACAACATGCCTCACTTTCCAAACTTCTACAAATACAGAAAACTGCTTTTCAGAACGTTGTGAACATTCACTAGTATTTAGACCAACTATAATGGAAACTCTGTGTTAGATAGAAAAATAACGAATTAGTCTATTGTCAAAGTAAATTAACAACATTTATGTAAGAAAATTCTATTCTAGCTGAAAATCTGCCTCTTGCTGAATTTAACAAATGTTTAAGTAAAATACATTACTAAAATAACAGCAATTTTTCTTCTTAAACATAGTCTTTCAATCCATATCACAGGTGCCTGGATTATTCACCTTCTCCAACACTACTTGTAGTTGATTCTTGGTGAGTTTACTATCCATATAAAAATATTGTCTTTGGCTTTAGTCAGAGCTGACCTCCCTGTTTCCAAAACCTATTGTCTATAATTCTCCTTCATTTTACTTGAGATATTTGATACAATTTGTTGCTCCTTTCTTTACTTCAGTGTTTACACACAGTTCCTGAATTCCATTTTGTTAAATGACATTAACATTAGTTAAATTTCCAAGTTTATATATCTCCAGTAATCTAGCCCTCTCCTCTGAATAACAGAATCATATACGTATATAACTCTAAACCTGGCTTTCACAGAACCATCTTTAATGTATTACGTCCACACTTAACTTTTAATCCTAACCCTCCTCCTCTCACTGCCTTCTATATTTCACTAAATGGCAATTCTATTCTTCTGATTGATCAGTACCAGACTTTGGAGGTGTCCTTGAATCCTCTTTGTCTCTGAATCCATGAATAAATTTGAGGACTCTCCAAACTAAACCCACAGTCTATTTGTCACTTTGTCCACCATTACCATGTTGGTCAATGTTCCTATCATGTACTGCAGGATAATTAAAAGTCTCCTTTCAGCTTCAAACATATATTCCACACTTAGTTTACAAGTCAGAGAGAAATTTTTTACTTCAATCAAGTGGCTTCTCAACTTTTACATCAGAGAGAACTTCTTAGAACTTATTACTTAAAATAATATCTAAAATGGTATCTACCAGTCCCAACCATTGTCTTACTCTCTCTTTCCCATGTTCTGGGATAGATTTTATAGTACTTAATACCATCTGATATTTTTAAAATTTTATGGAGAAATATTATTTATTTATACAGATAAAGAGAGATAAATACATGTCCTTACAAGAGTTTATCTGGGAGGTAAATCATGGATTAAAAAAAAAAATCTGTGTTTTTTACACTGTGTAGATGTATGCTATTGCACTCGATAAAGAAATGAATAAGGTTTACCTTTTAGTGATTATAGAAAAGTATTTTTAATTTTTTACATGTAATTGTAATTTTATGCATGATATTTAAAACGGAGAGGAAAATAGAAAAATGAAAAAAGAACTAATATTTATCAAATTTCTTAGTATGTTCTGAACACTGTTATATACTTTACAAACATTATCTCTTTTAAATCAAACAGCAACATTTGAAGTAAATGTTACCTTAAGTTGATGAAGAAATTGGAGTTTGAGCAAATTGAGATTTTTTTCCAAGCTGGTAAAATAACACAATAAATTTTTATAAAATAAATTGTTTTCATACAATACTTACCTAATGCTTTCATATCTCTACCCCTATTATCTATCTATCCATTTATTTATCATTTATCTATCTATTCTCTGCATCTGTATTTCCATTACCTTTCATGTAATATTTATCCAGAAAATTGATGTTAAACCAAAATATGTCAGTCATGACATGAAACATAATAAAATTATAAATCAATTCCAATAAAATTTGATTTTCAAAACAAGCGATTTTTAAGTTGAATAAATAACCAAAACCAAATTCTAAGTTCCTTAAAAGAAATGCATTTAAATACAAGGATAAAGAAAACAATAAAAAAAAAAAGAATGAAAAAAAGATATGCTATAGTTATTGGACAGAGTTCAGTTAGGAAATAGAAATCACTCAAGATATTTTAACAGAGGGAATTTAATAAAAAGAATGCTTAACTGGATTTAAGGCTATTAATTTGATAAAAGAAAAAAAGAACACTGATGCATCCCCAAAGCTTCTAGCAGCTATCAAACTAAGGGCAGAGAAAATAAACAGAAGAATTATTAAAACTTGGAATTATTAACATTTTGGAAGCTCAAAAAAGTAATGCTGTGTTGGTGAAATTTAACTGCAGTGAGCCTCTGTGGAAAACCAGTCTATTGAGGGCATGCCAAGGAGCCAGTGTTAAAAAGCTCTGTTGCTACAGGAAATGACTAGCTCCCAAGGTGAAGAAGTATTGTGAAGGTGAATCTCAGAAGAACAGAAAATAGATAGGAATCCAAGAGGAAGCAAACAGTAGGAGAACATGACTTCATCATCCAAACTGCAGCCTACTCCAGTGATTTATTGACAGAACCTCACAAGGAGAGAGCTGAAAAAGCAGAGTTGTGGTTATCATCCCAGCTCAGCATCACAAAACTTAGCACAAACTCGTGTATTTTGGATCAGAGAGACAGTAGCTTAATAACTGAAATAATTCATATCTTTGGCTACCCAGCATCCATATACACCTTTCCATAAACATCTGAAATTTATCTCCCTTAAATGAAGGATGACAAAGTCCTAACCTTGATTCTGTATCTGTGAGAGTCACACTGTCTGTTGCTGAGCTATGTTATGTCCTCCAATTCAGACACATTCCAATCTGGTTACCCTATTACATAAAGTCTACATAGTAAATTGAATATTATAATAATATTTGAGGAGGAAGAAAAAATATACAGATTCATGTGTGTGTGTATAGTAGCTAACAGGCCTTAGTAATTGTAATCCTCAATTCAGTGGCTGGCCATGAAACCACAGGTGATATTTATAATGCCTTCCTTCCTTCCTTCA
The DNA here is from genome assembly GCF_964165515.1 of Mesoplodon bidens. Lineage (NCBI taxonomy): Eukaryota > Metazoa > Chordata > Mammalia > Artiodactyla > Ziphiidae > Mesoplodon > Mesoplodon bidens. The sequence goes on from NC_138160.1 coordinate 20,408,292, forward strand.
TTTTTTGAAATATTTTAGGGGAACTAATTCAAGAACAATAGGTATAAAACTATGATTTCACTACAAATTTCTGAATATTGCCATAGTAGAGGCCTGGACATGTAAATACTAGGGTTATTTGATTTAGGCACCATGGAGTAGGGTGCATTTTTAGGTCTAAAGAGGTAATGGCCTAGGACTTCCCTGGTGGCACAGTGGTTAAGAATCCACTTGCCAATGCAGGGGATGTGGGTTCGAGACCTGGTCTGGGAAGATCCCACATGCCACGGAGCAAATAAGCCCGTGCACCACAACTACTAAGCCTGCGCTCAATAGCCCACAAGCCACAACTACTGAAGCCCGTGCGCCTACAGCCCGTGCTCCACAACAAGAGAAGTCACTTCAATGAGAAGCCCGTGCACCACAATGAAGAGTAGCCCCTGCTCGCCGCAACTAGAGAAGGCCCACACTCAGCAATGAAGACCCAATGTAGCCAAAAATAAATAAATAAACTTAAAAAGAGGTAATGGCCTAGAAGTGTAGGACATCTTCAGCTGAAATTAATATCTTATTTGTTATTTCAGGATGTAGTACCACTTGATTAACAACTTCTACACTACATGCTACATATTTTATATTCATTTTTTTCTAAGCAATGACCTCAGCTGGTCAGGATTCTTTTTCCTCTGATAAAGTGGTCTAAATCTTCATTCCTGAAGAGTCAAAATGCCTTTTTTGATCATTGTTGTAGTTTGTTTGTTTACTTATATATTATTTTTACTATTGGATATTTAAGGGTGCTGAACCATGGAGAATCCTCCAGTTGCAGATATAGTCCATCCTATTTCTTTAGTGTAGCAGCAACCCAGTTTCTTTTTATGAATATATATATATATATATATATATATATATATATATATATATATGTATATATATATATATATATACATATATATATATATAAATTACTTCTGACAAGAGCAACCCATATGTTTGACTGTGGGTTCAAAATATACTCAAGAGCTCAAAATGGCCTGGTGTGAAATTTAACTTTCAATTTAATGGAACAATTGTTTTTTTTCCCCCCTGGTAGAAACAGCCCAGCCATCTCCCTATACCCTTAGAACACATATAGCCTTACCAGGGATGCTTACGTTGTGGAGGGAGAAAGCAGAATTTCTAAAAGTAGGGTACTACACAGACTAGTGAGAGGAGCCATTCTTCAACCGCTTGATTCCTGGAGTCATGTGTTCTAGCTGGAGAAGGGGTAATACCATAGAATTTCTTCCTTAAGGCATATATTAGATCTAGTAAAATAATGCACTATTCATTTAGTGTATTGTCTTTCAACTTGTACTGTCACTGAGTCGTCAGTAGGCCAGCCACTTCTGGGTAATGGGATATTTCTTAAGACGAGTGAATCTCATAAGACTGAGACCACTGCAGCATTTATTTTGTTGTAAAAATAAATAATATTCCATCAGGAACAATGTTGTCTAGAATACCAGGAGAAGGGTAGCACATCCCATAAATTCACAGATGGTGGCCTTAAAGAAGCATTATGGGCAAAGAAGGTAAATCCATTTGCAGAATATATGCCTATTCCATGGAGGACAAATCTCTGCACCTTTCATGATAGGTGGATTCCAATATATAAAACAAGCATCACATGACTGTTTGCCCCCCCCAACCACCACCACCACCTTGGGAGTAGGCACTCAGTGTTTTTCTTTGCTTTGGCAGATTAAACATGTTGTGGCAGTTAGCTTTGGTGAAGAGAAGCACATGTTTTTGATCCCATGAATCTCTGTCACCATGGCTACTTCTTTGTTTTTTTGTTTTTTTTTTTTTTTTTACATAGGCATATTGAGGAAATGCCAGCCTAACTGGGAAGACAGGCTATAGTTTCCCACAGAATCAGTCATTTTATTCCCCTAAGTGTTGACAGTCTCCTGTGCTATGAGGCCCTTGGTTAGTCATTTACAAGGGACACGGATATATTAACATTTAGCCTATTCTAAGAGGTCCACCCACATACCTCATTCCCACATCTTCCTGTAACCAATCTTTCAAACCTATTCTTTCCAACAAACTGAACTTCCAGCCAAATCATTAGCAACTATTCCAGAATCAGCATAGAATCATAAGTCTGGCCATCTCTTATTCCAGAAAAAATGAGGTGGTTTTCGTGTGCTGATTATTTTATTGTTAAATAAAAAGTAAAACATTGAACAATTCTTTGATAAAACTGTGTAATGGACCAAGCATTATGATTAATGTACTGTTGTGAACTGAAGGTCTAAATATATATTAAAAAAACTACCTAACTCTTTCTGTAAAGAGGACATTACCACAGATATTTTGGTTTTGTTCAATTACTTTATCCTTCAGACACCATATTGAGAATTATTAAGTTTTGTTTAAAAACTTTGTGTTGGATCATTACTTTGATTTCACTACTGCTGTCATTTCTCTTAGATGTCATGTCTAAGAAGGAACAGGATGATTAATGAAAATCAAGTGTCCACTGATTAGAAGAGATATTTCAGATCATCGTAAGTGGTACTTTTCAAGAGCATTTTTTTACACAATGCCATTGAGCATAACTGCTTGAAATTTTTGGTTTATGCTATGCCCAATTGTAAAAAGAAAAAAAAAAAAGAGTCTTGCCCTCTGACCAGAGGATCTAAGAATTAGAGGCCAAGTTATTATAACCTGGCAAACAATTGGTAGACCTTTCAACCTGCCAAATGATCAACACTTCATGACTGTGTGAGGTCAGGACCCCATGCCTAAACTCAGTGGTACCTATTTCCTTGTAGCCATTTACAAAGTGCTTTATGAAAGCTTCTTTGCAATACTCCTGAAGATCCATTAATAAAATTTTCTGAAAAATGTCAACATTCACGGAATTTCCCATAAGGAGCTTTCAAAGGGCTCTGAATCAAAATAAGACTTTGGTTAGTGCTAAAGGCTTTGATTATAAACTTTATTATACAATGAATGAAATTCAGTAATCATGAAGATTTACCCGAAATTTCATTTGATGGTTTTCAAAGTTCTAGGGTCCTCAGCATTTGTCATGCTCCTCTAAACTTTTCTTCAAATAAAAACTAGTCTCCAAATTAATTATTTTTAGTGAACGCACAAAAATGTGTAACTTTACAGAATTTGTTTTAAAATTATGATCATTTATGGTTATTTTCTACAATATTTTTTAATTTATCTGATTGCTTTAAATTTTACAACAGTATGGGGAATATTTCCAATAGACTATTTTATTCTATAACATCCTTTTTTTTTTTTTTTTTTTTTGTGGTACGCGGGCCTCTCACTGTTGTGGCCTCTCTGTTGCGGAGCACAGGCTCTGGACGCGCAGGCTCAGCAGCCATGGCTCACAGGCCTAGCTGCTCCGTGGCATGTGGGATCTTCCCAGACCGGGGCACGAACCCATGTCCCCTGAATCAGCAGGCGGACTCAACCACTGTGCAACCAGGGAAGCCCTATTATTTCTATTTAAAGTATGCTATTCTTAAACCAACTTTGTTAAATTTAGCTTTTCTGCCCATTTTTTGATTGAGTTGTTTGTTGTTATTTTTGTTTGTTTGTTTTCATATTGAGCTGTATGAACTGTTTGTATATTATGGAAATTAATCCCTCGTCAGCAGCATCATTTGCAAATATTTTCTCCCTATTCGTAAGTTGTCTTTTCATATTGTTTATGGTTTCCTTTGCTGTGCAAAAGCTTTTAAGTTTAATTAGGTCCCATTTGCTTATTTTTGTTTTTATTTTCATTACTATAGAGGTGGATTAGAAAAGATCTTGCTGCAGTTTATGTCAAAGCGTGTTCTTCCTATGTTTTCCTCTAGGAGTTTTATAATATCTGGTCTTACATTTAGGACTTTAATCCATTTGAGTCTATTTTTGTATATGGTGTTAGAGAATGTTCTAATTTCATTCTTTTACATGTACCTGTCCAGCTTTCCCAGCACCATTTGTTGAAGAGACTGATTTTCTCCATTGATTCTTGCCTTTTTTGTTGTAGATTAATTGAACATAAGTGCATAGGTTTATTTCTGGGCTTTCTATCCTGTTCCATTGTTCTATATGTCTATTTTTGAGCCAGAACCATACTGTTTTGATTACTCTACACTTGTAGTATAGTTTGAAGTCAGGGAGCGTGATTCCTCCAGCTCCGTTCTTCTTTCCCAAGATTGTTTTGGTTATTCGGGGTTGATATCTTTCTTTGTGGCAAAATGCTTGTTCAAAAACCATACCCTTTTTCTATAGGATTGATGGATGTCATTTTCTCAGAGTTTGTAAGAATTCTTCATAAATACTAGGTGTAAGTCATTCTTCCTCAGATAAACAGATAGATGATGTAAACCTTATTATATCATATACACATACACACACGTTCAAGTATATATAAATAACAGTCATATTCTTGCTGTTTGCTATTTTACTCTTCTAATCATAAATTTTGATGCAAAAATTCCTTAATTCACAAGTAGTTCAAATTAACACTCTCTTCCAGTACTGAAAATACTTTATGAAGTTTGTGTCCTATTTAAGACTTCTATCCCTACTTCAAGTAATCAAGATAGTCAAATGCTTTATTTTTCACTATATTTCAAATGAACATTCATACAAAATTTTGTTTCTGCAGTATGATTTAGGGGTCAGGAAACTTATTTTTTCTTATAGATAGCCAATTGATCCAGCCTCATTAACTGAAAAGACATTGCCATGCATTTTAACTTTTATTATTAATTGAACTTCTTTATGTGTGTGAGATTATTTTCAGCCTCTCTATTCTGCTTCACTATTACAGCACTAATTTGATTGCTAATATTTTCTTATAATTTTAAAATATTCTTGAATAAGGATAACAATTTTATTTTCTTTGAAAATCTTAGTTAGACTTTGGTATGAAGAATGTGGAGTCCTCATAAAATGATTTAGGATATTTTTCCTCATACTCTTCTCTTCAATAATTTATATGTGATTATTTTGTCTTTCTTTGACGTTTGGAAGCATTCAGGAAATCATGTAAGATTCCTGAAGTACTTAATGGAGGTTGTATAAATATAGATTCAAATTCCTTAATGAATATGGAAATTTCAAGGTCTTCCATTATTTTTTACAATCTTTGGTTAGTTGTCTTTGTCTAACAGTTCTATCACCCCATCTAAATTTCCAAAAAGTAGGTGCTGATATTTCATAATGAAATTTAAATGCATATTTATAACTTTAGGATTGACAGTGATGCTTTTTCTTTTATTTATTTGTAAGTTGTGACTTCACTCTTACTAACAATTTTGATGATATGAAACCCCTAAACTTGCAATTATTGGAGAATTCTGATATAATTTTATCTTGTAGGACTTTTGAATTATCAGGAGTTTTTTTTTAATTTATTTATACAAAAGTGTAAGTGAAATTAAATATTAATGACTCTATGTTGATTATAGTAAAATCAATATAAAAGCCTCAATTTTGTTTGAGACAGCAGATATCTTCATATTTCTTTAAATACATAGACTTTTTTTATATAGGGATTACTTTCAAATTCTCTCTGTTAATATGGAAAACATAAAATAGAAGACCTTTAAATTCATCATTTGTGGGAAAAATGCAGTGCTATTCTTACTTTAATTTTTAAGATGCTTGGAACTTTATTTTCACTGTCTATTATCAAATATTATGTATCAATCATTAACCTACAATGAATAGCTAGAAAATCTGTCACATAAAATATAGAACAATAATTTTCAGAAACTGGGAAAGATACGGTACAGAAATTTGACCCTCACCAGAATGGAAATACGTTTGGGGCCATGGTGCAGAGAGGGATATCCTAAACAGAGAATGGTGATATTACTCATTCAATATGATGGAGACTAAATTTCAGGGAGAATGACTGAAATTTGTTAGATGCACATCATAGAGGAGGACACCGTACAAAGAAAAAGTTCCAGAACTCAGTATAATAGTCCCCTTGAACCTGTGGCTAAATACTAAGATATGGTGAAACTGCACATGACTGCCAAAAACTAATCAGGTAGCTATAGTCTGAATAATTTACAAACTTCACACAGAGCTTGAAAACATTTTAAGTTTTTTCATCCAAAGTGGACCACCTTCATTTATCATCCATGATATTCAGTAGACCCTAGAATGGTCCAGCATTAATAGCAATATTAAATTAGTCTTAGAGTAAAAGCTACATAAAAATCTTTCTAATATATTTTTTAAAACAATTTCAAATTGATCAGGGAGACTATATGTGTCATAACTTCTTTAAGCATTATATACTCAATATGGAGAAAAACAAAATTTAAAAAATATAGCACTCAGTAACGTAAAGGCCCAATCCAATAAAAATTACTAGAACCCAATAAAATTACTAGACATGCAATAAAGCAATAACATCTGATGCAGTTAGCAGAATAAACAATAAATAGGAGAAAACCAATCAATGGCAGAGATGATGAAATTAGTAGACAAGGTTCATAAAATGCTATTAGAAATATGATCATTAGGCTAAATATATAAAAGAAAGCATGGATATAAATATGTGATTAATGGAAAATTATTAAAAGAAAAAAATGGAATTTCAGGAGAAGAAGTATATGCTAAAAATACAGTAGTTGGAATTAAGAGCAACTTAAACATTACAGAAATAACAATCAGTGAACTGGTAGACACAGCCATCAAAATTATGTAAACAAAGGACAGAGGGAGAGGAAAAACAAGGCTGAATAACTGAACAGAACCTGAGTAACTTGTGAGCTAATATCAAGAGTTCTAATATATTTTCATTAGAGTACCAAACAGAAATAAACAGAGGAGAAATTTCTATCACTTAACATTTTTATTTAAAAGCAATTCAGTTTTCAAAGCAGGAATAACAGCAGTGAGTTTGGGATTGTAAGAGAACATTATATAACAAAAAGAGTACAGATGACCAGAGAAGAGAAATAAAAGAATATTGTAAGTTTCCTATCTTAAACTGAGTTAGCATAATATTATTTGTAGGTATAAAGTAATAAGTTAAAGATATGTATTTTAAACTTTAGGCTAACAAATGAAGAAGTAAATAACACATAGTGATATATCAAAAGAAGCAACAGTGGAAATACAAATGGAACCCTAAATATTTACCTTTTATGGGCTGAATGGTATACCCCCAAAATTCATATGTTGAAGTCCTAACCCTCAGCACATCAGAATGTGACTCTATTTGGAGACAGGGCTTTTAAAGCAATAATTAAGTTAAAATATCATCACTGGGGTGGGAGGCCCTAACCCAATATGACCAGTGTCCATACTGGTCATAGGAGAGTAGGAAATTAGAACAGAGACATGCAGAGGGAAAACCATGTGAAGACAGAGCCATCTGTCTCTTAGCCGTCTCTAAGCCAAGGACAGAGACCTCAACAGAAACCAACCCTAACAACACCTTGATCTTGGACTTCTTACTTCCAGAGCTCTGTGGAAATGATTTTCTGTTGTTTTAGCCACTTAGTCTGTTGGACTTTGTTATGGCAGCCCTAGCAAACTAATACAATACTCAACCCAAAAGACAGAAAAAAAATTTTTTTAAGTGTGACACATTGAATAATAGTATCAAAATATCATTAACAAATATTGAAAATAGAAATATTTATTAGTAAGTGCTATAAAATTTCAATTAGAAAGCAATTATTTTCAAATCAGACAAAAAAAGAAGTCTCAAAAATTTGCAGTTTTCAAGAAACCCATTTTAAATTAAAAAGAAACAGGTAGGTTAAGATAAAAAAGGATAGAAAAGATATATTTTCTATAAACTAATCATAAGTAAGCTAGAATGCCTATATATTAAAAAATACATTTTAGATTTTTCCATATTAGAAAGGATATTGAGAGATAATCATAATGTTAGGTGGGTAAATACATCAAAAAGATGAAAACTTCTAAATGTGCAGGCACCTAAGAACAGAGCTGTTAAATATAGGAAGGAAAAACTGATAAATTGTGTGGAGGAATAGGAAACTCCATATATATGGTTGGAATTCCAATTCTTCTCTCTCTCAGTAATTGATATACAAGTGGAAAAATTTAGTAAGGGTATACAAGTCTTGAGCAACATTATCAAACGACATGACCTAATTAACATTTGTAGAACATTACACTCAATATTAACAGAATAAACAATCCATTTTAAAGAGAACAGGGGATATTTGCCAAGTGGATTAGTCGGGATTCTTCAGAAAAACAGAAATAATATATGTATATGTACATGTATGTACATATATGCATATATACACACAATATACACATATGTATTGTGTACCTATATGTACATATACATACATACATATATACATCCAGTTTGCATCTATAAAGGAGATTTATTATGAGAATTTGGTTGCTGTGATTATGGAGGCTGAGAAGTCCTACTATCTGCCTTCTGCCAGCTGGAGACCCAGGAAAAGTGGTTGTGTATTTTAGCCCGAATCCAAAACCCTGAGAACAAGGGAGCTGATGGTGTAAATCCCAGTTATTTCTTGCTTTTTGTTCTACTCAGGCCCTCAATGGATTGACTAATGCCCACTCACATTAGGGAGGACAATCTACTTTACAGAGTCAACTAATTCAAATGCTAATCTCACCTGGAAATACCCGCAGACACATTCAGATATAATGTGTAACCTGGACACCTCACGGCCAATCATGCTTATACATAAAATTAACCATCTCACCAAGATTGACCATATGTTACTCCATAAAATAAGTCTCAATATATTTAAACTGACTGAGGTCATGTGAAGTACAGTTGACCTTTGAACAACACAGGTTTGAACTGTGTGGATCCACTTATAGGCTGATATTTTTCAATAAATACGTACTACAGTACTCTATATCCACAGTTGGCTGAATCCATGAATCTGGAACCTCTGATTCAGAAAAAACATGTAAACAGAGAGCTGACTAAAAGTTATACTCAGATTTTCAACTGTTCAGAAGGTTGGCACTCCTAAGCCCCCTTTGTGGTCAACTGTATTTGCTTTGCCAAAAATATTCCATAATAACAGAATTAATTAGAAATCAATCACAGAAGGCATCTGGGATAAAATAATTGCATATTAAAGAAGGCATTTTAAATAACCCAGGGATTAAAGAAGGTGTCACCAAGGAAATTAGAAAATATACTGAACTAAATGAAAATTAAACACAAAATATCAAATTTTCAGTAATGGAAAATACTGGTTCAAAAACAATTACCTAAGCTTTCACCCTAAGAAACTACAAAAGAAAGAGTAAACTAAAGCAAAATACTTAGAAGGAAGGATATAATAAAAAATGGAAAATCAAGAAAATTCATTTTTAAATAGAATATTTTAAAAATATCAATGAGATACAAAGTTCAGTTTAAAAAATTAATAAATAAAATTGATCTAGCTTGATTAACCAAGCAAAAAAGGAAACAAAGTGCCAAGGTACGAAAGAGAGGACATTCCTACAGTTCATGCAGATATTAAAAGGCTAATAAGGAAATATTATGAGAAATTTTATGCTAACAAATTTAGCAATGTAAAAGACACTGAAAAGTCCTTGAACTTTTCAAAAATGACTCTAGAGACCTCAGAAGTCCTATATCTATTATAGACTTTCAGTGTGCTGTGTATTTAAACATTTGCCCATAAAAACTGTAGCCATTTATGGATGCCGGTGAATTCTGTCAAATACTTCAGGAAGAAGTTGATGCCCATCTTACGTAAATTCTTTAAGAATATAGGTGATAATAAAACACTTTCCATATCATTTTTTAAATTAGTTTTTATTGGAGTATAGTTGCTTTACAATGTTGTGTTAGCTTCTAACTGCACAACAAAATGAATCAGCCATACATATATGTATATCCCCTCCCTTTTGGATTTTCCTCCCATTTAGGACACCACAGTGCATTAAGTAGAGTTCCCTGTGTTAAATAGAACATTCCCCTCAGTTGTCTATTTTATATGTAGCATCAATAGTGTATATGTGTCAATCCCAACCTCCTAATTCCTCCCACCCACCTATTTCCCCCTTGGTATCCATACATTTGTTCTCTACATCTGTGTCTCTATTTCTTTTGCAAATAAGGTCATCTACACCATTTTTCTAGATCCTACATATATGCATTAATATACGATATGTGCTTTTCTCTTTCTGACTTACTTCACCCTGTATGACACTCTCTAGGTCCATCCATGTCTCTAAGAATGACCCAATTTTGTTCCTTTTTATGGCTGAGTAATACTCCATTGCACATATGTACCACATGTTCTTTATCCCTTCCTCTGTTGATGGACATTTAGGTTGCTTCCATGTCCTGGCTATTGTAAATAGTGCTGTTATGGACATTGGGGGCATGTGTCCTTTTGAATTATGGTTTTCCACTAATTATTAGAGAAATGAAAATCAAAAGTACAATGAGGTATCACCTCACACCGGTCAGAATGGCCATCATCAAAAAATCTACCAACAATAAATGCTGGAGAGGGTGTGGAGAAAAGGGAAACCTCTTACATTGTTGGTGGGAATGTAAATTGATGCAGCCACTATGGAAAACAGTATGGAGGTTCCTTAAAAAACTAAAAATAGAACTATATTATGACCCAGCAATCCCATATCATTTTATGAAGCAACAGTTTTACTGATATCAAACTCAGAAAAACATACTACAAAATTGAAAAATAATAGAGTGTTGCAAAAACCCCTTAGCAGAATATTAGCAAATCAAATTCAACAATGTACAAAATTGATGAAAATAGATAATACAGAGTGATCAAGTGGGGTTTATTCCAGGAATGGAAGTTGTTTTAGTATTAATAATCAGTGAATATGGTTCAACATATTAATATAATAAATGAGATAAAATCTTTACATAACCCAAATAAAAATAGAAAAAATTGACAGAATTCAGTGTCCATTCATAATAATAAAGCTTAGACTACATTGAATGGATTGGAACTTTCTCAGGCTGTTCAGAACACTATGAAAAGCTGATAGCTAGGACTGAACTTAATGTTGAAAGATTATTTGATTCTGCCTAAGATCAGGCAAAAGACAGTGTTCACCATCATCACTTATGTTCTATATTTTACTGAAGATCTTGGCTAGTGCGATAAGCAAATAAAATAAACAAAAGATGCACATATCTGAAAGAAAGATGATATAATTGTCTTTGTAGGAAATTCTAAAGAATAAAAAAAGCAGAATTAATAAATAATTGTAACAAAGTTGTAGGCTGCCACATTATTATACAAAATTACCTATATTTCTCTATGATAGGGAAAAAACTGGAAAATAAAATTAAAGCAATGCCATTTAGAGGAATAACTGAAAATGAAATGGTTAATGATAAATGTAACAGTATATGTGCAAATATACACCCTTTCTTATAAAAAATTTTAAGTGAATTTAAAGAACACCTATATTAATGAAAATATATACACACCATGGTCATGAAATAAAAGAATCAGTACATGTAAGATGTCAATACTCTCTACATTAGTCTGTAAATTTAATGCAATCCTAATCAAAATCCCAGCAGACTTTTTAAAAATTCTGTGCAATGAGCAACTTAAGTAGATGCTGAATTATCTGTTTTAGTGTTGTCAATTTTGGCCTCATTAAACAAGATAAAATAGGTGAAACCTTAATAATCAAAACCCATTTCCAATTAACTCATCTGAGGATTGCATATATAATTAGCTATGTTCCACTACTTGTGTTAAAGGAAATTTGGGATGGTTTGTAGAAGCCTGTATAAAGTCTATTAAAATCCCCAACCTTGTTGCTATACTAGGGCTGGATATCATCCTCTAAGGCATATTATGTGTATTAAATGATGCTTTGACTTCATTAGTGACAATAAAAACTGTCTAGCAACAATTACAATACGTTTCAAGGGTGTTCACTCACAGAACCACTGCAGTCAACCATAATAAATGGAAGGGAGGATTCTGAGTTACAATGACATTCTTTTTTTAGGATGAGAGAAAGAGGATGAGTGTGGATGGACGTTTTGAGTTCGTTTTTTGCCTGCTTAGAGAACCTAGGTGTTACAATCCACACAGACAGGCTAGGGAAAAGAGCAGCTGAAACAACAGTACTTCCGCCTCCACCCCTCTGCCTGGAGGGAAGCCCTTGAGCATCCACTGGTTCCCTTCTGTCCTCCTGGCCTGCCCCAGTCCCTTGTGGGCCGTGGAGCTTTTGGTGCATGTCTGCAGGGGAACTTTCTTAGCTTTCTGCCCTGCGCTGCCTTACCCTTGGACAATCTGTGACCTTGCACACAGAGGTAAAGGCCTGGTCACCTGGGCATGTGTTTCTCCAAGCCCTCCTGCCTTGCTATTGTCTTGAGGGGCACTGAAACCATACAACTGCCAAAGGCCCTGGGAAAGAACCGGCATTTGGATGTGGATGTGCTGTGTTTCAGAATCCCACTCCTCATAGCAGGCCACGTGCATCTATTAAAAGGGCATTAAAGTTTGACTTAGTCCTTACACTTCTCTGTGGTGTGTTTGCTCCTTACTTGCCACAGGGATGGAAGCTCCCATATCTCTATTCTTTCCTAGAATCTGCACATTCCATCTTGATATTTATTTAGGCAGGTTTCTTTGATGAGTCCTCAGTATTCTGATGGTAAAAATAAAAAGATAAATAATACATACACACATCCATCCATATATATACATATACATAAAATAGCATTTTATAATTTGTATTACTTCTACTCTGTTAGAATGGGACAAGTAATTCTTGCACTTTCTACCTTTTAACACAAATTGGAAGACACTTAGTGATGTTTCAATTTTTGTTTACTGGAATTTAAAGTGCTTAAACATAGGTAACTGCCCTGTCTATGTCCTTCTTTCAGAGTGCCTTTTATTTTGTATATTTATATAAGATACAAGCCAATATTGGCAATATTTATAAACATATTATATATATGCAGGTTAAAGTGTCCTGGCATTATTTAAGGCATCTTTTAAATTGTGTTCTTTATATCTGCCAGCTTCATAATATTATGATTCTGAGAGAATATTAGCTAATTCAGAAAACTGAATCCAATTATTTAGGTTTAAAAGAATGAATCAAACCTTAGTAGAGTTAAATTACAATAAACCCAGAATTGAATTAAGATAATTGAAATAAACAAAGTCACCTTTCTTGGACTAATCTGATTCTGAAACCTCTCTGGGCAAAAATAGGTTTCATTTTGTTCTGTCATGCATTTAAGTATCCATGATAGAAACAATTATTTTGGCTTGACGATTATAATCAACTTCATTTTAGTAATCTTCTACCATCTTTAGTGGTTACTTTTGAAGCTGATTTAGAAAATTTGGGGAAAGAAATAAGAACTGATATTCTGTAAAAAGTCTCTATTAATTGTCTTGCTTGGATTATGTATTAGTAAATCCACACAGAAACAGAAAGGGAGTGAGAACACAGGCTGCAGTAGGGGTGTGCTGACAACACTGCAGATGAAGGGCAGAGTAGCCTGGATGGCAAGGACAAAACCAGTTAGATACCACTCTATACACAAATTCCCAAAATGTCTTACTTCTTAAAACATGGTACCAAGAAATTGATAACCGACTTATTTGAAAAAAACCTTGAGGACATGATATAGAACTAATACTATTTATTTTATTTATTGTTCTAAAATAATTTAATAAATTATCTACTTATATTCAGCAGTAGAGTTTTGACATTGATTTTCTTTTCCTCTCGTAACTGAAGACAATGACAAGTTTTACATCTTTAAGGAAAAAAAAAAATCATTTCTTTCTGCTCCTGTTGGAGGACGTCACTGAGAGATGTGACCATTGGTTGACCCTTAAGCTGGACTCGGGCAATAGGAGGGTCGTCACCCCTCTCCTGTCTTGAAATGTACATTCTGTCTACCATTTCCACAGTGGGAGCAGTTTTCAAGGACACAGCCTTGAGAGAGTAACATGTTGTTGCCACCTTCTGGGTGGTATACGTGACTGAAGGTCCATTAAGGCCTCTATGAAAACTTATAAGGTTCTGGTGAACAAATTGGAAATTTACTTGTCTTGAGGCTACTGTCAACAAGCCTTGTATATAAATAAGTTTCCTGGCTTATTAAAACTGCCTCCTACCAATCTGGGGTGGTCTGCCTCTTTCATTGTGTTCTTCTTGTGCTCCGAAGGTGAGGGATTAGCTTCAAATTTTGCCCAGGGAACTCTGAAAGTTACAAATAAAAAATTCCATTTTATAATTGTTTTCTTTCATTACGGAATTCCTCTTACTCTTAACATATGAATCTCACTTTGTGCTTGATCTATGTTGGTCACTGACCAGGGACTATTTTCTTATCAGATATCTTAACACTATTTCCGTGATGTCACTCTTCTCTCATTTTTATTGGCTGACAAATCACTTGAAGTGCATGGTCATAACTCACTGCACTGTAAAGGAAACTCTGTTTCCTTCAATTACACTCTAAAATGCTCACTGCAATACAGATATCAACGTTTTCTGTTTTTCTTTTTGCCTTCTGTCTCTGTATTCTGTGACCTCTCTTTAACCCTCTGATATAAAATATATGTTGGTTTTATTTTATTCATCGCTCAATTTTATGTGAAATGTACCCTCTGTTGGATAAAAAACATTGAATCCAGGACAGTTCCTGGGTACTATAAATACGTTTCATCTCTAGCGACAGCAACTTGGGGTTGCTTCTAATGTTTAAAGATTGTGCATTCACTGAATGTTGGACTATGTTAAATCTGTTTGACTACTCGTTCTATACACATGGGTACTCTAATATACCTGGCACATAAAAAGATATGAAAAATGTATCAACTATGATGTGCAGACATTATATCAGAAATGTTTTTCTTTTTTCATCACTTTGTCTTAAGACTTTTTTGCTTTTAGAACAGTTTTAGGTTCATAATTATTCCTCCTTTACTTTTAATAATACATATATAAAGATTAAAAGTTTAACTTAATGAACAAATGATATATGATGTGAGACATGACTAATTTTTAAGTACTTGCTCACTTAAAAATTGTATTTCTATATCTATGAATACAAACAACATTCCAGTACTTTTCTCAACCCTGAGGATGTAGAATCAAACAACAACGAAAAAGACAGTCACTGCTCAACTAGAGCTTACATTCTATGAGAAGAAGAGAGATAATGAAAATATGTAATTATTCAAGACAATGTGTCCTCCAGGATGATGCTGAAGAAAATAGTCTAAATGCTGGATAAAATAATTTCACCAGGCACAAGTTTAAAGTGCTATGTTGTCAAAATGCCAACACATTCATCACTGAGTATATTTTCATGCTAGGTGAAATATTACTAAAATCTGTTTCAGTGTTGAAATCTTTAATTTGGGGTACTGAATAAATGTTGGGAAGTATAGACACTTTAGTTCAGTCTAGAGGAGTGGTTAAAAAAGTGAAGAGATAATTCTTATTTATTAAAAATAATTTTCATCACTGATGAAAGATGAGAAAAATAAAGACATTATTTTAGATGTTTCATAAATATGAAAGTGATTTGACTGAAATGATTATCCTTTATAATTCTTTTTTTCCTACATTTTTGTTAATAAAACATTTTTTGCTTAATTAAACCATAGTGATCTTTTGGTAGTTGTTCGTTTAATACTGATCATTGACAGAATTAAAATAGGACACTCTATATCTGTTACTTTTCAAATTCAAAGTCTGTAAACAATTAGAAATATTCTAAAGCACACCTAACATACCCAACCACTGTTTGAGAACTTGCCAACATTTTTAGTCAATTCATCAGTTGAGTTGATTTAGCAATAACCAATAACTGTTTTGAAGTAACAAAACACTGAGTGAAATCTACAAAGTTATTCATGTCATAATTGAACTCTAATATTAAGAATCTTTTTTGTTGGGCTTCCCTGGTGGCGCAGTGGTTGAGAGTCCGCCTGCCGATACAGGGGACACGGGTTCGTGCCCCGCTCTGGGAAGATCCCACATGCTGCGGAGCAGCTGGGCCCGTGAGCCATGGCCGCTGAGCCTGTGCGTCCGGAGCCTGTGCTCCGCAATGGGAGAGGTCACAACAGTGAGAGGCCCGCATAACGCAAAAAAAAAAAAAAAAAAAAAAAGAATCTTTTTTGTGCCCTCAGAATATGTATACAAGCCTGTGGAAAAATAGGTAATAAGAGGTAATACATTTCTACATGGCATGAAAATTCATGCATTTTCCATAGTACACATTTTACAATCGTAACTAAGAAAAATGTTGAAAAATGTCCAATGATAAATAACACCAATGCTGACAGAATAAAAAAAAAAAAAAAAGATGCATTAGTCCATCTCTGAGGAACAAACTTTCTATGTTCTCAAACTCTTTGGAGACACAATTTACAAAGGATGAATATAGAATAATTAGAAGCTATGTGTATCTTATAGTAAGGTGTTTTCTTTCACTTTGGTAACTAAATGTGTAAATTTTCTACTATTAAATTGAACTATACTCTTGTTTCAGGAAAATAAGCCTGTTACATCAAAGGTTAATGTTATTGTGTTATAAATATCTAAAGGGAATATAGTATGTAAAATGTTTGGGTGATCTCTGTTCAGCTATAGACTTACAAATATATGCCTTAGTTTTGTTATTCTGATGAATCTGGCATAAATCAGAAGAGGGCCTTTTGCACACTGGCTGCAATAAAGAGAGAGGTTTGTCATGAAGCAGTTGAGCACAGTGCACTGAGATTGTCTGCAGTAAAGCTGAGAAAGGGAAAAAATCACTAATATTGAAGCATATTATTTTTCTCATCACAGTTCCTAAATAAGAATGGTTGAAATTCAGTTTTAAATTTGTTACTATTCCATTTACAAGCAGATATTGCTATGAGCTGAATGCAATGCTGTATTCACAGGTTTCCATTAAGGGGGAGATTGCATGTCTGCCATTCCTGGATAAACCTCAAGTAATATTCTCCTCACATGTTTATGCAAGCTTTGTTTGTAACATGATGAAATCAAAAAATATTTTCATTTTGAATATATTCATACTTGGCATCATTATTTTAGTATGTAAAGGATGATATTATTTCATATTCAAAAACTAGTTTATTTTGTAAATTTGATAATAATTCATTTTTCAGTAACTTGAATCTGCTTTCTGATTACACATTCCATTTATTGGCTGTTTCAGTTATAATGTGTAATTAGCTAAGCACTATTTCTGAATAAACTTGCAAAAGGATGGGATTTTAAACAAGCACTTGATATTGTTTCCTTTATTCCTGTTATCTAAATATTAACACAGATTTTAAAGTGTTTGTTGTAAGAAGAACTAAATTGCTGACATATTCTTATATTAATGATAGATTAATAATGAATTTATCATTTGAATATCATGAATAAAATTCTGTTGTTAAAGAGTAACCCCCAAATACTCATCTTAATATTGTTGTGTAAAGATACAGTAGTTACCAGTTATGTTTCAAAAGATAAAGATCTCATGTGCTGTTTGCTTATGCAGTTACAAAAATGTTAACCAGACATACTATTTTCAATTCTTTTCATCTGGGTTCATTTGCACGAAGCGTGCTACTTGGAGAAGTGCCAATTTCAGAAATTCAGCTGCTAGGGCTGGCTTAAAAACTGTAATACTGGGAGATGCTCACAAAAGGTTTTAGTTTGAAAACTGGATAATTTTTGGTAATTCTGTTGGTTATAGACTTATTTAAGAATACAATGCAAAGTATGTTCTGCATATTTACTTAAATATCAAATTTTGAGTTTATATGAACTCCAGGTATCACTGGTTAAAAGGAAAATCTGCCTACATACACAAATAATAACCATGAAATATCTATCAATTGGTAATGAAAATATAGCTATAGATTAATATTTAGGTGCTAAACAGGTGCATATCTCTAGAGCTGTAACTGAATGATAAATCTCAGTTTAATATCTCTACCCCATTTATTCCTATTTTCTCTTATAGGTGTGATCAAATTTTGATTATCTTTTCTGATTAAAGTAAGTCAAAGAACACCAAAATGTTTGTTCACAATAGTCTTTGAAATATACATTTTATTTGTATTTGGATATATTCCAAAACTTTCAAATAAAATAATGACAAAGTATTTCCATGGCATTTATAACCTTTTCTTCTACCTTCTCCACCTTATCTGACTCCCACTATATGATAAACAATCTTATATATGATTATTAACACTGGACAAATTTCTATATTCAAAACATGTTTATTGGTTCATGGAACTATTATTATATCCTTCTGAAGTGATTTTCTTATTTTTCAATGTTTAGCTTTGAAATAATTTTAGGCACAAGAAAAGTTGCAAAATCAAATATTAGATTCCTCAAAATGTCTGCATAGAAGGAGAATTAACTACATTTTTATATATAGAAAATAATTTTTCTATAGCCTTTATTCTTAAGGATAGGTGGACTTGTCATAAAATACAGGTGGCCCTCCATATTCATGGGTTCCACATCCATGGATTCAACCAACCATGAATGAAAAATATTCCCCCCCAAAAAAATTCCAGAAAGTTCCAAAAAGCAAAACTGGAATATGTCACATGCTGGCAATTACATAACATTTACATTGTATTAGGTATTATAAGCCATCTAGAGATGATTTAAAGTATTCTGGAGGATGTTATATGCAAATACTACATCATTTTATATAAGGGAATTGAGTATCCTCAGATTTTGTTATCTGTGCCTGGAACCAGTCCCCTGCAGATACTGGGAGGACTGCTATTTGGTTCAACTTTTTTTCACTGAATTTCAAAAAATGCTACATTTGTATGTATTTTGTTCATATGTGGGTTTTGAAAAGTCTGAGGACAGCACAATCATTTTCTCATTATAAGTTTTATCACTTTGGGACTTAAGGATTTTTTCTTCTTTAAAATGTAATAGTTTTATTAGGCTATATCTTGAAGTTGATTGTTTTGGTTAATTTTCCCAGGTACCCAGTGGGACATATTAATATATAAATTCAGATTTTCCCCCTGAAAGTCTTCTTAGATTATAATTTTAAATATTAATTATATTCTACTGTTTTATTTTTCTTCTTCAGAAAATCCAAAACACAAAGTTATTCCTCTTGCCTGTTTTCCCCTCCCCCTACTTTCTCTTGAACCATTTTCTTTCTCTAACTCGTTTTCACACCCTTGGTTGTTTTCCTGTCTTTCTTCAATGTATTTTATTTATTTATTTATTTTTTAGTTTATTTTCTCTTATGTACCTGCATTATATATTCTTTACTTTTAAGAAAAATGATGTATTCTTTCACTTCTTGTTTCAGTTTAATGAATTCCCTTTATTCTTATTTTTTCTGTCTGTTTATATACTTAGTTTTTGAATCTCTTAAGTTGAATTTTTTATAAGTCTAAAACATTATTTGCTCAAATATACTTAAGCACACTAGGAGAGGTGTCTTCATGTTTTCTTCTGCTTTACACTTGTGCTTCTAGGGAAAATTCGACTCAATGTATTAAAGTGTTGAATTTTATTTTCTGATTTTTGCAAGAGATGTTAATTTTTTGTTGCTTGTTTATGTTTGTGTTATTGTGATGTTTATAGGCTTCTTAATTTGGGATTCCTTATCCTCTGAGTATAGCAAATTCAGTTATTTAGTATGTTTTGTTTTTGTTTTTATTTTGTTTGCTTTGATGATGGGACAGGAGTTAATGTGCCCTCTAAAACTTCAGGTCCCTTAGGATGTGCAGGCCCTAAAATGTTCTCTTTTGCTTCTTCCCCCTCCAGCATCTAACAGCCAAAGACCATTTTCCCTTCCTTTCTTTTTTTTTTTTCCATGAGTTTCAACAAGTGTATTTAAAATCATATGAATGTCTTAGTCCCTCCTTGGGGACATATTTTGTCCATGCATCGAACTACCAGATGCAATTTGCATTTCAGACTGAAACATCAGGGGACTTAGTCTTCCTGGTGACAAACTGAGATCATTCTTAGGATCCACTGTTCGATCTCTTCTCTCTTTCATTCAGTGTTTCTAGGTCAGTCTTTGTTTGCCACTTGCCCTGTCGTAGGGTGTGGTTAGTGCAGGACTGGGAGAAATCCCATGCTGTGATTTGTTCTTTTTTTCTGTCTCTACTTACATTATTTTAAAGTTCAGGCACTCTCTGCCTTCAAGTTATGCTGAAGCCATGATTTTTATGTAGTTTCCTTTCCCCCTCAGCATTACTGTTAGAGGAAACATGGAGATTAGTCCTAAGTACAGTTGTCTTCAAGTCCCAGAAATTCTACATTTATTTTATTTTAAAGTTTTAAATTCAGGACATATTAGATTGATGTTGCTATAATTCAAGTAATTAATACATATTATCCACACTTTATTTACATATATTTTACAATGTTTAAGGTATAGCTTTTGTTATATTTGTAAAATGTCAAATATCTTACATTTAGATAGGAAGAAACAAATACCTTTAACAACCTCTTATTTAAGTTATTAATTACTTCACAGAACAACCTGGCATAATATATTCTATTATTGTAGACTCACATATAAAGAGACTGTAATTCAACAGCATGACTCACTGTGTATTTGAATACAATTTTATGTAACTCAAATGACAATGAAGTTCCCATTCCATTGGTATTTTCTCTGAATTTCAAATTCTAGTTAAAACTATACCACATATGAAGTCACCATTCACATGAGCATATTAGCACAGATTATCAGAATCCATAAGATGCAAACTAATAAAAGGGAAAAATTATCCTATGTTTTTATAAAGTAACTATTAATCTTCAAAGGAAAATCAAATTGATAAAAAAACACTGAAGTCAATAATTTCTGGGATTATTTTAATCTCAAATAAAATGTTATGTTCAATTCCCACCAAAAGAGATATGAGTACTCTTAGTCCACTATGATTATTTAGAAGATATTTTGCTCCGAATGGAGTCAAATTGTTAATCTCTTGATTAAAGCAATACCACAATAATGTAACTATTTTGTAAGATCCAAAAGCACTTTCTAGGGCAACAATTTATTTCAACAGTTTATTTTACAATACATTATACAGACATGGATATACTCTCGGGTCAGCAATTAGTATTTCATATAGTATCATACACATTTTACAGTAGTTTATTTTAAACCGGCTTTTATATATTGTTTTTAACATCACTTGTGCACTTGACGGCAATTTCTAGATTCTATTATACCAAATAATAATAATCAATAGTACCATTAAGGAAAACTTATAAGTTAAAATTTCTAAATGTAATGCATTTTAATAAATAAATTTATTAGTAAATTAAATAAAATTAATTAAATATTGATTTTGATAACTGAAATTTAAATACATTATCTGAAAATATAAATAAAATGAACAATTTAATTAGAGGTCTAAGTATGTCTTTTATCTCATTTAAAATCATATTATATCAATAAAGAGATAAGAATCCTTATTCTACCACTGACAGGGTAAAGAAACTAATGAAGACTTAAAAGTAGAACAGAAAAGAGTACTCTGTGTAGGTCATACACTAAAACTGGGTCTATATAATTGATTAGATTTATATTTGCATGCTGACCATTCCCAATGTGATTACATGCTACACCCTTGGCCATAACAAAAGCCAAATAAATTGACTGGATCAGCAAAGGGTTGAACTGGTGGCAACTGAAGTTCAAGTATTGGTTTTTGTTAACATTCAGACTTGGAGGCAGGCAAGTTCTGATAATATCCACTTTGGTTATGCAGTTTCCCTCAAGGTCTTGTTCTACTTAAAAGGAAATGTATTTTTCCTAGTGGGATTTTACATCCACCAAAGCATTTATTTGAATCCAATGTACTAAACCCCATGTAACTAAAATTTAGTTTGGACAACTTAAAAATGTGTTTAAAAGCAGCACTTAGTAACAAGTGCTGTGTGAAAGCACAGGTATTTTGATAAGTAATCGATGACCTCTTTTGAGGCATACTTGTCAAATGAAAGAAAGTAAATTTCCAGAGCTCCCAGTTCCCATTCTTTGTGCTTTTCTCTCTTCTTCCCATTCTCTCCTTTCCCATTTCAGTAAAGAAGCCTACTGTGTGAAAAACGCTGGCAGCACCCTTGCGCATAACGTAAATTACTTACTGTGAATACCTCAACCTATTAAATGGTCCTAGATTTTTATCTCCAGACAAAATTTTACCCTGAATTACACATAATCACTTAGGCCAACTGCAAGGCGGGGGGAGGAAAATGAGAAAAGTTATGAAAAGGAAGAAAGATATCACGTGTGCTCTTATGTTTTACTGAGGGTTAAGCAATTTAAGTGCATGGACTCATTTAATCCACTAAAGCTCTTATTACCCCCGTGTGTAAATAACTGGCTCAATGAAGTTCAAGCCATTGTTGAAAACCACACGGTTCTTAAATTTAAAAAAAAGTTTAAATTCATATTTTCTTTAAGATAAAAATAAATTTAATTTTAATATGAAAGATTAAGATAAAAGAATTTTTAAACAATTAATGGCAGTTTTGAATCATTGAAATGGTAGATTTTTGACATGCACATGAGAATGATTTCATAAAATGTGTGCTGAATTAGGTCCTAGGCCTCTGCCCAGGGTGATGACAGACTGAAGAGCACAGGGTAGCAGTTCCCAAGCTGTGTGCTGAGGCAGGACACAGCACCGTAGGCAACTCACAGGGGCCCGGCAGCATATTTTAAAGTTTCGAGGGAAACAAAGAGATACTAAACATCTGTCAGCCACTGCACAAAATACTAGCTTGAGGGAGTTTAGAAGTTTAATATTTGATTATGCTACACACTTTCGATGATGTCATGCTTGTGAAGCTAGGTTTTTATAGTTGCCAAGATAAAAAGCAAATACTGAATGAAAATCAGGGTACAACTGAAAATCAGGGTGGTGGAGTCCGATCTGATTCCAAGTTATATAGTGGCCCCAAAATGCACACATCTCATTGGTAAATAATGATGGTTATTGAAGACAGAAATGAAAACGTTCTTTTTTTTCTTTCAAGTTATGAATATTGTTATTTCAAATGACTGCTAAGTTGTTAAGACATAAATACTTGTTAAGGTTTTTGGACTTAAGAGCTAAAAAATTGGAATTCTTAGATATTTCTTTAGCAAAGGAGCAGTGCACTAAAAGTGTTGTGAACCAAGAAAATTTTGGAGCTTGTGACATAGGGTTTGGATCAGTGTCCTCGGGTTGGAATCCAGTTTAACTGATCTCAGGCAAGTTATATAACATCTTTCTGTCTCAGTTTTCTTCCCTGAAAAATGTGGACAAAATATTAATCTCAGAGGTTGTTTTGTTTTGTTTTTTCCTCCAGAATGAAATGCTTTAAAAATGCATGAAGCATAGAAAAGAGCATTAGGCACATATTAATATTAGCTTAATAACTGTTACCTACATGTATATAAATATTACATAAACCATGATTTTGCAGCTCAAGGAACTGACAATTTTTGAGGAATCAATCAACAAGGACTCAAGCAGCTAGAAGTCAAACAGTATGAGTTTTATTATAGAGAAATAAAGCTACATGGAAGCATGGAGAAAAATGTGAACAGCAATATATAAGTTAACATACCGGCATAGTTTGTTTAGGGGGATCTTTGTTCAACAATCACACAACTAAGTTGAAAACACTGGTTAATTTTACAAGGTTATATAAAATTATTTGGAATATTAGTATTTAGGTTTCAGTATACATTCTTATAAAATATCTTTTAAAATGTTTATAGGCAAATATACACAATTTGACAGCTTATGGATGTAGAGATAGATGGTAGTATGCTATTTCAAAATGTAAAAAAACAGTTAATACTTAACTCAGTACACTGCTTACTGCTTTGTGGTGCTATATCTGGGGATGTGACAAAGTCCACCTAAGATATAGATGTCACATAATATAATATAATATAACATAACATAATATAATATTTTTCATTATATTTAGCATACTGATATTTTATTATTTCATAAACTCTACATTTTATATTTTTGTGATTACTCTATTTCAAAATATAAAGATAGATCATTATAAAACATAACTTTTGCTTTTGAAACGTGGAAAAAAGCCCAGCACTCTGTTTATTCCACAAACATCTTACTTTGCTTTCATACTACTTTCCTTTCGGATACCTCAACATCATTGGAATATACAAATTTCAATTGCAGAAGACTTTGTAAAAGAAATTTTGTCTCCTGCTAAAGACTTTACCTAAAACTACCTTAAAAATAGAATTTATCAATTTAAAAATAGGCCTAGGAATAAGGGAGTTTTGAGAAGTAGAAAGTAGTCATATTGTCCTTAATTTAACAAATGCTAATGGAGAGGTGTCTGTGTACCAGGCACAATGCTAATTACTGAAGAAAAAGTAAGAATAAGATAGACACACAAGGGCTTCCCTGGTGGCACAGTGGTTGAGAGTCCGCCTGCCGATGCAGGGGACACGGGTTCGTGCCCCAGTCCGGGATGATCCCACATGCCATGGAGCGGCTGGGCCCGTGAGCCATGGCTGCTGGGCCTGCGTGTCTGGAGCCTGTGCTCTGCAATGGGAGAGGCCACAACAGTGAGAGGCCCGCGTACTGCAAAAAAAAAAAAAAAAAAAAAAGACACACTCAATAGTTTCACAAAGCTTATAGTCAGTTGTTACTACTAAGACCAGTGTGAAATTTAAAGATAAGACAATGGAATTAGCAGTATATAGATAATTTCTTATTGCTACATTCACTTAAAACACCAGGTAGCCCTCTTCTCCAACGCTATATTTGTGATTACCTATTTAATATGTATATTCTTCACTTGAATATAATCTCCAAGTTGGCAGCAACAAAGTCTGTCTTTTCACTATTGTATAGAGAGCATGTAGCAAAATGCCTATCACAGAGCTGATACATCCACATACAAATATATGTATAAACATTCATATACATATAAATATATAGATCATTACACATATCATATATGTATATATAAATCATAGTTAAAGTACTTTCAAAAGAATGATGAAGACAAAATTAAAACTAAAGCTAAACTTTTATGTATGCGTGGATTTCCTCTGTTACTGTACTCAGCAGATGGTTGATATGCACATGTTAAAGTACACCTGTGATAGCTACACTAATCAACCTCTTATTAGGCTAAGCCTTTCCACCGTGTGCCTGGAATGAATGACAGACGTGGAGAATTAGGCTCCTGCACTCAGGATTTTTTGGTTATATGTACGGTACTCAAAGATCCTGAATTAGTTACCACCAGCAATGAGGAGTATTACTTGTTTTCCTTAGTATAACAGACCCTTCCTTACTTATATGAAGCTTATGTTTTAATTGTATAGAGAAACAAATTAAGCATATAACCAATAAATACATATAAATTCAGGTGGTCCTAAATGGTATAAATTAAAAAAATAATAATAAAGCTTGTGTGAAGTTGTAGTTTCCAGTGAGGGCCATGTCAGTATCTCTTATTTACATGTTCTTCTAGAACATGTCACCCTTCCCTTAAGAAAAAAAGCCTAATCTCATTCCCTTGGATCCAAACTTGCCATATTGCCTATGTCGAAGAGACTGTGATGACATGTGACTTTTCATCTTGGTCAGTAAAAGTCGTGAAGCTTCTCCCTGGCTCTCTTGGAACACTTGCTCTAAGATCACTCCTTTATGTGATACTACACTCAGAACCCAGCTGAAGCACAGTGAGAGGCTAAAGACACAAGAAAATGCCACATTTCTCCAGGGTTCTGTTTGACAGTCCCAGCTGAGTGTAGTAGGCTTTGGACCATTCAGTCCAACTGCCAGACATATGAATGAGGAAGCCTCCAGGAGATGTGAGCATGACTTCTTCGAGCCTTCCCAGCCAAGGCCCCAGACACTGTGAAATAGCAACAAGCTCCCCACCCTGTTTGCTCTGTTCTAACTCCTGACACATAAAGACAAAAGGGTGATTATTTTAAATACATAAAACTAAAGAAAATAAATGAGTTACAAATGCCAGTACAAAAAGTCAAAAATCTAGAAACAGCAAAATTAAAACCACTAGATCAATAAAATAGTATTTATTAAGAGTTTATTGTGCATAGGAGAACAGTTCACAAACTGGGACATTTAAACCCAAAACTGATGGGAAGCTCAGAGGAATGACATTACATTTTTACATTAAAGTAAAAATTAGGAAATTTTAACTTACACAATGATTTATTATTACAATGGGGGTTTCCAGATAGTGTATGCTTGGTTAAAACTGACTATCTTATATCATTTTTTGAAAGATGACACATTTCTTTTATGATTACTGGAAGCATTTACAAGAAATAACCCATTAACTTTTTCTTAAGTTCATGAAATAAGCTAGATTTAGTTTTCTTACATGGTTTAAATGGTTTTGTCTGCTCAGGGGATTCTCAAGCCTGGACTCCATTTTGCATTTTATTTTAATAGATCAAATTGTCTCTTTTTGAATTATGGATTTCTCAGGGTATATGCCCAGTAGTGGAATCACTGGGTCATATATATATATATATCACTGGGTCATATATATATATATATATATATATATATATATATATATAAACCCATGTCCCCTGCATCGGCAGGCAGACTCTCAACCACAGCGACACCAGGGAAGCCCGGTCATATATTTTTTAAGGAACCTGCATACTGTTCTCAATAGTGGCTGTATCAATATACATTCCCACCAACAGTGCAAGAGGGTTCTGTTTTCCCCACACCCTCTCCAGCATTTATTGTTTGTAGATTTTTTGTTGATGGCCACTCTGATCAGTGTGAGATACCTCATTGTGGTTTTGATTTGCATTCTTCTAATGATTAGTGATGTTGAGCATCCTTTCATGTGTTTATTGGCAATCTGTATATCTTCTAAGGAGAAATGTCTATTTAGGTATTCCATCCATTTTTGGATTGGGTGGTTTGTATTTTTGATATTGAGCTGCATGAGCTGCTTGTATATGTTGAAGATTAATCCTATATCAATTGCTTCATTTGCAAATATTTTCTCCCATTCTGAAGGTTGTCTTCATGTCTTATTTAAGGTTTCCTTTGTTGTGCTAAAGCTTTTAAGTTTCATTAGATCCCATTTGTTTATTTTTGTTTTCAATTCCATTACTCTAGGAGGTGGGTCAAAAACAATCTTGCTGTGATTTGTGTCATAGAGTGTTCTGCCTATGTTTTCCTCTAAGAGTTTTATAGTGTCTGGCCTTAATTTAGGTCTTTGGTCTCTAATCCATTTTGAATTTATTTTTGTGTATGGTGTGAGGGAGTGTTCTAATTTCATTCTTTTACATGTAGCTGTCCAGTTTTCCCAGCACCACTTATTGAAGAGGCTGTCTTTTCTCCATTGTATATTCTTGCCTCCTTTATCAAAGATAAGATGACCATATGTTCATGGGTTTATCGCTGGGCTTCCTATACTGTTCCATTGATCTATATTTCTGTTTCTATGCCAGTACCATACTGTCTTGATTACTGTAGCTTTGTAGTATAGTCTCAAGTCAGGGAGACTGATTCTTCCAGCTGTATTTTTCTTTCTCAAAATTGTTTTGGCTAGTCGGGGTGTTTTGTGTTTCCATACAAATTGTGAAATTTTTTGTTCTAGTTCTGTGAAAAATGCCATTGGTATTTTGATAGGGATTGCATTTAATCTGTAGACTGCTATCGGTAGTATAGTTATTTTCACAATGTTGATTCTTCCAATCCAAGAAAATGGTATATATCTCCATCTGTTTGTATCATCTTTAATTTCTTTCATCAGTGTCTTATAGTTTTCTGCATAGAGGTCTTTTGACTCCTTAGGTAGGTTTATTTCTAGGTATTTTATTCATTTTGTTGCAATGGTAAAGAGGAATGTTTCCTTAATTTCTCTTTCAGATATTTCATTGTTAGTGTTTAGGAATGCAAGAGATTTCTGTGCATTAATTTTGCATCCTGCTACCATACCAAATTCATTGGTTAGTTCTAGTATTTTTCTGGTAACATCTCTAGGCTTCTCTAGGTAGAGTATCATGTCATCTGCAAACAGTGACAGTTTTACTTCCTTACCAATTTGGATTCCTTTTATTTATTTTTCCTCTCTAATTGCTGTGGCTAAAACTTCCAAAACTATGTTCAATAATAGTGCTGAGAGTGGGCAACCTTGTCGTGTTCCTGATGTTAGAGGAAATGGTTTCAGTTTTTCACCATTGAGAACAATATTGACTGTGGGTTTGTCATATATGGCCTTTATTATGTTGAGGTAGGTTCCCTCTATGCCTACCTTCTGGAGAGTTTTTATCATAAATGGTTGTCGAATTTTGTCAAAAGCTTTTTCTGCATCTACTGAGATTATGATATGGTTTTTATTCTTCAGTTTGTTAATATGGTGTATCACATCTATTGATTTGTGTATATTGAAGAATCATGACATTCCTGGGTTAAACCTCACCTGATCATGGTGTATGACCCTTTTACTTTGTTGATGGATTCTGTTTCTAGTATTCTGTTGAAGATTTTTGCACCTATGTTCATCAGTGATATTGGTCTGTAGTTTTCTTTTTTTGTGATATCTTCATCTAGTTTTGGTATCAGGGTGATGGTGGCCTTGTAGAATGAGTTTGGGAGTGTTTCTCCCTCTGCTTTATTTTAGAAGAGTTTGAGAAGGATAGGTGTTAGCTCTTCTCTAAATGTTTGATAGAATTCACCTCTGAAGCCATCTGGTTCTGGGCTTTTGTTTGTTGGAAGATCTTTAATCCCAGTCTCAATTTCACTTGTTGTTATTGGTCTGTTTATATTTTCTATTTCTTCCTGGTTCCATCTCAGAAGGTTGTAGTTTTCTAAGAATTTGTCCATTTCTTCCAGGTTGTCCATTTTTGGCATATAGTTGCTTGCAGTAATCTCTCATGATCCTTTGTATTTCTGCAGTGTCAGTTGTTACTTCTCCTTTTTAATTTCTAATTCTATTGATTTGAGTCTTCTCCCTGTTTTTCTTGATGATTCTGGCTAATGGTTTATCAATTTTGTTTATCTTCTCAAAGAACAAACTTTTAGTTTTATTGATCTTTGCTACTGTTTACTTCATTTATTTCTGATCTGATTTTTATGATTTCTTTCCTTCTGCTAACTTTGGGGTTTTTTTGTTCTTCTTTCTCTAATTTCTTTAGGTGTAAGGTTAGGTTGTTCACTTGAGATGTTTCTTATCTATTGAGGTAGGATTGTATTGTTATAAAATTTCCTCTTAGAACTGCTTTTGCTGCATCCCATAGGTTTTGGGTCGTCATGTTTTCATTGTCATTTGTTGCTGGTATTTTTTGATTTCCTCTTTGATTTCTTCAGTGATCACTTAGTTATTAATAGTGTATTGTTTAGCCTCCATGATTTGTACTTTTAAGTTTTTTTCCTGTAATTGATATCTAGTCTCATAGCATTGTGGTTGGAAATAACACTTGATACAATTTCAATTTTCTTAAATTTACCAAGGCTTGATTTGTGACCCAAGATATTATCTATCCTGAAGAACGTTCCATGAGCACTTGAGAGGAAACTGCATTTTGTTGTTTTTGGATGGAATGTCCTATAAATATCAATTAAGTCCATCTTGTCTAATGTATCATTTAAAGCTTGTGTTTCCTTATTTATTTTCATTTTGGATGATCCCTCCATTGGTGAAAGTGGCGTGTTAAATTCCCCTAGTATTATTGTGTTACTGTTGATCTCTCCTTATATGGCTGTTAGCATGTGCCTTCTGTATAGGGGTGCTCCTATGTTGGGTGCATATATATTTAGAATTGTTATACCTTCTTCTTGGGTTGATCTGTTGATCATTATGTAGTATCCTTCTTTGTCTCCTGTAATAGTCTTTATTTTAAAGTCTATTTTGTCTGATATGAGAATTGGTACTCCAGCTTTCTTTTGATTTCCATTTACATGGAATATCTTTTTCCATCCCCTCACTTTAAGTCTGTATGTGTCGCTAGGTCTGAAGTGGGTGGGTCTCTTGTAGAAAGCATATATACGTGTCTTGTTGTATCCATTCAGCCAGTCTATGTCTTTTGGTTTGAGCATTTAATCCATTTACATTTAATGTAATTATCGCTATGTATGTTCCTATTACCATTTTCTCAATTGTTTTGTGTTAGTTATTGTAGATCTTTTCCTTCTCTTGTTTTTCCTAACTAGAGAAGTTCCTATAGCATTTGTTGTAAAGCTGGTTTGGTAGTGCTGAATTCTCTTAACTTTTGCTTGTCTGTAAAGGTTTTAATTTCTCCATTAAATCTGAATGAGAGCCTTGCTGGTTAGAGTAAGCTTGGTTGTAGATTTTCCCTTTCATCACTTTAAATGTGTCCTGCCACTCCCTTCTGGCTTGCGGAGTTTCTGCTAAAAGATCAGCTGTTAACCTTATGGGGATTCCCTTGTATGTTATTTGTTGCTTTTTCCATGCTGTTTTTAATATTTTTTTCATTGAATTTAATTTTTGATAGTTTGATTAATATGTGTTTTGGCGTGTTTCTCCTTGGATTTATCCTGTATGGGACTCTTTGCTCTTCCTGTACTTGATTGACTATTTCCTTTCATATGTTAGGGAAGTTTTCAACTATAATCTCTTCAAATATTTTATCAAACCCTTTCTTTTTCTCTTCTTCTTCTGGGACCCCTCTAATTCGAATGTTGATGTGTTTAATGTTGTCCCAGAGGTCTCTGAGAATGTCCTCAATTCTTTTCATTCTTTTTTCTTTATTCTACTCTGTGGTAGTTATATCCACTATTTTATCTTCCAGGTCACTTATCCATTCTTTTGCCTCAGTTATTCTGCTATTGATTCTTTCTAGAGAATTTTAATTTCATTTATTGTGTTGTTCATCATTGTTTGCTGTTTAGTTCTTCTACATCATTGTTAAACATTTCTTATACTTTCTCTGTTCTATTTCCAAGATTTTGGATCATCTTTACTATCAACCTGAATTATTTTTCAGGTTGACTGCCTATTTCATCTTCATATGTTTGGTCTCATGGTGTTTTACCTTGCTCCTTCATCTGTCTGCCTATGATTTTAGGCAGACTCTCTGATAATGGGTGAGGTTGTTTCCTTTCTTGCTAGTTGTTTGGCATGGGTCAACCAGCCGTGGATCTTGCTGGCCATTGTGTGGAGCTGAGTCTTAGTGTTGAGACAGAGATCTCTGGGAGAGCTCTTGCCGATTGATATTGCATGGGGCCAGGAGGTCTCTGGTGGTCCAGTGTCCTGGACTTGGCTCTCCTACCTTGGAGGCTCAGGCCTTACATCTGGCTGGAATACCAAGACCCTGTCAGCCACACAGCTCAGAAGAAAAGGAAGAAAAATAAAGGAAAGGAAAACAAAATAAAATTAAAAAAAGAAGATAGCAACCAAACAAACAAGTTCACAAATGATAACAAGCAGTAAAAACTAAGATAAACATAAAAATTAGAAACATATCAGTCCCAGACAGCAAACCCAATTGTACAGTTGCTCCCAGAGGCTACCACCTCAATTTTGGGAACATTCATTGTCTATTCAGGCATTCCACTTATTCTGGGTTCATCAAATTGATTGTGGGGATTTAATCCTCTGCTCCTGAGGCTGCTGGGAGAAATTTCCATTTCTCTTATTTGTTTGCAGAGCTCCTGGGGTTCAGCTTTGGTTTTGGCCCCGCCTCTGCATGTAGGTCGCCCTTTGGCGTCTGTTCCCCAACCAGACAGGAGGGGGTTAAAGGAGCTGCTGATTAGGTGTCTCTTGCTTGCTCAGCCCAGGGCAAGGGAGGTGTATGAGAGTCATAATTGAAATTCAGGGAAAGACTGCAGTGGCAGAGGCCAGCATGACATTGCAACAGCCTGAGGCACGCCATGTGTTCTCCATGGGAAGCTGTTCCTCGATCTCAGGACCCTGGCAGGGGTGAGCTGCATAGGCTCCTGGGGCAGGGTGGGTGCGGGTAGTGACCTGTGCTTGCACACTGGATTCTTGGTGGTAGTGGCAGCAGCATTAGCATTGCATGCCCATCTCTGGGGTGTGAGCTGATAAGTCAGGTCTCACGCCCATCCCTGCAGTTTATTTAAGTGGTGCTCTGCCTTGTGCAGGCACACTGGGAAGGAATCCCCTCTCCTCCTGCACCCCAAAACAGTGGTCTCTTGCCTGTTTTTCAGGTCCAGACTTTTTCCCTAACTCCCTCCCGGCTAGTGGTGGCGCACTAGCCCCCTTCAGGCTCTCTTCAGGCAGCCAACACCAGTCTTCTCCTTGGGATCTAACCTCTGATGCCCAAGCCTCATCTCCTAACCCCCACCCCCCACGGTGGGTGAGCAGACAAGCATCTCAGGTTGGTGAGTGCTGCTCAGCACAGATCCTCTGTGTGGGAAAACCTCTGCTTTGCCCTCTGCACAAGTGTTGCTGCATTCTCCTCCGTGGCTCCGAATCTTGCCCCCTGCCCACCCCCCATCCCCACCAGTGAAGGAGCTTCCTAGTGTGTGGAAACTTTCCCTCCTTCACACCTCCCTCCCAGAGGTGCAGGGCCCATCACTATTCTTTTGTCACTGTTTTTCCTTTTGCACTACCCAGGTACATGGGGATTTTCTTGCTTTGTGGGAAGTCTGAGGTCTTCTATCAGCATTCAGTAGGTGTTCTGTAGGTGCTGTTCCACATGGATACATATATATATATATATATATATATATATTTTTTTTTTTGTGGCACGCGGGCCTCTCACTGTTATGGCCTCTCCCGTTGTGGAGCACAGGCTCCAGATGTGCAGGCTCAGTGGCCATGGCTCACAGGCCCAGCCACTCCATGGCATATGGGATCTTCCTGGACTGGGGCACAAACCCGTGTCCCCTGCATCAGCAGATGGACTCTCAACTGCTGTGCCACCAGGGAAGCCCGAGATATATTTCTGATGTATATGTGGGGAGGAAGGTGATCTCCACATCTTACTCCTCCACCATTTGAAAGTCCGCCCATCAACTGGACTTCTAATATTAGTTGATTTCTTTTTATACCACAATATTTTGGTATAAATAATTAAAACAGTATGATAAATAATTAAAACAGTATGATAGTGGTGCAAAGAAAGATACAGAGATCAGTGGAACAGATACAGAGATCAGTGGAAAGATATAGAGATCAGTGGAATAGAATAGAGAGACCAGAAATAAATCTGCACATTTATGGTCAATAATCTATGACAAAGGAGGCAAGAATATACAATGGAGAAAATATAGTCTCTTTAATAAGTGGTGCTGGGAAAACTGGACAGCTACATGTAAAAAAATGAAATTAGAACATTCTCTATCACCATATACAGAAATAAACTAAAAATGGATTAAAGATCTAAATGTAAGAACTGATATTATAAAACTCCTAGAGGAAAACATAGGCAGAACCTTGTTTGACATAAATTGCAGCAATATTTTTTTTTTGCATTCATGTCCTAACAAAAGAAAAAAGAAACAATTGGAACCTAATTAAACTTCAAAGTTTTTGCACACCAAAGGAAACATCAACAAAGTGAAAACACAATGTACTGAATGGGAGACGATGTTTTCAAATCACGTGGTTGATAAGGGGTTAATATCTAAAGTATAGAAACAGCTCATACAGCTCAACATAAAGAAAAACAAACCCAATTAAAAAATAAGAAGACCTGAATAGACATTCTTCCAAACAAGAAGTGCAGATGACCAACAGGCACATGAAAAGATGCTCAACATCACTAATCATCAGGGAAATGCAAATCAAAACCACAATGAGATATCACTTCACACCTGTCAGAATGGCTATCATCAAAAACAACACAAATAATTGATTTTTAACATTTTCTAGTAGTAAATATGGAAACTTATTTGCAAAGTAAAATATTAGTCCTGTGTGTATTGGTGTTTACTCTATTACTCTATATTTTTCTCTAGTTT
Organism: Mesoplodon bidens; assembly: GCF_964165515.1. NCBI lineage: Eukaryota > Metazoa > Chordata > Mammalia > Artiodactyla > Ziphiidae > Mesoplodon > Mesoplodon bidens. Next base: position 20,442,224 of record NC_138160.1, read on the forward strand.
TGAAAGACTTACTATTAAAAAGAAGAGCAGATTTTTTTATCCCATGCCATTGAATTTTGATTGGACATCTTTACATTTAGGGTATCTCAATGAAGTCAGTAAAATCCTGTTGTACCAGCAGAAAACAACAGGCTATTTTTCTGTAGGCTTTCCCCCAGCAACACCCAACACCATATAACAATGGAGCAGCATCTAAATTTTTCTTAGAAAAGAATTACAGCTTAAATGTATGCAACCATAGCACATTTTCTTAACATGTAAAACAGAGAGCATTCTTTTTTAAAATGTTTATTGCAGTATAGTTGATTTACAATGTTGTGTTAGTATCTACTGTACAGCAAAGTGACAAACACATATATATATATATTCTTTTCCATTCTGGTTTATCACAGGATAGTCAATATAGTTCCCTGTGCTATACAGTAGGGCAATGTTGTTTACCCATCCTATATGTACTAGTTTACATCTGCCTATCTCAAACTCCCAATCCTTCCCTCCCCCACGCCTCTTCCTCTTGGCAACCATAAGTCTGTTCTCTATGACTGTGAGTCTGTTTCTGTTTCATAGATATGTTCATTTACATTGTATTTTAAATTCCACATATAAGTGATATCATATTGCACTTGTCTTTCTCTTTCTGACTTTAGTATGATAATCTCTAGATCCATCCATGTTGTTACAAATGGCATTATTTCATTCTTTGTTATGGCTGAGTAATATTCCATTGTATATGTATACACCACATCTTCTTTGTCATTCATCTGTTGATGGACATTTAGGTTGTTTCCATGTCTTGGCTATCATAAATAGTGCTGCTATGAACATAGGGGTGTGTGTACTTTCCAAATTATAGTTTTGTCTGGGTGTATGCCCAGGATTGGGATTGCTGGATCATATGGCAACTCTATTTATAGTTTTTTGAGGGACCTCCACATTGTTTTCCATAATGGCTGCACCGGTTTACATTCCAACCAACAGTGTAAGAGGGTTACATTTTAAGAGAGCATTTTTAAACATGAAAGATTTTAAAAATAAAGCACCTATGGATCCTTTATACTTAAGGTATTTTAAAGTTTTTCACACTAGAACCATGATCATGTTCATTGTTTCTGAGGTTTCTATTTGAAGAATATGCCAGATTTAAAACTTTTAATAGCTCACGAAATGCTTACTATTAAGCATGTGCAGGTACTATTAAGCATTCTTTACACATTTTACTGAATTATCTGAAAACATGTAGCAGGGGGGCTTCCTTGGTGCACAGTAGTTAAGAATCCACCTGCCAAGAAAGAGACATGAGTTCGAGCCCTGGTCCAGGAAGATCTCACATGCCATGGAGCACGTAAGCCTGTTCACCACAACTACTGAGCCTGCGCTCTAGAGCCTGAGAGTCACAAATACTGAGCCTGTGTGCCACAACTACTGAAGCCTGTGCACCTAGAGCCCGTGCTCTGCAACAAGAAACCACCACAATGAGAAGCCCGCACACCACAACAAAGAGTAGCTCCCCTCGCCACAACTAGAGAAAAGCCCACACACAGCAACAAAGACCCAACACAGCCAAAAATAAAAAAAATAATAATAATACATTTTTAAAAATTAAAACAAACAAACAAACATGTAGCAGGTACTAAAACTGTCCACATCTTATGTCAGAATTTTAGTTGGAGGCTATAGTAGGGAAGCTATCAGGACCACAAAGCGTATAAGTGGTGGAACCAAGAATTGAACTTAGGAATTCTGGTTTTAAATGCTGTGTTCTCTATTACCATACTCTGTCTCTCTCACGGATTAAGATAAATAGGTTTACATAGTTGTAAGATTTTAACTCTTAAGAGAAAGCAATAGATTATTTCATTTTCTTTTCAAAAACAACTATATTTAAAAAAAAATCAATTGCCTGTCTGTCTAGGGGCAAAAATCATCTATGTTTTTCAATAACCTGTTACAATAGTTAATCAGATTTTCAGTTATAAAATCTATTCTTACTTCAATCCAACACAGCCCTTCTATGATTTAATCTGTTAACTCTAATTCCCTCTCCAGAGATGGAGATCAGGAAACTGGTGCCATCCTTATAAAACTACTTTACACAAGTGAAACATATAATCTAAAATTTTATCAACTTATAAGGGGGAATGCAGGAAACCACAGTGGGAACTGGAAATAATTAAGCTCAGTGGGAACTGAAAATAATTATAAGCTCAATATAATAGCTCCGTGTCCTTTCACATACTTTTCTCAAGTGAATATGTGGATAAGTTTTTTTAAAAATCAATTCATGCCTAGTATACATGATAGTTTTTCCCCCAAGATAAAAATATACTACGGAATTTTAGGGAATACATCTGAGTTATATTTGGACCATTATTTATACCAATAAAGCATTACCCATGAAATAAATTATTTTCAGGAATGCTAAAAACTATTGGAGACCATTGCTTCATTGATTAGAACTTCCAAATGTTGCTTTTTCATCAATATAAATCATGGCTAGTGGAGACAAAGTTTAAAAAAAAAACAAAAAAAAAGTTAAAATTAGGAAATATGGAGCAATGGTTGCCAAAGTTTGTGTGAAAAAAGTAGTAGCTGGGTTCTTCTAAGGTGTATTATTTCATAAAATAATGTGAAAAATCACCATAGAAGAATATAAGAAGAACCTTGTGCTGGACTGAGCATAAAGAAAATGATTATTAAAGAATACTAGGAATCTTGTATCTTTTTATCTCTGTAATAATCATGTAGTACATAAGTACATAGTGAAAAGAACATTTTTATTTTGTTTTAAAACTGTACTTTCTTTTCTTTTTCACAGATGTTGTGGGAAGATCTGTCTACAAAGGCAAAGATCATAATCATGCAAGGAACAAGGAGGTTAAAATTGCCCACAGTCAGGCATAATGAAATAAGCTCTGCAGGAAAACAAAAATCAAGACTTATTTGAACACTAGACTTAAAATGACTTAAAAAGTACAAGGTCAACTTTACAGGTGATAATAAGGCTCGATGTACACCTCCATGTGGACTGTGCTCTATTGCTTTGATGCATTTGAATGAAAACAACCTTTTCCTTCTGCCTTTAGTGATCTTCCCTGACCTATGTTCTGTGAAACAAATGTTTACTCATCCCTCACAACTTGGCCTAAAGCTCACTATCCTACTTATAACAATTTTCTTAGAAATTATTGTACATTTATTGTTCATGTGAACTTTAGGATGCTCAATAACACACTGTATGTCTGTTAGTGCAGTAGAAATCAGCCTAAAATATAGATTAAATTTTTTTATTAAATGAAGGATAAAGCCAGCAGTCCTGAATATAACCTTTCATGGCTATTAGTAATTTCACATACCACTAATGTACATTTCCTATTCTCAAGAAGGCTGACATAACTAAATTAATTTAGTATCCTCTAGGCTTCCCAGATGACAAGTGTGTCTGTGTTTGCATGAAAATGAGCTACCTATGCTAACCTAAGTTATTTATGTTTAGGGGAAAAGAGTAAGCCTAATATGATGGCAGAAAACAACCACCAAAGATGATTATTTACCTTCACCTTCCAAGAGAAGTTTTAACTGGAAAATATTACTTGAAGAGACTAAAATTTTCTCATTTAATTGTATTATAGCAAGCTTTAAAAAATACAAGAAATTCTATGCATATTAGGTCATTGAACATTATGGGAGAGGAACAGAGCATGAACTTACATAAATTTAAGGAAGCTGACATATGATGTGCATAAGTGATCCTTAGAGTAAAAATTTCTAATGGGACTTTCTAAGTAGATATATGTTTAAAAGTCTTCAGGAAGTATGATCTTATATTTTCAGATTAAGAGAATATGTGTGAATTCTAGCTGGTGAAAGTAAATAAAATATCTTTTCACAGAAAAATGACAGTTTCAAATCACAGATTTTAGGATAAATAGGTACAATTCTGAAAGGATTTTACAAAAAATAAAAAGAAAGATGTATAATGCAAGTTTTGTATGAAAGTACCCTGAGAAAGCATAGTGATGCTCCATATGTGTGTGTGTATTCTCTATATATTTTATGTTATATGCCATACATATGTATATACTTTTTTTTTTTTTTTTTGTGGTACGCAGGCCTCTCACTGTTGTGGGCCCTCCCATTGTGGAGTGCAGGCTCAGTGGCCATGGCTCACGGGCCCAGCCGCTCCGTGGCATGTGGGATCCTCCTGGACCGGGGCACGAACCCGTGTCCCCTGCATCGGCAGGCGGATTCTCAACCACTGAGCCACCAGGGAAGCCCCTGTATATACTCTTAGTGTATGCTTGTATATATACATGTTCATGTATATACGTGTATATATATATTTAGATATTATATATACTATTACATAAAGTGTGTGTGTGTGTGCGTGTGTGTGTGTGTGTATATATATATATATATATGATGTGTGTATATACTCACTGTGTATATACAGATTGGGAGAGAGAGAACAAATGATAAAACAAATTGGGCAAAACGTCAACAATAAACAAACCTGGCTAAGAATATAGTATGTATGCAACTTGCTTATAGGTATAGAAAATAAGTGATAATAAGGATGACAAAAGTAACAATAATAATAACAGTAATAAAAAGGGCTAAAGTAGCAATAATCATAGAAGCAATTGGAGATCAGTCTCAGAGGAGGAAGGAAAGGCTTACACAAGGAATTGATATGTAAGCTCAGACTTGAATTATAGGGTGGTCAACAGGAAAGAAAAAAGTAGACAAACATATAGGAAATCCTGAAGGTGAAAGAGAAAGGTAATATTTGGAGACCAAAGTGGTTAGAAGAATTGGAGTTGAGAGTGGTGGTTGACCATGAGGGAAAAGTGGTCAGCAGTTGGGTCATGTAGGTCCATTTAATCCACTTTGAGGAATCAGACTTTATTTGCTGGGGTTAACAGAGGAATTTTAACATAGAACTTACTTGGAAACCATATTAGTTCAATATTTTGAGATAATTAAAAATGGACATGTCTGGATCAACAAGACTACTTAAGAGATTGCTGCTGTAATTTAAGATAGGAATGTATCACCAGTTTGAACTAGTATACTATTACACTGACACCTGGAATGCAGATAAGAGGATGGACTAAAAAATAGACTTAGAAGTTGAGCCAGTTGACATTCAGCATGGAATTCACGAGAAGGAGGATGAGTCAAAGATATGGCAATTGTGTTAGCATTCCATACACTCTGTTAGCTGCAATGGGTTAGAAACAAAGGCCCACATCAAGGGTGATTTTTGGATGGTAGCACACACATTTTTCTACTCCAAGCACCCAGACATCATTCTGGCTAACTCTATCTAAAAATGAAAAAATCTAGGAAATGACACAAACTCTCATTTTAGTGATACCTTTCCAAAAACCAACTTTCAGAGCCAAATACTGGACGACTTGATCACTGAAAAATATTCCAATTTAGAAATCTGCACATGAAACACCCCACTCTGTTCTCATCTTCCTCTTTTGCTATCTTCCTCACTCAGTTATTTCCACCACCTCTGCTCCTAAACTTTACTGAAAATTCAAGACCTGGAAACGTCTACATTTTCCATGTTTATTGATACCTTCCTTTCTTATCTTCATAGCACAGACTCTGCAGCCACACCACCTCATTTTAAATACTAATCTCCCACTTACTCTGTGGAGCACATTCATTAACTTCTCCGCACACTGATTTTCACACTTGCAAATGGTGATCACAATAGCACCTTCTTATGAGGGTCATTGTAAGGAAAAAATAAGCTGAGCACATGAGTACTATGCAACTGAAAGCGCTTTTTATAAACCATCTGTGATTTATAACACTCTTTCAAAGTATGAATTTAACTGAATTATAATTAGTCTATATCCTTCAGTAAATTACAAGTTCTTTGATGAATTCACACTAAATGTTTATATCCATATTCACTGGTCCTTGTCTTTTTCTGAGCACATAGGTAGTCAGTAACTGTTTATTGAATGGATATATTGCCAATTTATAGCTAAGCCCATCCTCTATGGGCTAATTTTTATCCATGGGACTTGTCCCAAGTCATTGCTGCATATGTTATAATAGCTAAGCCTTTTAAGAATGCCTGACATCCCAGTATGTTTCAGGATTAAACTTAATGATGTCAAGAGAACTTCCACAGCAGCTTATGTGTATATGCCAGTCTCCTTCATCAGACTGTTAAGTCTCCGTATTGAAGAAACTGTATTTTATTCACTTCTGTATGCTTCACTGCACCTTAGCAGAATACCCTGAATTTAATAAGCCTTCAGTACATATTGAGTTGAACTGAGTTATTGCTCCTTCAAAATCCAACTCAGATGTCACTTCTTAGACAAGACTTCCCTGAGTTTTCCATGCAGAACTGATTATTCCCTATGCTATAGTAAGGATCGATTGTGACCGTGAAGTGGTCTTTTGAATATGGAAAGTTTCTACTTACACACAGAAGTGAACATATGACTACACTGATCAAACTATAGTTTCCTTTCTCTGAACACACTGATTCATTGATTAATCCAGAACAGGTATCTGACACAAGTCAGGCCTCTTGAAGACCTTCACAGGAAGACAGAAAAAAAAAAAAATCAGTCAAGAAATTGAAAGAGAGATAGAAAGGAAAACAGTCTTCACTTCCCTAGTTCTTCTATTTCTTGCCATTATGTCTTTGATTCTGTCCACTGTCCAGAAAAAATTAAATTTAGTCAAATCAAGCTTTTGTAACTTGTACAAAACAAAGTATAGACCAATACCCCTTGCCTCACTAAGTGTTGTCTTTCTCTTTCTTTTCTTTCTTTCCTTCCTCTTTCATTCTTTCTTCCTCTTCCTACTTAGTGTTTCATCTTTCTTAAAAATATTAACAAAATACAATTAATTCTTTATTCTATCTCAAAATCACTTCCCAAATTTACCTACATATACTCACGTCCACTGTACCCCTTCTAGACAAAATTAAATCCTGAATTATATAGATGGATAGAGAAATAGATACTATATTATTTATTACCCTTTTTCAAAATCTTTATTAACTTTTATTTTGTTCAGAATGAAATCAAACCTTTTATTATGAATTATGTAGCTCTACACAATAGAAGATGAGAATCCTGCTTAACTTTACACCTCATCTACTTCCCTTACCCTCTGTTTAAAGTGATTCAAAGGGTAGGGGAGGTACCTGTCTTTCCTTGTTCCTTAAGCACAGGGAGCTCACCTCTGCCATGGATCTTGGCACTAACTACTTTTGCTGTTCGATGTGCTCTCGTGGCTGGCTTATTATCTCATTTATCTTAAATCTCACTTTCTTGGAGATTACTTCCTTGAACTCCCAACATAAAGGATTTTTTTTTCATCCTTCCCTATAGCATTACATGTTTTTATTTTCATTACAGTCTTTGTCATCACCTGTTATTTGTTTATTTATTTCTTCATTACCTCTCTCCTTTATACTTCATGGGGCAGAAAACTTGTCATCTCTGTAACTGTAAGGCAGAGCATAATAATGGGGTTTTCAAAGTGGGATAAAAACAAAGCCAAAACTATAATATTTGTACAAGAATATACACCTTGTAATTGCAATACATTTTTTCGAAGAGGTATTGCATGTCAAAATTGCATTTTTTTTTTTTTTTTTGCAGTACGTGGGCCTCTCACTGTTGTGGCCTCTCCCATTACAGAGCACAGGCTCCAGACACGCAGGCTCAGAGGCCATGGCTCATGGACCCAGCTGCTCCACGGCATGTGGGATCTTCCTGGACCGAAGCACGAACCCGTGTCCCGTGCATCAGCAGGCGGACTATCAACCACTGTGCCACCAAGGAAGCCCCTATTTTTTAATTTTCAAAAATTTTTTTTCTGTATAGCCATGATTCCTCTACGTTTGCCAACCTCTCTAGAATTGTTCCTAAGGCTAATATATTCTTCTATTTAGAATCCAACTCCACTCCTATCTTCTGTATTCATTGTATATGAGCTAATATAACATCCGAGCATATTGTATGGGTGTAATGATTTTCCATGGAGTATTCTGAGGCTGTCTGAATAATAAATTAACATCTTTGAAGACTTGTTAAAAAAGCGATTAAGACCATAGACTTGAGACTCAGAGACTTAAGCAGAAGTCCTGGGTCTATTCCACTTCCAGACTGTGACCTTGACAAAATTATGAAACATTTCCAGATCTTTTGATTTTCACATGTGTAGTGTGAATAATAATAGTACCAAATGCCATAAAGTAATTATGAGCATTATACAAGTCATGCATTTGGGGGGCCAGACCTGTCAGAATTACTGCTTGGATCCCCTTAGAATTTCTGATCACACATCTAGTAGTCAGTACAACATCACTGTATGAAGGATATCCTGGCTTGTTAAAATCCACACTGTGAATCTACAGATGGGACAGAAGTGATTGGGAAACAATGTCCCTGAAGAGGACAGACATTCAGCAATGTCTGATAGATGGGTAGATACTAATATTCCTATTCCAATCACAAGCACTGAAATTGAAACTGTGATTAAAAATCTTCCATCAAACAAAAGCCCAGGACCAGATGGCTTCACAGGCGAATTCTATCAAACATTTAGAGAAGAGCTAACACCCATCCTTCTCAAACTCTTCCAAACAATTTCAGAGGAAGGAACACTCGCAAACTCATTCTACGAGGCCACCATCACCTTGATACCAAAACCAGGCAAGGATGTCACAAAGAAAGAAAACTACAGGCCAATATCACTGATGAACATAGATGCAAAAATCCTCAACAAAATACTAGCAAACAGAATCCAACAGCACATTAAAAGGATCATACACCATGATCAAGTGGGGTTTATTCCAGGAAAGCAAGGATTCTTCAATATACACAAATCAATCAATGTGATACACCATATTAACAAGTTGAAGGAGAAAAACCATATGATCATCTCAATAGATGCAGAGAAAGCTTTCGACAAAATTCAACACCCATTTATGATAAAAACCCTGCAGAAAGTAGGCATAGAGGGAACTTTCCTCAACATAATAAAGGCCATATATGACAAACCCACAGCCAACATTGTCCTCAATGGTGAAAAACTGAAACCGTTTCCACTAAGATCAGGAACAAGACAAGGCTGCCCACACTCACCACTCTTATTCAACATAGTTTTGGAAGTTTTAGCCACAGCAATCAGAGAAGAAAAGGAAATAAAAGGAATCCAAATTGGAAAAGAAGAAGTAAAGCTGTCACTGTTTGCAGATGACATGATACTATACATAGAGAATCCTAAAGATGCTACCAAAAAACTACTAGAGCTAATCAATGAATTTGGTAAAGTAGCAGGATACAAAATTAATGTACAGAAATCTCTGGCATTCCTGTACACTAATGATGAAAAATCTGAAAATGAAATCAAGAAAACACTCCCATTTACCATTGCAACAAAAAGAATAAAATATACAGGAATAAACCTACTTATGGAGACAAAAGACCTGTATGCAGAAAATTATAAGACACTGATGAAAGAAATTAAAGATGATACAAAGAGATGGAGAGATATACCATGCTCCTGGATTGGAAGAATCAATATTGTGAAAATGACTCTACTACCCAAAGCAATCTACAGATTCAATGCAATCCCTATCAAACTACCACTGGCATTTTTCACAGAACTAGAACAAAAAATTTCAAAATTTGTTTGGAAAAACAAAAGACCCCGAATAGCCAAAGCAATCTTGAGAACGAAAAATGGAGCTGGAGGAATCAGGCTCCCTGACTTCAGACTATACTACAAAGCTACAGTAATTAAGACAGTGTGGTACTGGCATAAAAACAGAAAGATAGATCAGTGGGTCAGCATAGAAAGCCCAGAGATAAACCCACGCACATATGGCCAACTTATCTTTGATAAAGGAGGCAGGAATGTACAGTGGAGAAAGGACAGCCTCTTCAATAAGTGGTGCTGGGAAAACTGGACAGGTACATGTAAAAGTTTGAGATTAGATCATTCCCTAACACCATACACAGAGTCCTATTTTTGCCTTGACCTTTAGAAAATCTCCTCATTTAGCAAATGCTTATTAAGCTTCTACAACATCTGAAAGAGTATGCTAAGTCTTGACTGGAAAAAATAATCAATACAAGGAGACAGCTTCTGGATAATCTAATGGTTGCTTGTCTATATTATTTGCAACTTAAGTTATAACTAATTCCATTTTTCATGGCTTCTTTGTTGATGTCACATTATTTTGAGCTTGATTCTTGCTATAAATAAACTCTGAGATTCAAAACATAGTCTTATATTTTCTATAAGTTGTCTATGGTGCCATATATAGAGAGAGACAGAGAGAGATATTATAAGCAATAAAAAGCAAAAATTAAACATTTTGAATATGACTTGAACTATCTGATCTTTTCTTTATGACTGATTAATAGGCTAAAAATAATATAATCACTAGAAATTCTTTTGTTTCTGCCTGCTAATTTATTCACAAATTTAATATGTATGAAGAGTTGCTGACTTTTATCAAATAAAGATAAAAGATCACAAATATCTAAAATGATCTCATAATAACAACAATGTAAAAACAATCAGCTTGAAATTTTCTTTATTATTTTTCTCCCTCTCAAAAATGAATGCTGGGCTTCCCTGGTGGCACAGTGGTTGAGAGTCCACCTGCCGATGCAGGGGACATGGGTTCGTGCCCTGGTCTGGGAGGATCCCACATAACATGGAGTGGCTGGGTCTGTGAGCCATGGCCGCTGAGCCTGCGTGTCCAGAGCCTGTCCTCCGCAACGGGAGAGGCCACAACAGTGAGAGGCCCGCATACTGCAAAAAGAAAAAAATAAAAAAAGAATGCTCATCATTCACAATTCCACAATATAAAAAAATTTAGTTGGACAAAAGTTTCACTGGAAATGACACTATTTGTATAGTTTGCCTTTACGTATCCTTGCAAATTTATTTTTTTGATTCTTTGGAAATTGCATGTAACATAATTAAATGACAAGAATGCTGGGGATTAGGCAGTGAAATGCAATATGTAAAGATAAGAATACAAGAAGTAGGTCTGACTGTGTTTGTAGAAAATGATTTAGCTCTTTATCACTTACCTGGAATTATCAGAAGTCTTTTCAAAATACGGAAAAAATTTGGGCTTCATGTAAACCAAACTGGAATTAAATGGACTGGATCTACATAACAAAGATTCTCTATTAAAAAGAAAACACTGCAAGATATTTAGCCTGAAAAGTGTAACTAACTCATCGTTGTTCCTGAAATAGAAAAGCTAAACAACTGAAAAGATATGAATTACATAATTATACCTACAGAAAGTAACTATGATTGGACTATGTGAAATTATCATGCTTATAGGTCAATAGAAGTTAAATACTGACAAATTCATATGCTTTGGATTAAGCAACAGTAAATGTTTGGTGACTGGTAAATTGATGAATGAGTGACTAATAGGAGGTATACAAGAATATCCAGATTGAAAAATCCACGAGGTACAGCAGGAAGTTTTTTTAAGGGATTGTGGAGCAATACATTGTTTCAAGTGATATACAGAATTAATAGCCAAACATTAGGGGAGACACTTTTCTAAATTATAGAACCTGCATTAATTGATCATTTCCTTTTGTAAGTCAATGAATGAAAATTTCCAATGGATTCAGTCAGAATGGAGTTTTTAACAAAGTTTATCTATAAGTTATGACAATAATAGCAGCATTAATGAGAAACCAAAAACATTTCAAAGGCTTATTACGACAGAGGATTTTCTTTTTTCACTTCCATAAATACAAAACAACTTCCATCTTTGGCTCTGATATCTTCAACACACAACTTCCAAAGTCATCCTGTGCTATCAGAAGGGGAATGAACGTGAAAGTATGCTAAACCAGGCAGTTCCACACATTTCTCCAACTCTCAATCCATTGGGTACAACAACACGTGACTAGATCGAATTTTGAGGGAACCTACGTAAATAGTAATCTTTACCATAATACCTTATCTCCTGCTAGATTATAGTTAGTAATAAGCATACAGTGTGCACTAGATTCTCAGCGGTCTATTGTGAGGACTTTACCCCTTAACAGATTGTTGTCCTTTTCTTTGTGCCTTTTTTTTGGGGGGGCGGGCATTTAAAAATAATTTACATACAGTAAAATTCACCACTTTTATTGTGTATTTCTATGAGTTTTGACAAACATATGCATTAGTGTACCTACCAACACAATCACAATGTATAACGTGAATCACCTCAAAAAACTTCCTTTTGTTCCTCTACAGGGAATCCTTTCTTCTATCCCTGACTCCTATCAATAACTGATCAGTTTTTGTCCCTACAGTTTTGCTTTTGCAAGAAATTCATAGAAATAGAATCATGTGATATATAGTATTTTGTCTTTGTCTCCTTTTACTTAGTATAAGGCATCTGAGAGTCATCCTTGTATTGTGTGTCTCAATAGCTCATTCTTTTGTATGACTGAGTAGTATTCCATTGCATGAACCACAGTCTGGTTTCCCATATACCAGTTGAAGGGACTGGCAATCATGAATCAAGGTATTTTAAACATCCACACATAGTTTTTGTGTGAACTTGGGTAACCAGTAAGATTGCTGGTTAATATGGTAAGTACATGTTTAACTCCATAAGAAAATGCCAAAAGGTTTTCCAACACCATTCATAGTCTTTACAGGTAATTATTTTAATGAAAAAAAAAAGTAAAATATCTTATGATATATTATTTCTGCCTCTCACTGTTGTGGCCTCTCCCGTTGCGGAGCACAGGCTCCGGAAGCACAGGCTCAGTGGCCATGGCTCACGGGCTTAGCTGCTCCACGGCATGTGGGATCTTCCTGGACCGGGGCATGAACCCATGTCCCCTGCATCGGCAGGCGGACTCTCAACCACTGCACCATGAGGGAAGCCCTATTATTTCTATTTAAAGTATGCTATTCTTAAACCAACTTTGTTAAATATACAAATAATACAATTTCCCCCCAAATCATCATTTAGTTTTCATTCTGCTGTCTGATCTTGGGATTTAACTTTATTTTAAAACATGTGGGTTCATTTGTCTTTGATTTCAAATGTATGCAATACCCATATAAGAAAGAAAATGTATTTTCCAGGCTTCTTGAAACATTTTTGACAGATCAATTCCAATTAAGGTCATATAAAGTGAGGGTCACAAAAGTAAACCAACACTCATTAAAAAATTATTCATAGGACAAATGTTACCATGTCAACGTAGATATTTACCAAACATTTTAGAAACTAAAAAGGCATTCACAGTAGCACATTATCCCAGCAGGCAAATTCACTAGGGTTTTTAATGGTGTCTCACTAATTGAGCAATAAAGAGCTTCTGTCACATTTATAGCTTATTCTTATGAGTTACAATAATAAGAAAAAAATCAAACTTGTGTGTGGAAATGATGTAGAGTGGAGATAACGTTCTATTACATAGTTTTAGCACGCTTTCTTCTCTTTCTTTCTATTTTCTTTCTTTTTTTCCTTTCAGCTAAAGTTATAAAAACTGGCAAAATTTCATAGAGAAATACATGTCACTGCTTTAGACACCTTGTCCCTTTGGCTTTTCCTTATAGCTCCCAATCATAACCCTGCCTCAGGTCCTTTCTAATGGAAATCCCTTTAGTCTAGTTTCTTCCCCAGATAGCAACTTGACCTGCATTCTCACTTAATTCCACAGCTCGGCTCAAATGCTATCGTGTGAAAACAGGTCTCCCATTTATGCCAATAGATATAGCAGAACTTCCTTAAGAAAATTCAGCCATCTGTTTACACCATATTTTACTTCTTAGCACTTCTCATGCCCCAGCAAGTGTGACCCCATGAGTTTAGTTTATTAACTGTCTTATATAGCTTGCTTTCACATATCGTTGAAAAGTTATGAGTTTTCAAGTTCATGAACTTGCAATGCAATGAACTACAGTGCAAGGTCATGAGTTAAACCCTGCCTTGTCATTTATTCTCCAGAAGACCATTTTTTGAATTAAAAGATAAATAAATAAATAAAAATGTAATTTGATATACATAATTCCTAGCCACATACAAAATAAATTTACACAAAAAATTAAGGCTACTCTATAGTTAAAACGTAATTGCATTTTCTGATATAACATCCTCTTTGCCCAAGGCAGCTACTGAATGAAGGACTTTCATTAATGTTTTAATTAAAGATATGTGTCCATACCATCAGCAGGGTACTGGTAGTTCCAACAAAACACAGTTTTGAATGATATAACCACAGTTTAGCCAGACAAACAATTACACAGAAAATTATAATAAATTTTTAAAATTGCTGAGAAGAAATGTTTAAATTGTTATGAAGGAGAGATGAAGAACATGTGACTTTACATACTACCCTAAGGAGAAACAGAATAACAATTTTATGTTGTATTAGGAAAAAATAATAGAGTAAGTCAGGAAGAGGGTAGACTAAAAGCATCTCAGTGAGTGTCATGCAGGGGGTGGGGAATGAATCAAGGCTGGTGGGCTGGGGTCTGCTGAGTGAGGGAATGTACAGCATCATGAGGAGATAGGAAGTACAAAGTCTTGTGAACCAAAACAGAAACAGTCTCTTTTCTCAAGCACCACTGAATTGACCAAATTTGATTTGAACACAGGATGTCTGTGTGCAGCTGTGGAAGCTGTACTCAGGATAGAAAAGCAGGGACTGTTGAATGTTATATTATGCTGGGGTTGGTGGAATTTGATGTAAATGATAATATTAGAAACATAGTTTATAGAAAAAAATCTAATTTTGTAAGAACAATTTTTAAATCTGAGTTATCAAAGAGGAAGAAACCATTACATGAAAATATCAAATGCCACTTAGATTTTTTTTAACTTTTTCAAAATATGCAAAAATGAAGGGAATAATATATTTTAAAAACATCATGTATTCACCACCTACTTTCAACAATTATTAGCTCATGGTTAATCTTGTTTCATTTATACCTACTCCGACACCACCGATCCCACAAAGGGAAAAATGTGAAGCAAATCTCAGGAAAGATATCATTCATCCCATGTATCTTTTAGTATACACATACAATTTAATTTTATCATTGGAAATAAAACATGTATAGGAATCATGTTGTTTTTGTTGATAAGCATTTTGCATGACTTACCCGTTCTTCTTTTGTAGAAGTGGTGCAGTCTTCCAAATTGTAATTAAAAATTCCAGTTAAGACCCCAAAATGGAGCACAAAACACTATTTTCACCTTGTTCAATAATTTATCCTCATTTAAAACTGAAAGGAAATATTTAAAATCCACTGATTTGGGGGATAGAACTTTTTGGATATGAAATATATTGCCTGATTTTACAAAATCCATATCCTTTAGAATATGTGAAAGGCACTTTTTTTCAGGTAGCATATATCTAGGCATACCCTTAAGAATTTTCCAAACTGATCTGATTATTATGGATTACATTATATTTTTTGATACAAAGAAACGTGTTAATGAGTGTGTTCATAATTTCAAGTTGTTGTATTATATCTTTTAATTCTGTGGGGACAAATTAGCAGAATTCAAGGTTCCAGAAAACTAGCTATAAAAGTATGGAGAGGGAAAATTTTAAAATATGAACCAACAGAAAGTGATAAAATTTTTAAATGGTTCTACCCATCAAATTCTAAATATTCATGCAAATTATTAATCATTTTAAGATCCAAAGAGCACAGCTGCTTTCCAATTATGCATATAAGTTGAGAACGATGGGGACTGTCATGGGTGGCCAGACACTCCATTTATCTAGGACTGAAATATGTCTTCTAAAATAAGTATGTGATCTTTCAAAAATAAATGAATTGGAGAAGCAAAAAATTTAGTATCATAAAACAGTTGTCTTCCTAATTTTCTTCTTAGAACAAAAAGAACAAAAGGCTCTGTTCCTTTTAAAATCTGATTACTCTAAGTCAACCAAACCATCTAGATTATCCCCCATTCTCCTCTTCCTTTAATCATGTATTTACTGAATATAATGTACAGTCACATATTTCCTATCATTTACTGCCCTCCTCTGCCAATGAGCTCTGGTCACATTTGCCCTGGTTCACACAGATCAGTTTTATTAATTTTGACTCCTTGCTAAATTTAATTGTTATTTTAATATTTTTACTACCATATGATCTGTATTATCATTATAAAAATTTGCCTAGTACTTTTTCATAAACAGTCAGCCTCCATGTGTGTAGTTGCCAAATAACCTTAATACCTATGAAAAAATATTCTGACAATTGTGAAAGCTTGTAAGGGAGACTTTATTCATAACTATTGCAATAGGTGTCGAGACTATAGCAATTTGAGAGACAGAGATTGGTCTGAGAGGTTAATTGCTCTTAATTTACTCTGGTGCTTTATTTAAAAGATAGGAAATCACCTACTTGAAGAGAAAACCCTACTGTTCCTCTCTCCTCTCACTTTTGTTCTTGCTCTCAAACTCACTATCTTCTTCTCTCTTTCTTTGATTACTGAATATGAACTCAGTCAAATCTGGGCCCAAGTGAGGAAACATTTCATTTATAAATTATTTCTTTTGAAAAATAACACCATTGAGTCTTTTTATCTGTGAAAAGAGGAGATAAAATGTCTATTCCACAGAATCTTTTAAAAAAACTAAATGAATCAATACGTATAAAGGGATGTAGACAAGCAATCCAGGAAATAAGAGGATCCCAAATGATAGTTAAGTTCCCTTTTTCCTTTTTATGGATCTAACTCATTTCTAGTCCTTTATTACTAGTACTTCATTTAAGAAAGTTGTGTTAGAGTGGAAAGGTATTACATTGAGAATCACAAAAATTTTTCAAACAGAGAGATAAAAACAAATATTCTGAATGCTTACTACATTCTAGGCATGGTGCTATGCTTTTCTGGTTCTAACTTTATGTCCTTGGACGAACAACCTAACATAGTCTTGTTTAAGTTTATTTAACTTCAAAATGAGTAAGTTAAAAGCAATTTTCATTTTCTCAAGGACATGTCATAAACACTACCTCTACAGGGTGTTAATATGGATTATTAGGATGGAAAAAAACAAAGTTTTCTTTAGTTAAGTAATTTGGGAAATGATAGATTAAACCAAATTAAGCCTTTTGCCTTGGATTTGGAAATAGACAGACCTAGGTCTGATTATCGGCTATTCATTTATTAGTTAATTAAACTCTGGCAATTTGCTTAACCTAAGTCTCACTTTGAATAGCATTAAAATAGGACAAAAGGAATCACAGAAGAATGCTGTACAGAAAGGAAAGGATTAGGGAAAATTTCTAAAGTGCACAGAATGGCTAGAACACAACAAACCCTTGAAAAAAGGTAAACTTGTTATTAATATTATCTTAATTAGCCCTCACCTCTTCAAAGGTATAGAATATTAAGACAAAGATTTATTTTCCTTCTTCCTTTCTGGAATAGATCAGGCAGCTTTTTAAAAAGCAGGAAGAAGAGGTTCCTGAGAACATGTGAGGTTTCCTCTCCTTCAAGCTCTAAGTCTATTGGTAGTATCTCAGCAGGAAAAGTTGCACAAGCACTATATGATGCCTGTAAGCAACCATTCGTCCTTAAAAAAAAAAAAAATCAGCCAAGTAGGAACTCATTTTCTTAGTAGTACACAGGAGAAAACATAACTCGTACCTTACTGGCTCTAAATTAGTCATTAAAACCAATTAGTTTCTCATACCCAACTGTATTGCATTTTGCTCTGTACAATTTAGGACATAAATAGGTAGATAAAAATGCCTGACTAATTAGAGAAGTCCTTTTTTTGTAATTTAGGATAGATGACTTTATAATCAAATATGAGATGTGAATACAAATATATCAATGATTTTTATAGCTAATAAACTATCAGATTAGACAATTCCAAAAGACAATTAGCAAAAACACTTAAGCAAAGGATCGTCACTGGAATACACACATACCTCTTACAATGATTACATTGGGGAAAGAAACCACATATTTGCATACAAACATACATGAACATACCCAAATATTTCAATGCTTTAAACTACATCTTTAATTTTTATTTTTGCATTATTTTTAATTAAAACTCTATATTAGTTTCTAAATGTTTTTAGATCTTCCCCACAGCAGAATGATTCTTAAAAACATATATTTTCTAGCATTTTGATCCTTTAAAAAACAATGCTAAGTACAGTCATATGCAATAAGGAGCTTAAAATATTTTGAGCAATGGAATACTTTCTAGAATGAATGACCAGAAATCCAGATGCCTCGCTTGAAGGGAAAAATGAATTTGAAATCATGTCATACTATGTTTCTTTTAAAATCAGTTACATTGAACTTTTATATAATTATTAGTGGAAAATAGAATTGGAGGAGCTAAGTGTTTTGGGGTAAAGGCTATGTGACCTTTGGAAAGTTTTCTAAAGTCTTTTGAGCAATAAGCTCCTAGCTTTTTTAAATGAGAATAATGATATTTAACTTGAAAAAGGTGCATGTTGTAAAGAATAGTGAGACATGCAAAATACCTGGCACATGGCTAGTAAGCAAAATATTTCTACTTGAACAACTGTGTGAATGGTAGTGGCATTTGTTGAAATGGGGAAAATGGGATACGGGACAGAATTAGTTATTAAAAACAAAAGGTCCAATTCTGGATGTTAAATTTACTGTTCTCATGTAACAACCAATCAAGATAAGAAGTAAGTGATTTGGTGTAAAAAGGGCCAAAAGGTTGGGCTCGGAAATATCTATTAATTGAAAGCCATCAACATGTAGATAATATGGAAAACATGGAAATGATAATATCAACTAAAAAAAAGTAGAAGGATATAAAAGTTGTGTCCCATGTTTGAGGCCTGGGAAAAGTTATTAGCAGTCAAGTGATAAAGGAACAGAAAAAAGTGAATGAGAAGAAACACCCAGAAATACATAATTAGAGCCAGGAGAACAGAGGAGGAGCCCAGAGGAGCCCAGAGGAGCCCAGTGAGCAGCATAGTTCATATGGAATGAGGTGGACAGTAATGTTGAATACTCCTGAGAGTTGAGAAAACTGTTAAGTGATACAAGATAATGATTTGCATTTGAAAACCAAAGCAATAGGGTGGTAGCTAGAGAGTTAGGGGTTGTTTTCCTTCCTTTTTTGGTATTTATCTTGTACATTTCTTTATTTACTTGTTATTTTAGAGGAGATCATTGTGTAATATTTTCATGTTACTTGAGTTGAGACAACAAATATATGAAGTCCAATAATACAGAATATAGAGGGGGAAGCAGAAGGGGGAGGAAGGGATAAATTGGTAGAGCACAGAGGATATTTAGGGCAGGAAAACTATTCAGCATTACACTATAATGGTGGATATGTATTATTACACATTTGTCAAAATCTGTAAAATTTACAGTTGACCATAATGTAAACTATGGGCTTTAGGTGATAATGATTCATCGAAATAGTTTCATCAGTTGTAACAACTGTACCACTCTGGTGTGGGATGTTAATAATGGGGAGGCTGTGCTTTTATGAGGGCACAGTTTATATGGGAAATCTCTGTACTTTCTGCTCAATTTTGCTGTGACCTTAAAACTGCTCTAAAGAATAAAGTCTACTAAGAGAAATTCAATGGAAGAATATGCAGCTTATTACTCATATAGATCTCTGTGTCACAAAGAATGATGATGGAAGTTGGTATAACACCATTATAAAAGCACACCTAATTTTCAGCTCTAGAATTTTCACTTGGTAACTATTTACATTTTCTCTTCAGCTTTGTGATAAGCTCAACAATTGTCCCTCCAAGATATCTATGTCCTAATCTGCCAAATCTGAGAACACTGTATTTCGTGGCTAAAGGGAATTTGCATATGTGATTCAGTTGAGATGGAGAGTTTCCTGGATTATCTGTGTAGGCCCTAAATATAACCACCAGTGTCCCTACAGGAGGAAGGTAAATGGAGATTTGACATAGTGGAGGAGGTGGTGTGGCCTCAGAAGCACAGATCTGAGTGATGTGGCCAAGAGCCAAGGGATCCTGACAGCCTCTAGAAGTGAAAGAAGCAAAACAAGGATTTTCTCTGTTGCATGCAGAGGAACCAGCTCTCCTGGCAATTAGATTTATCCCAGTAAACTGATTTTGGACTTTTAATCCCCAAACTAAAAAATAATAAATTTGTGTTGTTTTAAATCACTGAATTTGGAATAATTTTTTACAGCAGTAATAGGAAATACAAACGTGCTTGACTCTTCTCTCATTAGATTATCTTTCTCTGAAATTCTTTGAACATTTTATAAATATTTATCTGTGAAATTCAATATCTAGGGGCACATGGAGTCACTGTCTATTGACTACTTTTTCCCCTTATTATAAGTGATAATTTTCTGTCTTTTCACGTCTAGTATTTTTTGGTTGAAAACTGGACATTGTAAATATGTAACATGTCAATGACACTGTGATTTTTTCCTATGGATTGTTGGATTATTGATATAGTAATAATCAGTGACCCTGAATGATCTCAAACTACAAAACTTGTTTCTCCTGTCATGTTCAGGAGATGATGTCTCCCTTAGGTAATCTGACCTCTTTTTTAGGCTTCTCTGTGTGGGGATTTCTCCTGCAACTTCACAGACTGTCAGTAAATTAACGATTTGGACAGACTTCAAGACAGCTGGACTCAGGGTCTCTGCAGTTCTTTTGTTGCTGGGTCCTGCTTATATTTCTCCCCTATATATCAAAAACCAAGAACAGCTATATGACATAATCCAGGAAGGCTTCCACTTGCTGAGGTGTGTATTGGTTTCTGTCTACTTTTTCACCAGGCTCTCTGGGGCCTTCCACAGCATGCAAAATCTAACCATTAGCGAGGGATAAGAATAGAGTTTATACTCAGATTTTGGATTTCAAACTGTGGCTCTCTCAGTTCCAAAACATTCCCTTTAAATTTCCAGTGTCCCAGCTGCTCTAAACTCTATTATCTGTCCCTTGAGCCTATAAAACTATGTTTTTCCATCTGAGGGGAGTCTTGGGAGGACTCCAGACATAAACTCACAGTTCTTACCTGATACACTGGCAATCTTTCCATAGTAAATTCTTTTAAAGTTTTACCCTCTATTTGCTCATTTTCCAAGTCCTTCAAATATGTTTTCAAGTTTTTTTTTTTTTTTTTTTTTTGTAAACTTCAATTGTCTTCTGTGGGCGTAATCACTCAGCCTCTTCATGCCCCATAACCAGTTAATCTCTACCAACATTTACAGATATGTTTGATGGGGTTGATAACATAATTTTAAAATGAGATGAAGTCTTTTCAGACTAATAAGATTATCATTACCTTGCTACCACAATGTTACAAATAAGAAGTTATTCATTTTAAGCACATAAAGTTATGAATATATTTAATAATTAGTGTAAACTATTTACCAGTATAAAATTCAGGGACATAACTTTTAAATGTTTTATTTAATCTATTTTTTTGGAAAAGTACTGTATTTATGGGAGAGATAGAATGAAACTGAGTTGAGTTCGATCAACATAAAACAATACATAAAATCCTATTATTTTTACACCACTGCCAGGCAGCTTTTGCACCTAATTTTTCAGATATTTAGACTTTCCTTACAAAAGGCAGTCACCAATAAGAAGGTTACAGAGTTCACACATCCCCAGGAACTTAATCTGCTGAGTGTCCCCAGATGCACTCATTCAGTCAATTACTCTCAGTCAAGAGTCACAGTGGAAGACTTCTCACTAGCATCCAGATCCCATATTACATTTATCTTCTTCACATCTAACCACTCAGAATACTTTTTTTTTTCTTTCTTACTGTTAATTCAAAAATTTTCAAGCTGTGGCATACTAAATGCTTTGGAGAATGGAGAGATGTTAATAGTCCTAAAGCTGTATTTCATGAACTTCTAGTGTTTACTCCAATTAATGTAGTTACATATACATTCAGGTCCATTAATTGTAACTGCAACAATGCTCTGGTATTACCTCTTAATTTTTCATCAGGTAAATAATCTGAAAATTCTAATATTGTTGAAATTTCACATAAACCTCCCAATGTCCCTCTTAGTTCTTCTGCTTCCACAATCAAACACATGCTTTCAAACCACAAAGGTAGTTTAACTGGTATATACCTCCATATTTCTAAATATTTTTGTTCTTGACTCAATTTTATATATAACATTTTTCTTACTATTATGACAGTTAAAATTTTAGATCAAATGGTATGAGTCCACTGCTTTTTCATTCATACTAAATTGTGAAGCAGAAAAGAACAGACTGAATCTCTGCCCATATATTTGAGTGTGTGTGCGTGTATTTGTGTGTACTGGAAGTGCTGAGAGTACACTGCTGGTCTTCAATGTAAGGCATTTAATTATTCTATCAGTTCAGGTCAGTGAAGAAGGGATTTACAGAAGGGATTAGGTAGTTAAAACTTTGTTTGAAGGTCTAGAGGAAGACAAGGCAGCTTGATATTTTTCACTGTTTAGTTCAAGGGTACATGATGATACCTGAAGTAGAGATGAGTAAGTCACTGCTGCTGTTACAACTAATTTGAACATCTATGATGATAGTGATTAGACACTTTGCTCCTGGATCAGGATGCCAAAAACTTTCTCAACAACTACATTTTACAATACTGTCTGTCTAGCATCAGTACTAGACAGATAATTTCTACCTGTTTCTGTGTTTCAAAATTTAGTACATTGTGAAGTTAAATTTTAATCCAGAACCTTATATACAAGGGACTCTGAGGAATATATATTACAATTCTAAGAGAAGAGAGCCAGTATACCATATTTTACATGGATCAAATTATACAGGTAATTTTCTGCTCTTGGAAAACTCGAGTTGTCATTACTTATTGGCCTCTTCTCTTGAGCAATTTAGATCATCCATAGAAATATCCTCCAATCTCCTGCCTATGAAATTTGGGTCTTGTGTGGATAAGAGAACTTGTTTCCTCACCTTTCAAAGGTATATCATTCCTGTTTTCATCATGGTACATTACCACTGTCATTCTCAGAGCCTTCAGATATTCCAGAGAACAGAATTCTGTCTGGCTTAGTAGAGGAGCTTTTCCTCACTCAGCTGTGCAAGATTTAACTGAGAAGATAAAGGTCAACTTTGATGCTCTTTCAAATTCTCCTTTTCCACTGCCGCACTCTCATTTTCTGCATTTTCCGTGTAGCACCATGCCTCCAATTCCTGAAACATGACTTAGTTCCATGTAAACCAGTTTACACACACACCAGGTTTAGAATCATCATCTCATTGTTATTTCCTCTTTCTCCCTATTTTTCATGGTCATCTAGCATTATGTGGGGATAGAGATACCTCTAATCTTCATCAAATATAGAGCAAATGTTTCATTTTCCTTTATGCTTCATTTGTTTTAGGATCATCTGAATGAGGAAAAAGCTGTATAAAATTTCTGCTTTGCCATACTGAACTCAGGTATCTTCAAAATTTTTTCTTGATAAAACTGTCATTCTATAAAACTAGTGAGTGAATCAGTAATACAGATGTGGAATATAAATTAGAAGTAATCCACATACACTTGCAAAATCAGTTGGGTTGTCTCACTCAGTGCTAGTCATAGCTCTAACAAAAGAAGGGTACATTATTTTGAACAACTTTAACGGTAGAATTTTTAATAAGATATCATTTAACTATATTTTGATATATGCCTAAAATGTCAAGCTGTGATTTAATTTTAAAC
This sequence comes from Mesoplodon bidens, assembly GCF_964165515.1. Classification (NCBI taxonomy): domain Eukaryota; kingdom Metazoa; phylum Chordata; class Mammalia; order Artiodactyla; family Ziphiidae; genus Mesoplodon; species Mesoplodon bidens. Next base: position 20,465,934 of record NC_138160.1, read on the forward strand.
ATGCATATTTAATTCTGTTTAACTTTTAGAACTGAGATTTGTTTCTTTTTAAAATATACAGATACACACAATATATGATAAATAGACATATATTTACCATAAGCTTTAAATTTTTATATTTTGTGATGCACCTAATGGGAATTTACAAAAAATAATATTACTTTATAATGAAATAGGAATTCAATAACCAACTGAGGGCTTCCCTGGTGGCGCAGTGGTTGAGAGTCCGCCTGCCGATGCAGGGGACATGGGCTCGTGCCCTGGTCTGGGAGGATCCCACATGCCGTGGAGTGGCTGGGCCTGTGATCCATGGCCACTGAGCCTGCGCGTCCAGAGCCTGTGCTCCGCAACGGGAGAGGCCACAACACTGAGAGGCCCACATACCGCAAAACAAAAACAAAAACAAAAACAAAAACAAAAAACAAAAAAAACCAACTGAGCAAAACAGGTACAACAGGCATTTAAGATCTGTTAATACCATTATACTATCTGTGAATATTATCATCAGCAGCATAATATTTAAAATTTCATTTTGATTTGGCCTCACAAGAGATATTAATATCTATTAAATAAACGTGTGATGGTTTTTATTTATTTCTAGGTTACTATGGGATAATATTGGGAACAACTTCCATTAAATCTCTTCATAATTGATATAGAATATCTGATTTCCATGGTTCATAAACTAATAATGACCTTTTTTTCAACAATTTCTCTCACCATTTGCTAACTACCCTTTACATTGATTTTTAAAAATATCAAACGGAAGAATTAAATGGGATTTGAGTTAATTGATGAAGTCATAATACTTTTTTTTTTTGGATTATATACCCCTTTTGTGGCAAAGACTACTTCTTTTAAGATGACTAAGCTCTTGGAATTATTTAGAGATAAGTGGTCATTATGTAAAAACACACATTATAAATATTTAATTTCCAAAAGAAAATCTGAAGAAAGAAGTATGTCTTAGTTTTTTTTCAAGATTTTTGAAATATTTGATTCATTAATTTTAATGGTCTTATTTAATTTAAATAATTTTAAATTTTATTATATATGCTCCAATTATCTCATTAAGAATTATTGCCTTTTTTAATTATTAAGGTGCTATAGTAGAGTTCAAAATTTTTCAAACAATATATATTATATACACTAATATAGAAAGGAGGCAAATAATATAAATATCCTTGAACCAATGAAACCACTAACAGTGTTTAAATCATTATTCTTTTCCCAAGTTGTCTTTAATGATTTCATCTAATAGTAGAATTTGCAATTCAATTTGAAATTCAGAGTTTGCTATTTTGCAAGCAGTCCATTTAGCCCTTCCTAAAACTTTAATCAGAGGGTTTAACTCTTAAAGACGTTTGGATTACAAGTATCAAACTCATCTGCAAATCATTTTATTGCTTTGTTTGTTCCCCTTCATTTAATTAGATTCTCTTGAGTTTAATTAGGTTTAAAGCACAGTGATTATAGAAAAACTATGCTGTTTATTGCACACATTTTCCCAAGTGGTCTTAGCAAACTCCCCAACTTTATTTAGTGGATATTCAATCACCTTGCTAATTACTGGAAGAAAACAGCTCAAAAGCACATTCCCTACTGATGGTTGGTTAAGACTATCATCCTATTATAGAAGACATCCTATTAAAGAAAAGACAGTACAATTAAGAAGTTTGTAAAGCTTACAACATTAATTATTATTCAATGATTTTAAGGAAATGCTCACCTTGTACTTATGTTCTTGTCCAAGTGGAAAATCATTCTATTGCTAATATACTTTCAGAAAATCAAATCCAAACGAATGAATTGAAATGATCTAAATAGCCTAGAAAATTATACTTACTTTATGAAGAATCTAGATCCAGGGACTCTATCTTTTCATATTTCAAATATACATGAAAAACTTTAATCTCATGTCTCAATTTTTTTTTCAAATGAAAGTACATTGGAGAGCAGCAATTGGTATGAATAGGCTCATTAAATACAACCCACAAATTTAAATAAATTTTGATTTTTGCACAGGCCATTTTTAACCATTTCCCCATGTATCTGGTTAATTGTTTACTTATTTTGGCCCTTCTTTTAAAAAATCACACAATTATATGTCATAAGTATTAATAAAATCACCTAACTGTTCTGTGACAGATAATTATATCTAAAAAATAACCAAAGTAAAGAAATGTAGATCTTGACAGTAAATACAATATAAAAAATTAACCTTAATAAAAATAAAATGTCAAATGAAAACTTGAAATCTAAAATACAAAACAAATAGTACATGCTTTGATTTTTATAATTTTTTATCATTTTCTGTTCCAATAAACCATTCCCCCCCAAGAAAAAAACCCTTTTTCCTGACTTTTCCTTCAATTTATGATTGATAATGTAATACAGTATATTTTTTCCAAAGCAACATGCATTATTCACTATTTTTATTATACTTCAGGGCAGGTCACACAGTCTTGAGGGATTTAGCCTGGTGTGGCCCCCTTTGCCTGGCAAAGCAATAAAGCTACTCTTTCCTACTTCACCCAAAACTCTGTCTCCACATTTCTATTTGGCACCGGTGAACAGAGGCTGAGTTTTGACAACAATATTGATAAGAAAATACAATCCATAGAAACAGACCTAGAAGTGACAGATGATATAGAATTATTAGAAAAGGACAGTCAGTACATTCTATATGTGCAAAAAAGTAAACAAACAAAACAAAAAAATCAGCAAATTAAGAAGAGTTCTGGAAGATATAAGAAAGACACAAATTGAACACCTAAAGATTAATAATACAGTGTGTGAGGTGAAAAATATACTGGATGGCATTAACACTGGATACTGTAACAGAAGACCTAGTAGTAGACACTGTCCAAAATCAAACACAGAGAAAAAAACTGAAAAAAAAAATAATGAAGCATTTGTCAACTGCTGAATAAATTTAAGTGACCAAATATCTGTATAATATAGACTCTGTAAGACACGGGTGGGTAGGAAAAATATTTGAAACTTAGCCCAAACATTTAAAACACACATATACAAAAAGCTCAACCAACATGAAGAAAACTTCAACAAGGAATATTATAATAAAATTGCCAGTGTTGGTAAGAAAATCTTACAAGTAGGACACATTAGATATAGAGGGAAGACATAGGGATGAAAGCAGACTTTTAGTTGGAAACAAGGAAAGACAGAAGACAGCAGAAGTGCATCTTAAAACACTGAAAGACAGAAATTCCCCATCTAGAATTCTCATGAAAATATCATTCAAAAACAAAGGCAAGGGCTTCCCTGGTGGTGCAGTGGTTGAGAGTCCGCCTGCCGATGTGGGGGACACGGGTTCGTGCCCCAGTCCAGGAAGATCCCACGTGCCGCGGAGCAGCTGGGCCCGTGAGAGATGGCCGCTGGGCCTGCGCGTCCGGAGCCTGTGCTCCACAACGGGAGGGGCCGCAGCAGTGAGAGGACTGTGTACCGCAAAAAAAAAAAAAAAAAGGTAAAATATGTGATTATCAGCAGACCTGCACTGAAAGACATGGTAAATTAATTCCTGAAGAAGGAAAATGACATGAGATGGAAATCTTAATCTACACACAAGATTAGAAGCACCAGAAATGGTAAATATGAGGTAAATATAAAAGATATTTTACCTTATTGTTTGTACAAATTTAAATGATAAATGGCAACAAAACAAAACAAAACACACACAAAAAACAACCTATTACCTTAAAATTCTACCAGGTATCTGATTATTTCAGTGCTAACAGAAAATAAAAAGGCTTTGGGGAAAAAGGAAAAAAGATAATTCATCTTATTTATGGAAGTACTGAAAAATATACTATAATGAAAGGAAAACTGATCTCAGAAGACAGAAGTTGTATCAATATTTAAAGACATACACTGTAACAAAAAGGTAAGATTTTGGTATACAGAAATATTAATTTATCATAACATTATGAAAAATAATACTAATTAGAAAACAAATTATATACTGAGTCAGACATACTACTCAATACTACTCAAGAAATCATGGGAATTTTATTCTCTCATTTATTCTTTGAATAAATATTAATAATGATTACATAATGGTAAAGCAAAATGTTTCCCCTTCATGCAGCTTCTAGCCAGAGAAGATTAAATAAATTCTAACAAACTAATGTATAGATAAGAAATCATTTATTGATGAGTGCTATGGAGAAAAGTAGAGCAGGATAATAATTATTAAATAGTAGTCATAGGATGGTCAGGGGTGGGCTCTCTATAGAAGTGGCAACTGGGCAGAGGTTAGGTTAAGCTTTGGAGAAATAAGATGAGTTTTTTGAACAAAGGGGAATAAAATGCAGAGGTCCTAAAGCATGAGTGATGTAACAAATGAGAAACAGCAAAAATTGTAAGACTGGAGATGAAGAAGGGGAGAGGTGATCAAGGTACAGTCAGGGATGCAGTAGCTTGGTTTGTAGGGGCTGGGGAGTGTGGAAGGAGGGATACTCCAAGTCCTACTGATCATGATAAAGATTTTGAACTTTACTTGGAATGCAGTGAATAGTATTTGGAAACTTTGGTCAGAATTACTATGATCTGATTTATGTGAAAAGTGTTCACTTTGTTGTCTGCCAGTAAAAATATCTGAATGCCTACAATACTCTGGGGCATGTTTGGGGTTCTAGGAATGCAGTCCAGCCAATGGTGCGATGAGAGCCATGGCTGCCATGGCTTCTACTAGAGCACTACAGTCTCTGACAAAAACTCCATCTGGTACAGAGGGATCAGGGGTTGGAATGTGGGACATAAATGCCTTGATTTTCCTCTCCATTCACATTCCAATCTGCTCCCAGGGTTTCCCATTACCCAAACATAATTACAAGCCAGCGGGCAGAGGTGCCAGAAGGATGGAGCCCATGAAAATAAGCTTTGAAGGGCATGAAATGGAGCAGAGAAGATGGATGGTGGGTCTAGAAAAGCAAGTGGAGATTATCTGGCACAATTACTATTGACTATATGCTTCATGATAGCAGAACGATGAAACAATCAAAAGACATTATATTCTCCACTCCAAAGACTATGTACAATAAATAGGTTATGCCAGACAACTCTGATTTCTGTGCTTGACACTGTACTCTTTCTATCCCTGTACCCAAACCCCTACTTTATTCTTTGACAGTATAAATACCATTTCTATTTGAAGTTTCCCTAACTTCTCTCTTCTTCTTCCCTTCTCCACACCACCTAAGACCACTCTATGTGGAAACAGGGCAGATTTTTGTTTTGTTTTTAAATATAGCCGCACACTTCCATTTTATTATGTACCGTTGGCAGGCTATAGGATAGTTCTTCAAAGGAAATCTAATTTGCAGCCTATTTCTGAATGCTTTAAGGAGTGAAAAACCTTGAGCTAGAGGAGGCAGGCAAGACAGAAGGACTGCAGGACACGAAGAAGGTGGCCCCGGGCGCAGCTTTAAGCGTGGATCAAAGCAAGGATGTGTAGCAAGTGAAGGCAGGGGTGATGAACAGCCCCAGGACTGGGGATGTGGTGGGAACTGGCTGCCTTGCGAGCCAGGGAGTCGGGCTGTGTGGCTCATGTGCAGAGCAGGATCTTGGGCAGAGAGGAGGAGGAGAAGGACGAAAGCAGACACCAAGAAAGGCTCTGTGCAGAGCAGAGCTGTGGGACTGGCACAGAGCCGGGTCCCCAGGTCCCATGCCATGAGCAGCCCAGACAATAAAGTAGTGGTCGACAGCCCCCCCACCGAGTGCCTGAGGCTGGAAGCAGCAGAGCAGGTAGTATTTTTAAAAGATCTGTTCCATAAGGAAATAGAAGAGAAATTCAAATAAAGAACCAGAACCAAAGAAACAAGGAGTATGTAATAAAGGTGAATGCCAAGCTTTCATGTATAAATGGAAAGGAAAGGTTTTGATGAGAAATCCAATAGAAAGAATATGTGAAGGAAAAAGATGACATCTGTGCCTGACAAAAAAAATCAAAAGATTAATACAACGAAAACAAAAGGAAAGCAAGACAGTACTTACTAGTTAAAGCCGTGTGGCTGACAGGGTCTTGGTGCTACGGCCAAGTGTCAGGCCTGTGACTCTGAGGTGGGAGAACCAAGCTCAGGACATTGATCCACCAGAGAGCTCCCAGCTCCATGAAATATCAAACAGCGAAAGCTCTCCCAGAGATCTCCATCTCAACTCTAAGACCCAACTCCACTCAACAACCATCAGGCTACACTGCTGGACACCCTATGCCAAACAACTAACAAGACAGGAACATTAACCTACCCATCAGCAGAGAGGCTGCCCAAAATGAAAATAAGGTCACAGGCACCCCAAAACACACGACCGCACACAGTCCTGCCCACCAGAAACAGAAGATCCAGCCTCTTCCACCAGAACACAGGCACTGGTCCCCTCCACCAGGAAGCCTATAGAACCCATTGAACCAACCTTAGCCACTGGGCACAGGCACCAAAAACAACAGGAACTAGGAACCTGCAGCCTGTGAAAAGGAGACCCCAAACACAGTAAGTTAAGCAAAATGAGAAGACAAAGAAACACAAAGCAGACGAAGGAGGAAGGTAAAAACCCATCAGACCAAACAAATGAAGAGGAAATAGACAGTCCACGTGAAAAATAATTCAAAGTAATGATAGTAAAGATGATACAAAATTTTGCAAATACAATGGAGAAAATACAAGAGACGTTGAACAAGGATTTAGAAGAAATAAAGACCAAACAAACGATGAACAGCACAATAAATGAAATTAAAAATTCTCTAGAAGGAATCAGTAGCAGAATAACTGAGGCAGAAGAACGGATAAGTGACCTGGAAGATAAAATAGGGGAAATAACTACCACAGAGCAGAATAAAGAAAAAAGAATGAAAAGAATTGAGGACAGTCTCAGAGACTTCTGGGACAACATTAAATGCACCAACATTCTAATTATAGGGGGTCTCAGAAGAAGATGACAAAAAGAGACAGAAAATATTTGAAGAGATTATAGTTGAAAACTTCCCTAATATGGGAAAGGAAATAGTCATTCAAGTCTAGGAAGAGCAGAGAGTCTCATACAGGATAAATCCAAGGAGAAATATGCCAAGACACATATTAATCAAACTATCAAAAATTAAAAACAGAAAAAAATATTGAAAGCAGCAAGGGAAAAACAAAAAATAACATACAAGGGAATCCCCATAAGGTTAACAGCTGATCTTTCAGCAGAAACTCTGCAAGCCAGAAGGGAATGGCAGGACATACTTAAAGTGATGAAAGGGAAAAACCTACAACCAAGAATACTCTACCCAGCAAGGATCTCATACAGATCTGACGGAGAAATTAAAACCTTTACAGACAAGCAGAAGCTAAGAGAATTCAGCACCACCAAACCAGCCTTACAACAAATGCTAAAGGAACTTCTCTAAGCCGGAAACACAAGAGAAGGAAAAGACCTACAATAACAAACCCCAAACAATTAAGAAGATGGTAAAAGTAACCTACATATCGATAATTACCTTAAGTGTAAATGGATTAAATGCTCCAACCAAAAGACACAGACTGGCTGAATGGATACAAAAACAAGACCCGTATATATACTGTCTATAAGAGACCCACTTCAGACCTAGGGATACATACAGACTGAAAGTGAGGGGATGGAAAAAGATATTCCTTGCAAATAGAAATAAAAAGAAAGCTGGAGTAGCAATTCTCATATCAGAAAAAAGAGACTTTAAAATAAAGACTATTACAAGACACAAAGAAAGACACTACATAATGATCAAGCGTTCAATCCAAGAAGAAGATATAACAATTATATATATATATATATGCACCAAACATAGGGGCACCTCAATACATAAGGCAAATGCTCATAGACATAAAAGGGGAAATCAACAGTAACACAATCACAGTAGGGGACTTTAACACCCCACTTTCACCAATGGACACATCATTCATAATGAAAATAAATAAGAAACACAAGCTTTAAATGACACATTAAACAAGATGGACTTAATTGGTATTTATAGGACAATACATCCTCAAACAGCAGATTACACTTTCTTCTCAAGTGCTCATGGAACATACACCAGGATAGATCACATCTTGGGTCAAAATCAAGCCTTGACAAACTTAACAAAACTGAAATCATATCAAGTATCTTTTCCAAGCACAATGCTATGAGACTAGATATTAATTACAGGAAAAAATCTGTAAAAGATACAAACACATGGAGGCTAAACAATACACTATTTAATAAACAAGAGATCACTGAAAAAATCAAAGAGGAAATCAAAAAATACCTAGAAACAAATGACAATGAAAACATGATGACCCAAAACCTATGGGATGCAGCAAAAGCAGTTCTAAGAGAGAAGTTTACAGCAATACAATCCTATCTCAAGAAACAAGAAACATCTCAAATAAATAATCTAACCTTACACCTAAAGAAATTAGAGAAAGAAGAACAAAAAACCCTAAACTTAGCAGAAAGAAAGAAATCATAAAGATCAGATAAGAAATGAATGAAAAAGAAATGAAGGGAACAATAGCAAACATCAATAAAACTAAAAGCTGGTGTTTTGAGAAGATAAACAAAATTGATAAACCATTAGCCAGACACAACAAGAAAAAAAGGGAGAAGACTCAAATCAATAGAATTTGAAATGAAAAAGGAGAAGTAACAACTGACATTGCAGAAATACAAAGGATCATGAGAGATTACTACAAGAAACTCTATGCCAGTAAAATGGACAACCTGGAAGAAACAGACAGATTCTTAGAAAAACACAACCTTTGGAGACTGAACCAGAAAGAAATAGAAAATATAAACAGACCAATCACAAGCACTGAAATTGAGACTGTGATTAAAAATCTCCAACAAACAAAAGTCCAGCACCAGATGGCTTCACAGGCGAACTCTATCAAACATTTAGAGAAGAGCTAACACCTATCTCTTTCAAAGTCTTCCAAAATACAGCAGAGGGAGGAACACTCCCAAACTCATTCTATGAGGCCACCATTACCCTGATACCAAAACCAGACAAAGGTGTCACAAAAAAAGAAAACTACAGGCCAATATCACTGATGAACATAGATGCAAAAATTCTCAAAGAAATACTACCAAACAGAATCCAATAGCACATTAAAAGGATCATACACCATGATCAAATGGGGTTTATCGCAGGAATGCAAGGATTCTTCAATATATGCAAATCAATCAATGTGATACACCATATTAACAAATTGAAGGAAAAAAAACATATGATTATCTCAATAGATGCAGAAAAAGCTTTTGACAAAATTCAACACCAAATTATGATAAAAACCCTGCAGAAAGTAGGCATAGAGGGAACTTTCCTCAACATAATAAAGGCCATATATGACAAACCCACAGCCAACATTGTTCTCAAGGGTGAAAAACTGAAACCATTTCCTATGAGATCAGGAACAAGACAAGGTTGCACACTCTCACCACTATTATTCAACACAGTTTTGGAAGTTTTAGCCACAGCAATCAGAGAGGAGAAAGAAATAAAAGGAATCCAAATCAGAAAACAAGAACTAAAGCTGTCACTGTTTGCAGATGACATGATACTATACATAGAGAAACCTAAAGATGCTACCAGAAAACTACGAGAGCTAATCAATGTATTTGGTAATGTAGCAGGATACAAAATTAATGCACAGAAATCTCTTGCATTCCTATATACTAATGATGAAAAATCTGAAAGAGAAATTAAGAAAACTACAATTTACCATTTCAACAAAAAGAATAAAATATCTAGGAATAAATCTACCTAAGGAGACAAAAGACCTGTATGGAGAAAACTATAAGACACTGATGAAAGATGATACAGACAGATGGAGAGATATACCATGTTCTTGGATTGGAAGAATTAACATTGTGAAAATGACTACAGTACCCAAAGCAATCCACAGATTCAATGCAATCCCTATCAAACTACCACTGGCATTTTTCACAGAACTTGAACAAAAAATTTCACAATTTGTAATGGAAACACAAAAGACCCTGAATAGCCAAAGCAATCTTGAATAAGAAAAATGGAGCTGGTGGAATAAGGCTCCCTGACTTCAGACTACACTACAAAGCTATAGTAACCAAGAGAGTATGGTACTGGCACAAAAACAGAAATATAGATCAATGGAACAGGATAGAAAGACCAGAGATAAACCCACACATATATGGTTACCTAATCTTTGACCAAGGGGGCAAGAATATACAGTGGAGAAAAGACAGCATCTTCAATAAGTGGTGCTGGGAAGACTGGACAGCTACATGTAAAAGAATGAAATTAGAAAACTCCCTCTAACACCATACACAAAATTAAACTCAGAATGGATTAAAGACCTAAATGTAAGGCCAGACAGTATCAAACTCTTAGAGGAAAACATAGGCAGAACACTCTATGACATAAATCACAGCAAGATCCTTTTTGACCCACCTCCTAGAGAAATGGAAATAAAAACAAAAACACACAAAGGGAAGGGTACCTAATGAAAGTTAAAACCCTTTGCACAGCAAAGGAAAACATAAACAAGATGAAAAAACAACCCTCAGAATGGGAGATAATATTTGCAAAGGAAGCAACTAAACAAAGGATTAATCTCCAAAATTTACAAGCAGCTCATGCAGCTCAATATCAAAAAAACAAACAACCCAGTCCAAAAACGGGCAAAAGACCTAAATACACATTTCTCCAAAGAAGATATATGTATTTCCAACGAACACATGAAAGGATGCTCAACATCACTAATCATTAGAGAAATGCAAGTCAAAACTGCAATGAGGTATCACCTCACACCTGTCATAATGGCCATCATCAAAAAATCTACAGAGAATAAATGCTGCAGAGGGTGTGGAAAACAGGGAACCCTCTTGCACTGTTGGTGGGAATGTAAATTGATACAGCCACTATGGAGAACAGTATGGAGGTTCCTTAAAATACTAAAAAGAGAACTACCATATGACCCAGCAATCCCACTACTGGGCGTATACCCTGAGAAAACTACAATTCAAAAAGAGACATGTACCACAATGTTCATTGCAGCTCTATTTACAATAGCCAGGATATGGAAGCAACCTAAGTGTCCATCAACAGATGAATAGATAAAGAAGATGTGGCACATATATACAATGAAATATTACTCAGCCATAAAAAGAAACGAGCTTGAGTTATTTGTAGTGAGATGGATGGACCTAGAGTCTGTCATACAGAGTGAAGTAAGTCAGAAAGAGTAAAACAAATGTCATATGCTAACATATATATGGTATTAAAAAAAAAGTGGTTCTGAAGAACCTAGGGGCAGGACAGGAATAAATACACAAATGTAGAGAATGGACTTGATGATATGGGGAGGGGGAAGGGTAAGCTGGGAGGAAGTGAGAGAGTGGCATGTACATATATACACTACCAAATGTAAAATAGATAGCTGGTGGGAAAGAGCCACATAGCACAGGGAGATTAGCTCTGCTTTGTGACCACCTAGAGGGGTGGGATAGAGAGGGAGGGAGGGAGATGCAAGAGGGGAGATATGGGGATATATATATAGCTGATTCACTTTGTTATAAAGTAGAAAGTAACACAGGATTGTAAAGCAATTATACTCCAAAAAATGTTTTAAAAAATGTTTAAAAAAATGTTTAAAAAAAAGGAAGGGCTTATCTGGTGGCGCAGTGGTTGAGAGTCCGCCTGCCGTTGCAGGGGACACAGTTTCGTGCCCTGGTCTGGGAGGATCCCACATGCCGCGGAGCGGCTGGGCCCACTGAGCCTGCGTGTCCAGAGCCTGTTCTCTGCAACGGGAGAGGCCACAACAGTGAGAAGCCCGCATACCGCAAAAAAAAAAAAAAAAAAAAAAAAAGTGAAAAAACTTATTTTAATGTTTGAATTATCAGGACTTAGTAAAGTTAATTTAGTAGAGTAGGAGCTTGATAAATATCTAGTGAATTATGTGTGCATTAAATGACAAAATGGATGAATCTGTATAAAATGATATCATTTAAGAATCTCAGGACCTTATATATCCATATCTTACTTCTGATTCTGTTTATAACATTCTTGCTATTTTCTTTTAGAGATTTTAGCAACCTAGCATATTCTCAAGAGAATTCAACTTGATTCTTCACCTGCAGAACATTTTTAAATTAAATTTTGCCTCCTTATTTGATGTTCTTGCTCTTTGCCCTGGTGCCTCCCATGTGATTATGAGGCTGCTTTTAGGGAATGTGGCATGATTGATTGTATTTATTCTACACAGTAAGTATCCTCCCACATACATATGCTACTACCTGAGAAAGACAATTGACTAAAACAGGCACAAACTTTTTTACTCTAAAAAATCACCATATATAATGGATAAAATTGGAACTGAAATTATATACAAAGACAAGGCAATAAAAATTTTTGACAAGTACTAAATACCAATAAGTAAAATAAATGAAGCCTTTACATTGTAAAATCCATTTGGTCATATTCTAGAGTAATGCCACCAAGAGAATTACATGTCACAAAGGTTATTAGTATTATCTACTGTAGATATCAAACCAATCTATTTATAGAAAACAATGTTTATAGTCAATAAAGTCAAATATTTAGTAAGCCACTGGGATTTTCATTATCTAAATGTATGGATATGTCAATATTTGCAGTTCTTTACAGCTCAAAGTGTTTAGAATGGAAACAAAATGAGGCGCTACCACTAAAAGTCACTTTAACAACTATATAAAGGTTAACATGTAAGAGTCCTGTTAAAAGAAAAAGTATTATATTCTGTTGAAAAATCTTATTTTCAATTTTTATATTATAGTCTATGAAAAATTTAGAATAATGATCCACTGGAAAATTTTAAATAGAATGTCTATAATTATAATTATAGTATAATTAAGTATTCATATTATATCATTGGACCCCAAGACAGATTTGGTTTTGACCACAGGCACACACCAAATCTGAAACCTGAGTGCTACTTTCTTCACTCTCGAGAAAGAAATAAAAAAAAAAAAAGCTCATAGTTCCCACCTCACAGAGTCAGTATTTATTTTTTATTATTTTACCTTTTTTTTGGTTGGATATAAATCTTTTTTAAAACTTTTTTATTTTATATTGGAGTATAGCTGATTAACAATGTGATCGTTTCAGGTGCACAGCAAACGACAGAGTCAGTATTTAAACATAATAATATTTGATTTCTACCAATATAACTACTGACCAATATTAGACACATAATAAATGTGTATTTCCTTTTAAGATAACTTCTTCAAATGGGACTTGAACTATATTTTCTTAGATTAATATTTTCCTCTAATATTTTTAGACACCTTTCTAAGTATGATATTTGCAGTATTTTAGTTTCCCCTTCTCCATTTTCAAATATAGGCCAAACAGTAATAACTTAGTTCATTTGAGTGGACAATCTAGGTTTATATTCGAATATTCTAAATTCTTTATTTGTAATAGGGAAGAACAAATCTGACTCCATACTGGATCTGTTTCTTTTACTTTAACCTTTGTATTCTGTTGCTTTTGCTACAAGTTAAGAATGTTGCCTATAGCCTGAAATATACGGGATAGCACATTCTCAAGGCTTTGACCTTTAAAGCTATAATACTTTTCCATTCAAATAGAGATAAAAAGTTGCAGAACAGAGAATAACATTTGTCTTGTTGGAGGTTTATAGGAACATTGTGAAGGGACCTATGTGGACAGCTGCAGGAACAAAGGAGTCCTGCTCCAAGAAGTTTGCAGCAACCAACCACACCCCCTTTCCTTTTAGTATAAAAGAAGCCTGAATCCTAACTCGGGAAGATAGTTCTTTGGGACACTAGTGCACCATCTTCTAGGTCTGCTGGCTTTCTGAATAAAGTCGCTATTCCTTGCCCCGACAACTTGTCTCCTGATTTACCTGTTGTGAGTTGAACAGTACACCTTTGGGTAACATATTGATTTAAAAATCTGCTTAGGAACTATTATTAAGTAACAGTGATTAGTTACAACATATTTTAAGAGTGCCACCATCAATATTAATTGATTATTATTCTGTGATTAAAAAAAATCAATCACCTATGTGTAGTAAGTACATCGATAGTACACAAGTAGACCATCTACAAAGTAAGTTATTTTAAATCTTGTTATCACTATGTACATCAAACATCTGTATAGCTGTGGTAAGTTTCCTAATAATACTGACCTCATTTGTAAGGACTCAGTATATAATTCTCTTTCCTATGTTACATAACACTTGGATATTGAATCACCTCAACCCTAGGAGTCATGCAAATGGAGCGTTATAATTCTTATTCTAAACCAAGGAAAAAATTAAAGTCAGAGATAGAAAATAGAAATGGTAGTGAACCCTTATGGGCTTTATGCCATGCACTGTCCCACGTATATGTGCTTAGTTCTTACAACACCCCTCTTGAGCTGGTTACAATTATTATGCCCTTTGCAGATAAAGGAACTGTGACAGACAGAAGCTCCATTCTTTTCTTACGGTTACACAGCTTTTGCACTTTAGTGTAGGGCTTCAACTTCAAACTCAGACAGTCTACCTGTAAATTGTATTCTTCTAACTTGCATCTTGTAACATACCTTTACAGTGTTTGTCCACTGCCCACCCCCAACATTTATACCATTTCCTTTATTTTTATGACTACTTTTTAATGAGCAAATGCAAATTCCTGATATGTTTGACTTAAGCACTTATAAATCTAGTACATGTGATACGGTTGCACTGGTAATCTGGAATCAAATACTTTCTTGGTGACTGTGATAGAATAGCCAAATGCCCAGTGAAGTAAAAGCGTGGACAGTGATTTTAAAGATAACATGCATACTGTGTGGGGCACTTACCCAAAGACTGAAGAGGAAATGTCTGCGTAAGTATGGATGTTGGAGAGATTGATACAAAAACCACTAGCTAGATTAGCTTTAGATTCCAGGAATGTACTTCTATGCTTCTTATATAAAACACGTGTCAACAGGGTAAAAATGCTCTCCAAAGTAAACCAGGAATAACTGGAACACCTTCAACCACTTCCTCTAACAGGGAGCAAGGAGAGCACATCTAGGAAAGGGACAAAGTGGGGGACCCGACAAATTACAGGGCAGCACGTAACAAATTGCAATTATATGTGTACAGGCCATAAGGAGGCCGAGTTGGGTAATCTCCATGCCATGCCTACCCTCAAAAACTAACTGCATAGTTGAGACACTGCTTCACCAAACAAGCTGCAATTGGATCAACTATACTTTCTCAAGCTCCAACTCACTTGGAGAGGATGGTTTGGGGAATCAGTAATTAAATCAACTAAAAATGAAGGGCTCTGGGATACAAGCCTTTCCTGACCCCACCCAGGGAATTTTACATCAGATTCTGGAATCTGTACCCTCTCACACAAGACAGGTGGGTAATCAAGTGGATGGGTATTTAAAGTAAACCCTAGAGAGCAGATACAAGTGACCACAGTATGTAAATTGTTTTATGCCAAATATCTGTGTCACCTCCCACTGCAAAGATCTGCTATGCTGAAACAGTGTTCAGTCCTTAGGTTTGGGAACGTATCTTTATCTTTCCGATGTAATTATATGCCTGGTCTGGTAATAGAGATTGAAGTCGAGTTGATTCTACTACTTTCTTATTACTCAGAGATGATGGTTGGAACAAATTCCAATAGGCTAGCCTTTTACTGTTTGCTTCTGGTAAGTACTGGATAACTAGATAACCTCCTTTACATTCTATATGCTGGTGCCTGTCAAAAGATAACTTCAGAGTAGAGGTACAAGCCTTCAGCTTTCATTTTCCTGACTGAAGCTGCACACATGGAAGAATCTTTTGGAAAGTTTACGATAACCATAAAGCAAAATAGGAAATTATAGAGAACTTTCCAAGCTATTTGTCAGATTATGAATTATGAAACTGGAAGAAAAATATATCTCATATCATATCTCAATAAAATTGAGAGAAAAATGCAAATCTCACAAGAAAGAAGAGCTACATCAAAACAGAATGGATTATTTCCCGATATAAAAACTATGTGTACCATCTGAGTTTGACGGTCTGAGTGGATGGTAAGGGCACTTTTGCGGGGAGGCTAAGTATACTAATTTTGCAGAATGAATTTAAGAACCATGTAGCTTGATTTGGAAAATGAATTTTGAGTGTAAATTATATGTATTACTTCTATCCTGAGCCCTTCTCTCCTGAACCACTGTCTGACTTGCCAGCTCCTGGTCCCTCTCCATTAGTGATCACGGAAGGGATCAAGGATGCGCTTGTTGAGAATGGACTTTCTAATATTTTCTTGTTTATTTTGCATTATTGCAAAATAAATTTATAGGAAGATAAACTGTTTTATAAAAGGCTAGGGGCAATTTGAGATCCCAGATTCAACTTCTATTGTAAAAAGATTCAACTTCAGGTAGCGCAGTTTCACGTCTGTTTTTAATTCTGAACATTCTTGAAACCAGAAACAGCTGACTATTTAAACAACACACTCACCCTGACTCTAGCGCCGGTGGACCCACAGCCTCTGGCTCAGAGACCACCATGCTGCAGGCTCAGGAGGGCCTGGCTGCTGACAACACTGGCCAGGTCTCTGCATCACGGTCCTTTCCTGTCCAGGCACCTTCCGAAAGCACAACACAACCCTAGCGCAGCCGCCACCTGAGGCAGCAGTCTTTCCCCATTGGCGAGCAGGAAAGCGGAAGGAGTCTTGCGTGCGGGTGTGGGCCTTCCGGGTGACGCCCGGGCGGCCGGCGGTGAGAAGCCTGAGCGGAAGGCCTCAGCAGGGCCGCACCCGGCTGCTTGGCAGCCCAGGAGTCGGAGGAGGGAGAAAGGAGGCTCATGGGTGTGGCAGCGCCTCCTCACGGTGGCGAGAGCCACTTGAGACTCCTGGCGGTGGCCGCGTGCAGCACCTGGTGGCTGCCGACTTCGCTGCTAGAGCACACCTGCCGGTGGATCCTGAAGTCCAAGCCACCTGCCTGCTGCGGGACTGCCACGCGTTGTTCTTCCTGGTGGTGGTTCGGGGAGGCCGCTCGAAGCCACCAAAGTCCAGGTGAACGAGCTCCAGCAGCTCGTCGAAGATGTTCTGGAAATTCTCCCGAGCAGGCAGGTACCGACGGCTCTTGAAACACTGGGCTGAGGAGGTCACATCCTGTTTGAACTACCCTGAGTGGCTCTTGAACTTGAACTTGCCGAAGCGGGCCTTGTTGATTGGCAGGAAGTCTTTGGTGGACTGAAGGAGCTGCAGGTTCCTCTCCCAGAAGTTCACTGGATCAGGTAGGCCTGTGACCCAGGTGTCGGCCTGGGAGCTTTCATTATGTATTTTCATATGCATCCGCATACGTATATTACAGATATAGTTACTGTTGTAGGGTGTAGTACCAATTGCATTTATACTAATGCAAAGTATACATATATATTACTATATATATATGTATGTTTATATTCATATAAAACGTTCATATTATATGCATATTATATGTATATAGGACACGCAGATGTATTATACATAGTAATGTGCATATGATAACATAATACATAATTTAGATACAATTTTGTGTTTATATGTATTATGCATATGTATGTAATTATTGTACAACCCAGGACACTGACTTCTTCCTTGAGCCATGTAGAAACTTACTCTGTATTATACTCTGGGATTTGGGGTCCATTGTTACTACAGGATAAGCTAACTCAAAATTTATTAATTGATAATATATTATTTATTATTTGACTCTATGCATCAGAGTAACTTTAAGCAAATCTCAAATTCTCTAAGCCTCCTTGTGTCTATTCTAAAATTGAAAAAAAATAATGCCTGTTGTTCCTGTCTGTATGCGATGATGCATATGAAATTTTTCCTTTTATTTTTAATGCTATGAAAGTAATATTTGTTATAAATAATTTATTGAGAAGAGTAAGAATGTGCAAAAAGTGAAGTTTTGCAAATGATCACTTACAGTTTAAGGAATTCCAAACTGCAGCCATATTTTTGCAGGAACATTTTCCTAAACTTCATAATCTGAGTTTATAACATTTCTGTCATAAATTCTCTAAATCTGGGCAATTTGAAAACCAGTCACTTCATCTTTTAATTTGACAGAGACTTCTAAAAAAGAAAGAAAAAGGCAGTGTTGCAAAATAATTATATATACAAATATTCAGCACATATTTTTAAATAAAAGATAGAATTTAAATCTTTATTTCCAGGTATAAAAAACATATTTAAATATGAGTACATAAATTTGAGTGGGGTATCATTGTATAGAAATCTTCTAATGATCACAGTGTAGTGTTTTTTTTACCAGATTTACTGTGCAAGGAATATTTATGTGAATATTATAATATTCAGAGTTGTTCCCAGTACTAATACCATAATACTGGCTATTGTGTTGTAATATTATTCTCTGTACATCTGACACTATTCCCCACCCAGGAGAAATTATTTTGATTCTGTGCAGAGAGATATTTTCCTAGCTTGATTTATTATTTACTCAGATATATTCTTTAGGCATTCTTTGTGCCATGTCAAAAACAACGAACAAAAAAGTGTCTTCATTTTTTTGTCCTCTGAATTCTAGACCTGCAATTCTAATGTATAGATCTCAAGTGATCAATAGTTTTAAGAATTAATCTTAAAATACATACGTATATATTATATACATGTATTATACATATGTATATATAATATTACAAGTTATATATAGTAATTTTTATATGTTAAAAATTCAGAAATAACAGAAGTAAAATCAAGGAATCACTGAAGTATAATTAGTAGTAAAAGTTTATTGTGCACACACCAAAAAATCAGCTTGACAACTGGGAACACTCAAACCAAAGCATGGAATGAGGCTCTGGGGTATATTTTTATAAAGCAGTTTATATAGTAAGAAGACAGTGACTGTTTACTCTTTACAGTGATTGGTTATAATATTAGAATTTTCTTAAATGATAGGGAATTGGTCCATGGTTACCTCATATCAACTGTGGGAAACTGTTTTGCTTCTGATTTCCAGAGGCATAAACAAGAAATGATCCAGGTCAAGATAGTCTTGCAAAATATGATAAATTAAGCTTTTTTTTTTTTGTATGACTAAACTGGTTTTGTCTGCTCAGGATATTTTGAAAGCTGATCTTTGTTCTTGATTTAACACTATATATGTGTGTACATGTATATATATATGATATCATATGGTGAGGAAGCTAAGAAGCAGGTTTAAGTAAAGGTCTTCCAACTTCTAGTGGTAGTTTTAAATAGTTTTATCTTACTGGGAACATAATAAAGAAAGAACAATGTAACAATTTTGGAACTTTTACTGTTCTCTAGTCAACCTTTCATTCTTACATAGGGGAACCTTGTGTCCTACTGCTCAATTTCCCCACAGCTCCATGCTTCTGTACAGGGTTCTTGAAAACCATTAGTTTTATTCTAGACCTATAATGAAAGTGACGGAGAAACATTTTCTGAGAGAAAGTTCTTTATTTTAAAGAATAGCAGTTATATTTTTGAGTCTGTGTATATCAAGACCCATGCAATAAATGACATAAAATTTAAAGTCTTCACAAAGAGCAAATGGAACGATTGTCATTTTCTTCTGCAAGAAACTTTAAATTTTTCTCTATCAAAGGAGAATTCGACAGACACGATGCTTCTTTATGCTTTAATCCTGATAAAATTACGTAGAAAACTTAATGCTCAAGAAAAACAGGTCACACTTTCCCTTAAAACTTACAAAATTCAGAACGTGTTAAAATTGGAACAGAAAATATTTGCTTTAATGTTGTCCAGGGTAAGTCTTTAGTAGGCAGGATATATGGGTTCCTAAAGGTAACAATTTTAAACCCATTTCAGTCTCCTTTCAATAGTTTCTTTCCTTAGCAAATTGATTCCTTGACAGCTCTCTTTCAGAAGCTAGCTTTAATGAGGGCCCACTGAATCAGCTGTTTTTGGACTCCCAATTGAAGTAGAGTGTAATCAGGCTGTTTTGCATCTGTGAATATATTTGGCATATTTCAGAGCCACAGTTCGTTGTTTGTCAAATAATCATTTCCTATAATAAGGGTGCAGGGTGTAAACATGTTTTTCAGTAATTTCTCTATCTTTGGATATCTGATTTTTTTCATAGAACATGAAATTCTGATGAGTTTTGTAACTTTACAGTGTGTTTCCTATTAGATATTTAATGAAAAAAATGAAATTTAACAGTTATGTATTGTAAAGTATTTGTTAATCTTTCTGACATATTTTCTTATCCCCAACATTTTCACTAAGAGGTATTTCACTCTGTAAAAAACACCTTTTCCACCTTACCTACAAAAGTTGTGGGTTTCTTTAAGTGTTACTGTGTGGATGCTGTTCATACATATAACTTAAATATTTCTTCATATCACTATTTTCAGAATTTGTCATGTTGT
Organism: Mesoplodon bidens; assembly: GCF_964165515.1. Lineage (NCBI taxonomy): Eukaryota > Metazoa > Chordata > Mammalia > Artiodactyla > Ziphiidae > Mesoplodon > Mesoplodon bidens. The sequence goes on from NC_138160.1 coordinate 20,486,351, forward strand.
GTTAAGTTCTGTCTTATATACTCTTGATCACTTTCTCATAAGAAATATAGTAGAAACTATATCTCACTGTGACCTACACTGTCCTACATAATTTAATTTGTCACCCTCTCTCCAGCCTCATTCTGTTGTTTTCACCTTTGACCCCTAGGCTTTTGTCATACAAGTCTTTGCAGGTGCTTTTTATTCTGCCTGAAATACCTTCATCTCTGAAACACGTCTTGCTTCCTTACCTCATTTAGGTTTAAACTGAAAGGCCATCACCCTAGGGAAGATATCCATCTTCCTGCTGTCTACAAAGGTGTTTATTATATTTATCCTCTAGTTTGCTTTATTTTGAAGCACTTGTTATGGACTGAATTGTATCCCCCCAAAATTCATATGTTGAAAGCCTAACCCCCCATACCTCAGCATATGACTGTATTTGGAGGATCTTTAAAGAGGTAAAATGAGGTCATTAGGGTGGACCTAATCCATTATGACTGGTGTAATTATAGTAAGTAGAGTTTAGGACATAAATCCAAACAGAGGAATGACCGTGTGAAGACATGGAGAAAAGACAGGCATATACAAGCCAAGGAGAGAGGCCCCAGGAGAAACTAACACTGCCCACACTTTGATATCAGACTTCTAGCATCTAGGACTATGAGCAAATACATTTCTGTTGTTTAAGCCGCCAAGTCTCTGGTACATTGTTATGGAAGCCCTTGCAGACTAATATAGCACTTAATCATTATGTGGTAGTTTTGTTATATAGTTATTTGGTTTTCATATTTCCCTCCACTAGTGCAAAAGCTTCCTGAAAACAGCATTTTAGTTCATCCCTGTATACTCAGCAGTTAGGCAATATCTGGCAAAAACCGATGGCCAAAGAATATTTGTTGAATAACTACATAAATTGCTGCAGGTTTTGTGAGTTTGGTACCTGCTGTGATTTTTATTCATTCTTTGGGAAGAATTATTTTATCAGGTTTTTTTTTCATCCTGGAACTCATTTTTTAAGTGGCAAGAAATATTAAAAAAAAAAAGTATGAGGACACCAAGAAATATTGAGCATACTACATTCAAACGGGACCCATATAAATTCTACCTGTTTGAAGTGTATGTACAGCCATTGACTCCAGTATTATATTAACTGTCTTAAAAAAAGTATGGAGGGGTGTGTGTGTGTGTGTGTGTGAAAGATAAAGCTAGAAAGCACAAGCTTAGATGTTCAATGATGGTACCTGCGATATGAACCTATACTGTGGACATGGAAAGCCATGTAGCACACTGCTTCATTCTACAGCAACAATAAGGCAGTACATTCTCTTCCCTTCTTCAGTTGATAAATAGTCAACTTAATGTCATTTAGTATGTCATATATTAGTCTTTAGAGAAATTTATCTGAAATCCTATTCTTAAAAGAGATCAAAATGTATGCTATACAGGGAAGAAATACTGCTTAAAAGCACTGAGATAAAATATGTAATTGTTATTAACATTAAAGATCATTCTTTTAAAATTCTGCATAGATTTCAAAGACAGAATATTTAGTATGTATGTTGTGTACTACAAGGTATAAGTAAAGCTATGATTAGATGGATTCTCTGGCAATGTGATATGCTTTTATGTTTTCTTTTTAACTAGTCCTATAATTTATTTTCTAAAGGAAGACAAACATCCCGTACCAACAGAATTTTATTATATTTCCAGAACCATTTAATGATAGAATTCAATATGATTCATTTCACAAAATACTGATTGAACCCAACTCTGAGTTTCACAGTGGGCTTAATAATAAAGTTAGCAAAGAACAAGGTAACCATACCCTCCTGGATTATGGTCAAATGACCTGACTCCTTCCATGTCACTTATTAAATGTGAGTTTTATCATTTTCTCTCTGTTCTAATTTCCTGATCTGTGAATTAATAATTTTAACAAAATTTGTATTGTGATTATTATTTGGATTGAAATTAAATATTATTGTGAATTTTAAACCATAAAACACTATGCAAATGCCAAGGATACATACCTTAACTAATTTTTAGAAGGCATACTAATCTGAAGAGTAGTTTACAGACTGAGTTTTTCTAACCAAATTTTTAAAAGTCAAGTTCAATTTTAGTCACATGAACAAAGTTATCAGATATTTGAATATTAATTCAAAGGATTATTTACAATTTGGCAGCACAGGCATTGTGAAGTACTTTTTAAATTTTCTGAGTAAAGTGAGAAATATAATGAGAGAATATTATAAGAAAACATTAACATAGAAATTATAAATATGTTTTTTGGAATTTTAAAGGGATAGAGGATTTCTATTAAAGTAAGAGATCCATTCTGATTCTTTATCTACTGTCTAGTTTTTGTCTCCTTATAATATGTGGACAGGAATTTAATTTTGTTGGTCATCTCTTGTAATTTACTATCTGGGCTGCAGTAGACTACAGATCTCTAATCAAGGCAGATTACTGTTTTTGTGACCTTGAATAGTTTATTTGACTCTGTAGCTATTTCTCTTGAACTGGAAAATTAAATCTAAGTAGAATCTCAGTGCCAAACAGATGCTACCTTGGCTTGAATTGTCTGGGGTAAATTATAAAATAATAATTAATAACCAAGAGCCAGTGCCCAGAAATTATGCAGGTATATCCATTACCTGGGTACATAAACAAAATCAATTTTCATTAAATATGTTAATTCCAAACAGCATCACCATCAAAGCTTTGTCAATGCCTGAATAGGTAGTATGCCTTATTTTCTAAATGAAGCAAACCATTTTTCATTATTTGTTTTGATTATCTTCAATATGACCCATCCTAATTATGTTGAGAACAGGTGCATTTGTGTTGCTAAAGAAACCAAAATAACAGTCTGAATATAAACCTTTTATATGCCATGTGGTGCAGTTATTTCATAGGGATACACAGTGGGAAATATTCTACTGCTAGAACCTTTAATGTAATTACAGGCCAATCAGGGAATAAAAAGGGAGCAGGAAAATTGTATATGATGATTTCCAACAGCATCTTTTAGTTGAATCAGTGAACGGTAATATTTGTAGATATTCGAGAATTTTTAGAATAAAACCATTGATTATCCAGAATTTATTCCTGCTCTACATTTTTACTTTTTCAAGTAAAATACATTTTAAAAGAAATTATGTAGCTTCAGTGTTTACTTAAATATATTTATATGTTCTGCATAATTAATTGAATTTGCTTACTTTAAAAAATAGGATGTCTACATAACCAAACAGGTAAATTGAAAGAGATTTTGTGCCCTTATTAATTGGATTCAGGAATTTTTTATTATTGATTTGAATGACAGTAGTCATTGATCTATCAGGTGTTCACTACCATTAATATCATGTAATCCTTATATCAGTTATATAAGCTGCTATAATTATTTTTACATCTTAAAAAGGAAGAAATCAAAGCTTGTCAAAGCAAAGTAATTTGTCCAAGGTCAAACACTTAGTAAATTAGTTGCAGGAAGTTCAAGTCTGTTTCAAAACAGCAGAGTCTACATTCTGTACATACATATTCTTCAGGGCTGTGTAATATTACATATGACTGAATATTGCATATCATTCAGCAGGTAAAGATTCCTGGAGCAGATGTTAATGTTTTTGTAAATGTTATTTTTAATCTCTTAATATCGTACTGGTTATTTATTTTTCACTGGAAATGCTCAGTGTTAAAATTATGCTATAAACTGTAATAATTATTAGGATAAATTGTAGAAAAAACATATCCAAGTCTTAATTAGGTATGATATGTGAAGACAAGTATTATCAAATAATGGAAAAGAGTGGACACTTGAAAAGAGTGGACACCCCATTTCACTGCCTGTTTCAGTTCTCTCTCCATACAAATGACATGCCATGCCAGTAACCTAATTAATTTATATTTTTTATATAGTTTATATTATTTTTTAGCTCAAAGTTGGAATTGAAGTAACTAATGTAGTGACAAAGCATGTTTACTTAATGAGGTGATTCTATATGCTATTAATGTACCTTAGCTCAAGTGAACAATAAGTTGTCTTTTAAATAAGACAACATTTAAAAGAAAAGATATAGCCCGTGTTTACTTTATCTTTGTGAAGTACTTAAAGTTGGCCAAGGGCAATTAAGAGTCTAAATCACTCAGAAGCCCAAATAAAATAATTTCTCTAAAAAATTCATGGAATATGCTTATTTGGCTTTCACTTTTTTAGCTAAATAATTTTCATTTTGAATACACTTTGATTGTAATCACATAGAATCAATTAGCTTTAGCCCATAACTCGGATAATATTACATCTATGCAACCTTAATAAATACATTTCTAAAACCTTTGAAATAATGGTGACAAGGTTTATTGAAATGTAGAGATTTATAAATTAACATTTTTAAAAAAGGCATTTACACTTTTGAAGTTTAGGAATTAGATTTTCAACAGTCTATCCAAAATCATAATATCATGGTGAAAAAATAATTATAAGAGAAGATTTGAGAGGTGGACAATCAAAAGGAAAATGAAATGGTTGTAATATAAGACTAGATGCTTTAACCGTAGAATCATTTGCAAACATGAGTTGACTAGGCTTTATGACAGCTTCAAGCAAAGGATTGTCGCTAGGGTGATTCTCAATAAGAATACACAGAAGAAGTTGAGAAAACATAAATGGAGAAGTTGAAATTTGATCCATACTATTTAAAGAATAAGTCAGCTATTATTTGAGAAAGAACTGCTGGTAGATTTACATTAGAGAGAAACTGGTAGGGAATGAATGGGAATCTATGGGTCATTAAAAACCACTCTCTTTTAAGCACCTGTTTCTGTGTCTGAATAATCGTTTATTCCTTTATTAATTCAACAATTATTAATTAAACACATACTGTACTCAAGTCTTGTTGCTAAGCACTGGAATAAGTAAGACAGACCTGATTACATACTTTATGAAGCTCATTGTCTGACTGGGAATATAGCCAAGAAACAAATAATGACGTGTGCTTATGAACCTACTAGTGCAACGAAATGGAGTAGAAAGCGACTAGATTATATAATCAGATCTATATTAATTTAGGAGTTAAGGAAGCATCCTTAAGAAATTGAGCAGAAATCTGAAATATGTATATGAATTGTCAGTCAAAGAAAATATATCTCTGGTAGTTGAAAGTGCATGTTCAGGATCCATGGTGTCAGGAGAGAAGATGTCCATATGGCTGGAGAAAAGAGTGTCAAAAAGTGAGATAAGAGTAAGGCTAAGAGCTAAGAAGGGCCAAATTATTGAGAGCTATGTAGGTGGCTAAGTTACAGTTGAAGGTAGCAAAGGATTAATTGTTAAATTTGACTTTTAAACTCACCTTTCTGTTCTGTGGACATTGGATTATATTGTATAAAATTGATAGCAGGAACACCACTTAGCAGAGTACTTCACCCCACTGTATTGAGTCATGATGCCAACTAGGCACAGTGGGTGAAGAAATTTAATTTTGTCCATTGTGTAAATGATGTGTATCCCAAGCATTTGGAAGAGTGGCACATAGTACTCAATAAATATTTGTTGAATGAATAATAAAGTGAGCTAACAAATGAAAGAGTGTTATAGTTTATTGAGATTGTGAACAGGGAATATAAATACACTCACACGTATATATTCAATTTATATTGACATTGTTAAATATTATGGATATAAAGATGATATGAAGTTTAATTATAGATCTAGTATGATGAAGAGATGACATGCTAACAAATTTAGTATAAAATAATAACTGATGTAACGGAGGTGATTAGTTTTCCTTTAGGTTTCTATTTTTCTGAGGAATCTTCTTTCAGTGTTTACCTGATGTCTCCAGGAAGAGTTGAAGCTATTTTTTTTCCATTTTTTGCTTGATATTTTAAAACTGCTTTAATTAATTGTTACAATTAATTCTATTTGTCAACATGTCTGGGCCATGGTACCCAGATGCTTGGCCAGACATTATTTTGGATATTTCTGTGAGAGTGTTTTTGATGAGATATACATTGAAATCTGTGAACTTTAAGTAAAGCAAATTACCTTCCATAATGTGGGTGGGCCTCATCCAATCAGTTGAAGGCCTGAATAGCACAAAGAGCTGACATTCCTCCTAAGAAGAGGGAATTCTCCAGTAGATTAGCCTTGAACTTAAACTGCAACTCTTTCCTGAGTCTCTAGCTTGCTGGCCTCCCCCATCAGATTCTGCACTCAACTAAGACTCCACAATTGAATGAGCTAATTTTTTAAAGTAAATATTTTTCTATATATGTATATAGATGGTCCCTGACTTATGATGGTTCAACTTAGAATTTTTCCACTTTATCATGGTACAAAAGCAATATGCGTTCAGTAGAGACTGTACTTGAGAATTTGAATTTTGATCTTTACCAGACTAGCGATATGCAGTAGGACACTCTCTTGTGATGCTGGGCTGTGGCAGCAAGGCACAATTCCCAGTTAACCGTGTGATCACTAGGGTAAACAACCAATACACTTAACCATTTTGTACCCATACAGCCATACTGCTTTTCAGTTTCAATATAGTATTCAATACATTACATGAGATATTCAACAGTCTATTATAAAACAGGCTTTGTGTTAGAGAATTTTGCCCAACTGTAGGCTAATGTAAGTGTTCTGAGTACGTTTAAGTTAAGCTAGGCTAAGCTATGATGGTTAGAAGGTTAGGTATATTAGGTGCATTTTTTGACTCAGGATATTTTCAACTTGCAGTGGGTTTATCGGGGTGTAACCCCATCATAAATCATGGAAGATCTGTATACACATTCTCTTGGCTCTGTTTCTCTGTAGAATGCTAACTAAACACCAATATAACCTCAGATTCCAGAAGCCCCTATCACTTTAAAATGAGGTCACATTTGTGTATATGTGTATTACTAGAGATAAGAGGGAAAATAGTGTATGATATATCAATCCTTCCATGCAGCAGATAGTCAAAGAATGTTGGGAGGAGAAATGTCAATCTAATCCAGGATCCTTCCTAAAAAAAAAAAAAAAAAAAAAAAAAAGTAACTTAAGAAACACATGGAAGATTATACTGACATTGTTGTTCAAATTCTTCCCCAGCAAAACCACAGATGGTTTTTGTAGTCTGGCTGTACTGCAATACCTAGGAATTTATCAAACAGGCTCTGAATAGCCTGTCATCATTGATCCCCCACTTGACTCCCTATCATGGTACCCTATGGGTGTGACATTATAGGTGAATATATCTAAGGCATTTTATTTCATATACATCACAATCTAAATCTCTTTCGGTAGAGTGGATGGAAGTCTTTGAGCCATGGTTTACTTATGTTGTACTCTGGTGCATTTTGCTGTAGGAAACTCTGAAATCATTCATATTTTCTTGTTTTGCTTTCTTAAAGCTTCAAAGTGCTGGACAGTGCTTTGCAATAACCTCCATAACTCGACTGTTACACAGAACATCAATCAAAGATTGTACACATTCACTGCACTTTTCCCTTCACATCTGATCAAACTGCAGGCTGTAAATACACATCAAATGGCAGTGGAAAAGGATGCTTTTTTGGTTAATAAATTTTCAAGAAATTGATGAACATTTAAATGTAATTTGCTTATTTCTCCTCCTCCTCCTGCTTCTTCACTATTATGTTTTATGTTTTACATTCTCATATGGTCATTCATTTCATTTTGAATTGGATTTTAGTTTGAAATTAATTGAGCCGAATCAAAAAGAAAAGATTCTTCATGTAGTAAGTCAACTAATATAAGGTAATAGTGGAATAACTTAGTGATACAGAGATGTTATGATCAGGTGGTGCAAAGAATAATTAAAAGAATCACCTGTATCAGTAATTCATAAATTTTATTTTCTTTATTTTTGTTTTTATATATATATATTTTAATTTTTTATAGTTAAGTATAGTTGATTTATAATGTTGTGTTAGTTTCAGGTGTACAGCAAAGTGATCTAGTTATATATCTATTCTTTTTCAGATTATTTTCCCTTATAGGTTATAACAAAATATTGAGTATAGTTCCCTGTGCTATACAGTAGGTCCTTGTTGGTTATCTATTTTACATATAGTAGTGTGTGTATGTTAATCCCACACTCCTTATTTATCACTTCTCTTCCCTTTCCCCTTTGGAACTATAAGTTTGTTTTCTGTGTCTAAACTAAAATGAGGTATCACTTCACACCAATCAACTGGCCATCATTAAAAAGTCTATAAATAATAACTGCTGGAGAGGGTGTGGAGAAAAAGGAACCCTCCTACACTATTGATGGCAATGTAAATTGGTGTAGCCACTATGAAAACAATATGGAGGTTCCTTAAAAAGCTAAAAATAGAGCTACCAATCTCTGTTGATCCTGCAGTCCTACCCCTGGGCATCTACCTGGAGAAAACCATAATTCGAAGATACATGCATCCTAATGTTCACTGCAGCACTATTTACAATAGCCAAGACATGGAAGCAACATAAATGTCCATCAACAGATGAATTGATAAAGAAGATGTGGTATATATATATATATATATATATATATATATATATATATGTACACAATAGAATATTACTCAGCCATAAACAAATGAAACAATGCCATTTGCAGCAACATGGATGGACCTAGAGATTATCATACTAAGTGAAGTAAGCCAGACAAAGACAAATATTATATGATATTGCTTATATGTAGAATCTAAAAAATAAGTGATACAAATGAACTTATATACAAAACAGAAATAGACCCACAGTAATTCATAAATTTTAATGTGCATGAGAATCACATAACATTATTAAAATTTAAATCAGGGGGCTTGGGATTGTACCCCAAGTTCTGAATTTCTAATGACCTTCTGGATGATGCTTATGTTCATGGACCACATTCTGAGCAGCAAATAGCTACACTGCAGTCATGATAATCCTCAATTAATATAAAAGACAGGGATCAAATATGAATCCTTCAAGTCTAAACCAATCTATTCTATCACTTCATGAGACTCTACCGTTTGTCAGGCATTGATCCCTGAAATGACACATTATTAACTTATTTAACACTCATAATAACTCATAGAGGTAGGCACTATTATAAATTCCATTTCCACATGAGGAAACAAAGGTGCAGAGGTAATACTACACTTCACAGAAGTCCTGGAATCCCACACCGAGAGTCTATGTCATTTTAAATAATTATGTTCTCTTTCTTACCAGTTTTACACTACTAATTTATTTTGCCATAGTTCCTCACAATATTAAAACAAAACAAAATGAGCTATTACTAAATAATGATGGTGACCTTGATGAAGATTTTAGGGTTATAAAAATATTGTTCTGATACATAGAGTTTTTATTTATTTGAATTGCCTTAGCTGATTCTGAATACACATTTAAGCCAAAGACATGAGGTGATACACATCAAATGCCATTTCACTAGTAAAAGCCATAGATGATTTGATATTCCATAGAGATAACATCATAAATCTCTAAATCCACATACAAAAATCTTAATTATTTTCATGTCACAGCTATTACTTTTAGATTACACATGAATCCTGTCTTATACTTAATTGCTAGTGACTTTTACAGAAATAGTGTACCTATAGAACTGCAAAGAGTAGTAGATTAACAAGGATTCAGGTACCCCTAGCCTAACTTCTCACGTGTGGAAGTATCTTTCTACCTCACTGCAGAGATCATGATGAGAGGACTGTATTCTAATGTGGTGGCTTTAGATGGTTCTATGTGATGATCACAGTTGTGCATCAGTAATGATTAGCTTTACAATGTTATTATAGAATTGGATGTAACAACTTTCTATTTGACAGGAATCCTTATAATAAAAGGAGAAGTAATCTGCAGGCAGAAGTAGTAGAAGAATTAAAAATAATGTTGGAGTGGCTCCTCTTTGATAAGGAGCAAGAGTTATGGAATACTTACATTTCAAATTTTATAATCAATAATATTTGAGGGGTTCCCTGGTGGCGCAGTGGTTGGGAGTCCGCCTGCCGATGCAGGGGACATGGGTTCATGCCCTGGTCTGAGAGGATCCCACATGCCGCGGAGCGGCTGCACCAGTGAGCCATGGCTGCTGGGCCTGCACGTCTGGAGCCTGTGCTCCGCAACGGGAGAGGCCACAACAGTGAGAGGCCCGCGTACCACACACAAAAAAAAATAAAAAAAATATAAAAAAATATTTGTCAAATAACAAAATTACATAGCCAGGAATATTAAATAAAAATGTATGTTTCTCAAATTGGCTAGGACATTTTTAAACCAGTTTATTTTATTTTCTATTGTATTTTTTATTTTTAAATTTTTATTAGAGTATAGTTGATTTAAAATGTTGTGTTTCTGCTGTACAGCAAAGTGATTTAGTTAATCATATACATATATCCACTCTTATTTATATTCTTTTCCCATATAGGTCATTCCAGAGTATTGAGAAGAGTTCCCTGTGCTATACAGTAGATCCTTATTAGTTTCTATTTTATATATTTTATATATAATAGTGTGTATATGTCAGTCCCAGTCTCCCAATTTATCCCTCTCCCCACTCCCCCTGGTAAGTTTGTTTTCTACGTCTGTGACTTTATTTCTGTTTTTTAAGTAAGTTCATTTGTACCATTTTTAAAGATCCCACATATAAATATTTGTCTTTGTCTTATTTTACTTAGTATGATAATCTCTAGGTCTATCCATGTTACTGCAAATGGCATTATTTTGTCCTTTTTTTATGGCTGAGTAATACTCCACTGTATATATGTACGACATCTCTATCCATTCCTCTGTCAATGGACATTTAGGTTGCTTCCATGTCCTGGCTCTTGTAAATAGTGCTGCAATGAACATTGGGGTGCATGTATCTTTTCAAATCATGGTTTTCTCTGGATATATGCCCAGGAGGCTAGGACATTCTTGGCAAAAAAATCATAATTAAAAGAGATAAAAGAGTGAAGGAGTATCCAGTTCCAGGGCAGGGGGAAAAAAGCTAAAATTTTCCATTTTCTCTTGAAGAATAGAGCTAAAAACAGTGCATGTTATACATAAAACAAACATAAGTAAACTCTGGAAGCTTGGGAGAGGATGATGATTCTGAGAACCTGCATGGTAATACTCAAAAGTCATTGCATATATTAGCTATGTGAATTAAAGAAGATAGCCAAAAGATGGTTGGTGTAGAAAAGACAAAGCTATGTGATTTACAAAAAAGTATTTCTATAAGAAGATTAATTATTGAGAAATGTATGTGAAGCAAAAGACAGAGAGAGAGAAAGAAAGAATATATAGGTGTCATTAAATACTGAACATTCCTGAACCAACTTCAAAAGTCCCGAGATCAATTAATGGTCATTATTGTGTGCTAACTGCTCTTAGAAGTCTGTGTGTCCTAACATATTTGTACAGATATATCTCATATCTAAAACTCAGCTAGTACCTACTGAGAATACTTGGGAAAGAAGACAAATATAGACAATCAGTCCAACTTTTCTAGACTGTTTTGAATTCCTTTTCTACTCCGGGTTTTTAACCAAGAGGGAGAGAAATTCAGGTTTGTGTGTCCTAAAGTGAACTATAACTGGATTTATTTTCTTTTTCTTCCCTTCTCTTCCCTTCACTTTCCTTTCTTCTTTCTCTCTCTCTCTCTTTCTCCCCACCACCCCGCCTTTTTAATTTCCATGGAAAGTGTGTCTGGAGTAGTCTTGGGGAAGTGCTTCTCATTTTCACACTTTATCTACCTCCTCATTTTGCCAGTTTAGTCCTCCCCAGATTCCTCTGCTTTCCTGCCTGCAGCCTCTCCCTTACAATTTGTCAAGCTTCCTGCTTCCTAAACCTTCTTAAAGCACCAGTTTTATTAGGTGTTAGTGTTCTGCTCTAGAACTTTTCAATAGCTCCTACTCATGATGAGGTCAAGTTCAATTCCATATCCTGCATTCAAGGTCTTCTGTGGTTAGGGTGACCATACAGACTAGTTTGTGTTGTCTGGGGTAGTCTAGTTTATACTAGCTGTCCTGGCATAATTTTTTTAACAATACAGTAGTATTAACTGTAGTCACCATGCTGTAAATTACATCCCCAGGACTTATTTATTTTATAAATAGAAGTTTGTACATTTGACCACCTTTACCCTTTCACCCTCTCTCCAGCTTGGGCAACCAAAAATCTGTTCTCTGTATCTATGAGTTTAATTTAATTTAATTTTTTTAGATTTCACATATAAGTGAGATCACACAGTATTTGTCGTTCTCTGTCTGACATTTCACTTAGCATAATGCCCTCAAGTTTTATACATGTTGTCTCAAATGGCAGGATTTCCTTCTTTTTAATGGCTGAATAATATGTATATGTCACATTTCCTTTACCTGTTTCTTGAAATAACTTTTGTACCTGATAACTCAAAATTGTTATGGAGGGTAAAGGTGCTATAATATATAAAATTATATGATTTGTTGACTATATACTTTGGACTATATTATTTATAAAACATTGTTAACATACTTTTAAAACATTAATCTTTGTACTTTTACTAATAAACACACTGTAGTTGGTCAACATTTAGAACACTTCAGAAGTCTTCCATTTCTTTATTTTTATTCATCTTATAATACATAGAAATGATATCATAACTTCTTGGAAATCCTTTTGAGTTTACCCTATATACTCCAAATTTGCATGATTAAAACTATATTTTAATCAAAAATAATATTAGTATGTAGTCTCATGTCAATTTTAGTTTCAAAATGTTTTGATAGTGTAAAATAACATAAGACTCCTAAGTAAATTGTGAAAGTGTACTTTTTTCTCTGTGTTTTGCCTTTCACCATCTTCTAATTCTTTAACACTTTTCCAAAGCATGCATTATCTTCATAAAGCTTTGACTTTGCTCAGAAGCCTTCACTGCCATGTTTTACTAGTACCTGGCAGAGTTTTAGTGTTTAAATTATATATCTAACTCTAATTTTTTACTCTGTTCTTTTTTTTTAAATTTTGGGACCTTATGTAAGATTCTGTTGTAAAGAGTAAATTAGATAAATCATTTTTTTAATGAATAACCCTCTGATACTCTCTGTCCCTTGTCTAGATCTTAAATCTTTACCTATAATAAGAGCTTCACAGCTCTCTGTAGGTAGACTATCTGCACTTTAATCCTGCTTATACCAGTTATTATCTGTGACTTTGGACAAGTTACATAAAACCTTTCTCCACCTCAACTTCTTCATCTGCAAAATGTCAGCAAGATTAAAACCTACTTGATAATGTTATTGTGAGAATTAAATGAGTTAACATGTACAAAACGTTTGGCACAATGTCTGAAACATTGGCAGTATTTTTGATGCTACTCCCTTTTAATTTTTGTTCCAGTCATATTGAAATAATTTCAGTTTATATAATGCCCTGAAGTTTCCTACCTCTTAAATGGATGTTATGTCCCTTGACTACAATATCCTTTCCCTGTCTTTCCCTGAAGAAATACTTTAAATTCTACACTTTTTTATTCAGTTTTCATCTCTAAGGGTTTTCTGTTGCAGTGTAACAAATCACCACAAACTCTGTGTCTTAAGAAAGTAGATATATTATAGCTTCTGTGAGTCAGAATCCAGGCATACCTTAGGTGGGGTCCTCTGCATAGGAGCTCAGAGGGCTGCAATCAAGATGAAGATTGGGCTACTTTTTACCTGGAGCCTTGGTACCTCTTCCAAGCTCATTCAAGTTGTGGCTAAAATTCAGTTCCTTAAGGTTGCAGTACTGAGACCCTCAGCTTTTAATGGCTAGCCCTCTCCATAGGAAGTTCACAACTTGGCTATTTGCTTCTTTGAAGCCATCAGCAGAGGCTCTCTAACTTCTAAGCCATCATTTAAGGGCTTACCTAGTTAGGTGAGGCAACCCAGATTAATTTTCCTTCTGATTAACTAAATGCAAGTTATTAGAGGCCTTAAAAAATCTCTTCTCCATATAACAAGCCCTGCCCACAATCAAAAGTATGTATTGTATAAGGAGTGTATCTTATTCAGTAAGGTGCTGTGACAAAGTACTGTAGACTTGGTGACTTACAAATAAATTTCTCACAGTTCTGGAGATTACAAGTTCAATATCATTGTGCCAGCATGGTCAGTTCTGGTGAAAGGTCTACTTTGAATTGCAGACTGCCAACTTGTGGTATCCTCACATGGCAGAGAGCAGAGAGAGGAGGCAAGCCCTCTCCTGACTCTTTTGAAGGCACTAATCCCATTCATGAGGGCTTCACCCTCATGACCTCATCTAATGCTGATTATCTCCTGAAGATACCACGTCTTATACCATCACATTAGGGGTTGGGATTTTAACATAAGAATTTAGGGAGACAGAAACATTCGATTTATATAGTAGAGTGTGTTCCAGGGAACAGGAGTCTAATCTTGGGGGCCATCTTACCATTCTGGCTACCACAGTCCATCTTCTGGACTTAATGTTTTACTTCCCTTCCACTTTCAGAATATATTATTCTCATAAAAAAGTCCCCAAGACTCTCATCTTGTTAGAGCATCATCTCAAAGTCTAAAAATCTCATCATCTAAGTCATCTAAGTATTGGTCCTGGGGCGCATTGTCTCCATTTTGAAGAACCCATAACACTCCCAATATAAATGGTGGGTCAGGTGGGGCTATAACTATTACAGATATTTGGTTCAAAAAGAAAAAGAATGGAAGGTAAAAATGAGTCATGGGACCCTAAGAGTCCTGAAATCCAGAGGGCAGATGTTGGATTTTCCTTGATTAGGTTTCAAGTTCTGAAAATAATCCTCCAGGACACTTGGCTCCAGCTCTGGAATCTTGGTTCCACTCTCTGAGTCATTGTTCCTTTTTCATGAAAGGTATTATGTGTTTGCAGCTGAGTAGTTTTCTCATGCTCCTTCCTGCCAAAAAAATTTTGTGAGACTGACAGCCTGATTTCATTACATACTCTATCCCTTTCAGTCCAAGCTAACAGCAGTTCTGCTGAAACAATTTTCTCAGGAACTCTGTGAGCCTTCATGGGTTTCAAAGGGTTAAAATTCATTAGACAAAAGCCACAGCTACAAATCTTTTAGAGATAATCTTTCTCTCTATATTTGGCTCCTGCTGAGATGGCTGAGAGATAGTGTCCTTCCTAGGGGCCTTCTGGTTTATTTGAGAGGTTCTGTGAGGCACACTCTTAATCCCTTCAAAAGACTCTTTGAGTTGCTTTGTATTCTGACCTTTTGATCTTTGTGAAGTTTTAGCAAAAGGTTGTACAGTCACGCACTTAGCCTATTCTGTCTGCCCTGCTTTCCTTAGCCATTTCCACATTTTAGCATCTTTTGCCTTTGTGAAATTTTCAAAATCATCCCCTCCCAGTTCCTTATGTTTAACTATTCTTCCCTCCATTATTGCTCTTCCCTCACATTTTTCTGTAAGCGGCAAGGAGAAACCAGGCAGCGCCTTCACCACTTTACTTGGCAATCTACTTTGGTTTCCAAGTTAATGCCTTACATGTTTCTCTTTCCATATAACTGCAGGCCGGAATTTTACTAAGTTTTCTCTCACTACGTAACAACTGTCCCACATCCTCTAATTCCTCAGTAACGTGTTCCCAGATTCCTTCGGAGTCTTTAGCATCCTCAATATTCAGATTTCTACTAACTGTATGCCAAACTGACTTTCGCCTTCTTCATCATGCTCTCTCAAATTCTGTCAGAGCCCATTGCCCAGTTCCAAAGCTTCTCCCACATTTAAGGTACTACACCATTTCTTATACCAGAATTAATAATAGTTTTCTATTTCTGTGTAACAAATTATAACAAATATCTTCCTAAAAACACCTAATTTTTTATCTCACCGTTTTATGTGTTAGGAGTCAAGCCACATTTAGGGAAACCATCTCTTCAGGTTCTCACAGGGCAGCAATCAAAGTTGACCAGGTTATATTTTCATTTGCATCTAAGGGTCCTTTTTCAAGTTTATTCAGATTGTTGGCCAAATTTAGTTTCTTGTCATGTTTCTTGTCTGTATCAACTCCTAGAGGCTGCCTTTTTCCATAAGAAGTTTCCAACAGCAGAATTGTCTCTCTGACTTCTAGGCCTCATTTGACAGGGCTCAGCTAACTAGATTAAACCTGTTTAGGAGACTCTTCCTTTTGACTAATTCAGCATCAAGTTATCAGGGACTTTACTAACATCTTTAAAATAGCCCTCCTACTTTGCCACATAAAATAGAATAATCGTGGGAATCTTATTAATCATATTCACAGGAGCCACAATCACAGGTCCCATCCCGCTCAAGGGCAGATTATAAAGAGGGTGAAAATCTTGGGGACCACTTTAGAATTCTGCCCACCACATCAGCTAAACTATCACTTCCCATTTTGATCATTATATGTCCTCTCAAAGTACCCAGAGCCCTTAATATCTATGATCCATGGGGACTGTTTGGATATATAATGACTCTGCTCTTTTGTGTGATACTTTCCAGGTGTCCTTGCAAGTTAGTTGATACTCTTGATTCTCAGGTTCTTAATCTATCAGTTGAAGATAATGCAAGCCCTCATCTCTGGAGAGGAAGCAATACTGCAACTTCTTTGTAATTACAGGATGTTTTAAAACTCACAGTTATGACTTCAATAAAAATGCTCTCATATCTTCACTATAAAAAGGTTGATAACATCACTGTCCATAATAGACCCCAAATGGAAATGAGGCAAATGTCTATCAACAGAAGAATAGATGAATACAATGTGGTATATTTATACAATGGCACAGTGTGATGGGATGAGAATAAATAAACTACATGTAAACTGAAAAATATAGAGTGATTTCTTGCATACTATATTTAGGGAAAAAACAAGCATAAATGTGTAGAAACAGTAGTATTACACTTGTATAAAGTTCAAAAGCAAGCAAAGCTAATTTACAATGTTCAAAATTAGGATAACCCTTAAGGGAAGAGTAATAATGATTGGAAGGGAAATTCCGTGGTGTGGTTAATGTTCTATTTCTTGATCTGTGTATTTTTAATATGACTTATCTCAGGTAGTGAACATTGATTAGACTCTATACTTTTGAATTGTATTATTTCCTGCTATATGTAATTTATACCTCAATAAAATGTTCAAGGATATATGAAATAAATAATACCCACAATGAAATATGTGGAGGTTAAACATCCTCAAATATATGAAAAAAATAAATAATATCATTCGTGTGAAGAATATGTTTGTGACGACTTGTTCTCTGTATATACTTTAAGAAATGAAATCAGATTACAGAGAATTTAGAATTACTCATCAACTCCTACATATTGGAACATAAGCACATTTTCTGAGATAAGTTTGTCCCTTTTATTTCCCACAGATCTGGTAGAAGAGGTAGTTCTGCCCTGAGGCTTTTTGTGCTGTCACTTTCATTTTAACACAGAGTTTTGGGTTTATTATGGTAGAATTGCTATATGCCCTGCAGCATGTCAGTATATTTTTGTGGGTTTGGCATAGTTTTTTGTATATATCATTTTTAAGTTACAAAAAGTAAATAATTATTTAAAATATATAACTATATAGTTTATTTCAAATCACTTTATTTACACAGAACAAAACAAATTATGGCATATCATATTTAAAGCAAGAATTATCATCCCAAGATGTTTGTGAATGCCATCAAGTTATGTTGAGTCAGTAGATATCATGAACACAAATACATGGTTTGGTTTGAATATTAATTGTAATGTACCTTAGAATGACATCAATTTTGACATGAAACCTACATAGCACATTTAATTCTGAGAAATCTTAATTGGGATGATATTTTCCTTATTTTGTGTATTATCAACTACTGTTGATAGATTTTATAATTCCTATGGTAGTTTTCTGTATTGAGATCAATTAAATGTAGGATACTTTAAACCTCTGGAGTCAGAGGTCTTTAATAGTTAACATATTCACATTTTGTTCCTCCTGGTTCTGTCTTAGACTTTGTGTCTTTTCGTTTTATATGTGCTCCTTAGGTGATCCAATCCATTGCTGTGCTCTACAAAATTTATATCTATACTCCTGACATTTTTGTTTTTTTAATTTTAGAGCACTATATCTAATGACCTACAATAGATTACCTGGATGGCCACAGATACTTAGACACAGCATATACAGAACTGACTAGCTTTGCCACATACTTTCATTGCTTCTTAGTTTTTTTTTTTAATCTCTAAAGATGCCTGTAACCTCTGCATATTTGTCACAGAGTTAATTACTCTATTACCCTAATTCAACACATTTAATAAATTAATTTGTCATATTGAATTTTTCTTCATAAAAATTCTCTAATTCATCCACTTTGCACTATTCTGGTGATCATTTCTCTATCCCAGGACACTATCTAACTCCCGGATTGAAGCCACACTCAGTTTATTCCCCTGAATGTCATTTTTGATATTTTCAAATATGTTAGCAATATATTTCAAAGATACTTTTTATTTTATTTATTTATTTATTTTTGCGGTATGCGGGCCTCTCACTGTTGTGGCTTCTCTCGTTGCGGAGCACAGGCTCCGGACGTGCAAGCTCAGCAGCCATGGCTCACACGCCCAGCCGCTCCGCAGCATGTGGGATCTTCCCGGACCGGGGCACGAACCCGTGTCCCCTGCATCGGCAGGCGGACTCTCAACCATTGCGCCACCAGGGAAGCCCCAAAGATACTTTTTAAAGTGATATGTTTCCAATTTGATTTTTTTCCCCACTGTTTACAACTCTTCAGTGTCTCTCAAGTTGACTTAGAATAAATTGAAAACTTTTTAACAAGGCACATGGATAGCTTTTTGCACTTGGCTGCTGACTAGCAACAAGCCTCACTTCTTAACCCTTCTGCTTTATGGAAGTATCTCTCAGACTATAGCAGATTTCCATTTCCATAAGTATGCCATGCTCTTTTTTTTTCTAGGTCTTCATAAGCAATATTTATCTTAGTAAATATTAGTGCCTGCCTAATTCCTACTCATTCTTAAAATCTCAGCTTAAAAACAACTGATGCATCACTGACTTCTAAGTACTGTGTCAGAAACCTCTGAACTTTTGTTCAGAACACTGCAGAATTTTTCTATTGCACTGTTCACCCTACATCAGTGGGAAATATTATATGTTTTAAATATTTGCTATATTGAATGAATAAATGAATGAGCAAATGGTTGGCTTTACTGACATATTTCTTCCTTGGGTGATATTGGAAAAAAAAAATTAAGTACATTTTAAAAAATATCAAGCCAAGCTGCTAAGACAATAAATTTGTATAGGCATTGTTTTCAGGTGTTAAGTAATATTCAACCATAGTATTGTGACAGTTGATAATAACCAACTTTTTGAAAAGCCATCATGCTTTAAAGTGAATAAAATTTATAATATCCCCATGCTCAAATAATATTGAGAAGAAAGCAATTATTAATTTTACATGGAAAAACAACATAGCCTTGTTGTCTACAGTAGTTTTTGGCAAGATTCTAGAAGATATACTTTTCTTTTTCCACAAAAGTTTTTCTTGCCTTTATTCGAAAACTCTAATTGTGCCTAGATGCATCTACTAGGGCAAAAACTTCTGGATCAGAAATGATTGCTTCCTTAATTGCTAAATATATTTTGGAAAGCAAGTATGTGATATGTTTATTCTATTGTGTTTTGCCACGTTGGTGCTCTTGCTGCTTTTAGGATGAGAACTACGTTTCTCAGAATCCTCTTCTGGCTAAGAGAGAAATGGGCAAGAAACTTGGAAGGCAATACTGAAATAGAAGCTTTCTTCCTCAAACGAATTATCATCAGACAGACTGAGCCACATCACGGAGGTGCCCAGTGAGCTCTTACCTGTCCTGGCATTCTTTCATTATGTCCTCACATGACTGTTGTACTAACCTTAGACACATTTCAGCCCCTCTTGATAGAGATTAGTTTTTAAAAGGAGACAAAAGTCTCCATTCCCAGTCACCTGTGAGGCATCACCTCAGTGCTTTTTTTTGTTTTCTTTATACCTTTCATCATTTACCACTTGATGAATGATTATATCTAAATTCAAATGAGTAATTTTAACAAAAATCACACCAACACAGCAGAATAATAATTTTATTATTCATGAAAATATACATTCAATATAAGGTTATATGCCTCATTATTTGTATTATCCACCACAATGTAAATGCTTTGAGAGCAGTAATTGTGTCGTGCTTATTATTATATAGACAGAAGATGGCTAGCACAGATTGGCATTCAACATACTATATTGACTGAAGTTGTATTTTTTTATATGTGTGATCAGTTATTGTGCAAAATGTTCTAAACTGCACACTGGAAACTACTGTAATGAAGAGAAGCTTGTCGATACATGAAGTAACTCCCTTTTTTGCCAAAAGCATGATCAAAAATTATGTGGGCTATGACATTCATTTTAAATTTTTTTACATATAATATAATACAATACAACATTGCAAAAAAAGTGCAGAGAACAGCATAAGAAACATTTATGCACGAACCACCCAGGTTTAGTAATTCTTAGTAATGTGTGTTACTTCAGCATATTTTGAAATAAACATTATAAGTGGAATTGCAGCTCTATTTTTATAGCTCCCAATCCCATACTCTTATCTTTCTCTTCCTTCTTCTGCTAACTCAAACCAAGGTAACCGCAAACAAACAAGTGCTGTATCTTTCTTGACCAGACTTTTATGGGGTAATTATATAATTGAATCCACGAGGAACATCTATATTTTTTTGCGCATCTCTCTACTTTACAAAAATTTTATCATAACACATATTGCAAAGTGCTTTTCTTCACACATCATTAGGTTCTAGAGCTTTTGCTATATTCACTCCTGTTAACTCTATTTGTTGTTTTAGTTATGATATGGTATTTTATTTTATACATATTATGATGTCTTACATGTTCTATATTCTCCTTTTATTGGACACTACAGTGTTTCCTGTCTTCTGTCTGCAAGTTATGCTGCAATCACTTTATTTGTATATATTCCTTGTGCATATTTGGGAGAATTTATTTTTTAATCTATGGTGTAGATATATATGTAGTACTTCTTTAACACTCATCTAAAATTCAGTATATATTGGCAAATTACTTTCCAAAATATTCAACTTGGTGTATCAGGCTAACTCCTTATTTTTCTTTTTTGTCATTTATATGATGCATCTTGTTATCAGGCTTTCTAAACAAAGCAGTCATGTTTCTCCTTTCATGAATTAGTTGCCTGTACAAGGCACATTTTTTTCACTTGTTGATTTTTACAAGTCCTGTACAAGTTTTGCATGTAAAATCTCTAAAACTGCAATTTTTATATTAACCAGCAAAATTTTGTTTATAGTATTTTTATATTTTTGTATATCAATTTTACCTATGGCAAATGTATGGCAAAATACACTATGGTAAGATATTTATCGTGAAGTCTTGATTAGACTTGATTTGCTATTTTTTTTATATTTATTACTCCTACTTCACATTTTTTAAAATTTTGTTCCTTTTCTGGCTTATCATATTGCAAAATTAACATGCTGTCTACATATTTTTTTTTTTTTTTTTTTTTTTTTTTTTTTTTTTGCGGTATGCGGGCCTCTCACTGTTGTGGCCTCTCCCGTTGCGGAGCACAGGCTCCGGATGCGCAGGCCCAGCGGCCATGGCTCACGGGCCCAGCCGCTCCGCGGCATATGGGATCCTCCCAGACCGGGGCACGAACCCGTATCCCCTGCATCGGCAGGCGGACTCTCAACCACTGCGCCACCAGGGAGGCCCTGTCTACATATTTTTAAACAAATTGATTTATTTGTATACTTCTTTAACTATGAGCCACTTGTTATTATATGTACTATTTTTATTGATATTCAGCTTTAAGCATTTAATATCCAATGATAGTTTACTTTTCAATAGCTGTATTAATGAGTATATTTCTTTTTTTAGGCCACACATGAAAGGCATTTTTCTCATTCTTTTTATTCATTCATAGTTTTTTTTAAATTGCACTTCGTTTAGAACATTTTGTTTTTCACTGCACTGTAATCACCACTGAGATTTATTTTGCAACAGAATATATGTCTCATTTGATAATTTTTCTGAAGTTTATTAGAATATAGGTATATCCTCTTTGTTGGTGTATTAACTGAATCTCTAAAATATTATCTTTCTTCTAATTTTGAGTTTTCTCTTTATTGCTCATAGTTCCTTCCAGATATTGCAACTTTCCTAATTTTTCCTTATGTTTCTATAAATTTATGATTCCTATATCATTGTGATAATTTTTACTATCATCATTCTCTAGTTTCTCTCTTGATTAAAAACGTATCTTAAATATATTTAGGTATTTATATTAGTAGATGTGCTTATTTGGTTACTTTTTGCCAGAAATATAATCCTCCTTCTTTGCTATTAAAATTTTTACATCATTATATCTTAAGTGTAGTTCTTTTAAGTAGTATGGTGTCTGGTTTTGTTTGCTTTTGAATCAGAAATATCTCTATTTGGAAAGTTATGTTTGTTTATATTTATTTGAATTGTGTTTATTATGTTTTCATACATTGTTCTTTCTTGCTTCTCTAAAAATATTTTAGTAAAACACTGATGCTCATTCATGTGTGTGTGTGTGTGTGTGTGTGTGCGTGCACATGCATGTGTGAAAGAGAGAGAGAGAGAATGTGGATATAGATTGTGTACATATTTTATAATATGAGTGAATAACTCAACTGAAAAGGGAAATAGATATCTACATTTAATTCTTCAAATGAGAGTCCATAAGTGAAAATAATTTTCTGCAAATCTTTGATACTTTTTTGAAATATAGGATTAAATCTTTCAAGAGCTATATTCTTGCATATTCCTAAGTTAATTGTGTTTGTATTCTTCACCAACATGCAGAGAAATATTTCTTTACAAATCCTTTTTCCTCCCCCTTGTCAGTAAAGGATGCTTTTACCTTTTGATATTAATTACATTTAAACATCAAAATATAATTTATTTTTAGTATTTTTGAAAAAAAATCATTTAAAGAGTGATTTGATAGTAAATTTCCTCCTTTTGCTTTTAAATTTGACCTCTTTCAGACTTAATTCTTCTATAAACACTATATTTACTTTTCTTCATTTCATCTCCTTAACAAAATCACCATCATCATCATTATAATACATCTTCTGACTATTAAATTTAGTTCATTATTTCTGGTATAAAATCTTTTCTATTGTGCTTCCATCAGAAACAATGTCCAACTCAGTAACTTCCCATTGTTTACAAATTTCATCCACATGCATTTGTTCCTGACTTTCTCTCCTTGTTATTTTCTATATAAGCTACTATTTTCTCCCTAATTATCATACTTAGCTTTGTGGAATGCTTAGGATTCATTTGGATAAATGCCACCCAACTGTAAAGCATAATTTGATGAGAATAACAACTCAAATGGTTATAAAACATTTAACAACTCCTGATGAGGTATTTTTACTTTAGAGAATGACAAGATTTCTGAGAATCTGTAAATATGAGTCTTCTTGAGTTGGGTTCTTAAGAGAACATTTTCTGGATCCCTTTCAGTATTTTCAGAACAAATTCCATTTCAATATTATTGTATATATGGCTTTGGGGATAACAGAAAGAGAAAAGAAAAGGAAAATATTTTCTCACCATGACTTGTCTCTATGTCACCATTTGCTCTGACATACCTTTTCATTGTCCTAAAGAAATATGCATAGTGTAGCATTGTGTTTAAAACAAGTTGCTTTCCTGATAATAAGAATGTGGTTTAGCAGAGAGTGCATGGGGCTTAATGAATATGTGTTCTGCCACTTTAAGTAATTTGTTGCTTTGTCATTTCTTGACTACTCTATGCCATAGAATTCTGGAAATAAAATCCCTAACAAGTACCATGTAAGGTTATTGTGAAGATTACAGGTAAAACGTATGCAAAAATTCATTGAGAAATTGTAGTGTTATAACTGTTAAATCTTTTTTCATATTTCCATGGGAAAAAAGTTTCCTGACCTGATTTTTTACACATTAGGGCATTGTATTAATAAAGGTAAATTAACCACAATCTCCATAAACGTAATTATTCAAACCTCAGTTTAAACAAAAAGATTCATTTTATCGAAAATTGTTTTGTTTTTTTGTGTTGACCCTAACCATATTTTTACGTTGTCCACACTGTTTTGTATACTCAACGTGTCCCATAAGGTTTAGTGTAAATTAATGAGGAAAATATGTAAAATATTTCATTATGAATTAATGTTTATTTCTATAATTCTAGTTCCCAAATTAAAGTAGTGCTTTTTTGTTGTTTTTGTTGTTACTGTGGATTTTTATCCTGCTTATTTAATAGTTTAATTGACTTTTTACATAGATTTATGTTTATGATTAAAAAATAGATTTTATATGAGGTATTTTACACCTACTCTGTCTATCATTGATTGAGTCATTTCTCAGCCTTTGCTCTTGGCATCCTTCCTACACAAATACTATTAGTAAAATATTTATCATTTTCTGACCTATTTAATTGTCTAGATTCTTCAATGTAGGCTTCTTTTAGATATCTTAATTATTTATTTCATTGAAAAATTTATCTTCATTACTTGCCACGTGTCAGGCACTTTGCTAGGTCTTGAAATAGAAGAGACAACATGACTCATTCTCAAGAACTTTGTAGTTTAATGGCAGTGGGGTGGGAGCACAGGTTGCAATTTTGCAACAGTATAAGCTATACCAAATATTAAAATTACAAAATATTTTACAAGTATATGCATGTATATATATATATATTTTATTTGCATTTATTTACATACATACTTATACATGTTTATATTATATGTTTATTTTAATGGTGTTGCAAAATGTGGGTCAAAATAGCCTTCATGGAGAGTTAAATTGGACAGATTCCTAGAAAATAATGTAATTATTCAGGTTGACAAAAGGAGAAAGTTCCTTGTAGGTAGATAAAGCAAGGAGAAAAAAGATAGTATGATTTGAAATGCCTTTCATATTTAATTACTTATGTAAATACGTAAATGGTTAAATTGTTAAAATAGATGATGTACACATGAGTGCTTGACAGGATCTTCACTTAAAGGACTGCCAATTGACAGATCATGTGCAAATCACATAGGCTCTTGTGATTCTAATGCATCTTTTAATTTTATCAGATCAAAGTAAAAACAAAAATAAACAAATGGGACCTAACTAAACTTAAAAGCTTTTGCACAGCAAAGGAAACCATAAACAAAATGAAAAGACAACCCACAGAATGGGCGAAGATATTTGCAAAGGATTCCACTGACAAAGGATCTCCAAAACATACCAACAGCTTATGAAGCTCAGTATCAAAGAAAAAAAAAAAAAAAAAAAAACCCAATCCAAAAATGGGCAGAAGATCTAAATAGACATTTCACCAAAGAAGACATACAGATGGTCAAAAAGCACATGAAAAGATGTTCAACATCACTAATTATTAGAGAAAAGCAAATCAAAAATACAATGAGATATCACCAGTCAGAATGGCCATCATCAAAAACGTCTATGAACAATAAATGCTGGAGAGGGTGTGGAGAAAAAGGAACCCTCCTACACTGTTGGTGGGAATGTAAATTGTTACAGTCACTATGGAGAACAGTATAAAGGTTCCTTAGAAAACTAAAAATAGAACTACCATATGGTCCAGCAATCCCACTGCTGGGCATATATCTGGAGAAAACCATATTTGGAAAAGATACATGCATTCCAGTGTTCATTGCAGCACTTTTTACAGTAACCAACACATGGAAGCAAACTAAATGTCCATCAACAGAGGAATGGATAAAGAAGATGTGGTACATACATACAGTGGAATATTACTCAGCCATAAAAAAGAATTAAAAAATGCCACTTGCAACAACATGGATGGCCTAGAGATTATCATACTAAGTGAAGTAATACAAAGACAAATATCATATGATATCACTTATATGTGGAATCTAAAAAAAGGATACAAATGAACTTATTTACAGAACAGAAACAGACTCACAGACTTATAAAACAAACTTACGGTTACCAAAGGGGAAAGGTTGGGGGAGGGATAAATTAGGAGGTTCGGATTAACATATACACCCTGCTATATGTAAAATAGTTAATCAACAAAGACCTACTGTATAGTACAAGAAACTCTACTCAGTACTCTCTAATAACCTATATGGGAAAGGAAACTGAAAAAGAATAGATACATGTATGTGTGTAACTAAATCACTTTGCTGTACACCTGAAACTAATACAACATTGTAAATTAACTATACTCCAGTTAAAAAAAAATCTTTCATGGCTGAGCAGAATCTTCAGAGGTGGTTTTTGGGGGACACTGAGTCCATCTCCCCAGATTGCTGGCATTCTGATTAAAAGCAGCTTTTCTTTCTACCAAAAAAATAGTTGATCAGATTGATTGATGGGTCAGTTTTTAAGCAATTCTCAGCTCCAAACTCACCCTTCTAGACTCTCCTTTGGTTTGCTGATACTGAGCATTCAGCATACCACATTTCTTCTTTTCCTACTGGATTTATGCAAAGCTGCGGCAACATGGAGTACTAGACTGAGACTGTAAGGTTGGAAAAGAAAGATGAGGATTACATCTTCTATGTACTTCCTGTGGGTTCCTTGTGGGCTTCCTCAATCAAGTTTTCAGTGTTTCCAGTGTACAAAACCAGCTTCACTATGTTCAGCCTCAGAGTTATATACACCAGCCAGCTGGTGCACCTCCTCAGAGGTGTTGGGGTGAAGAGGTTAAGGGAGGGAGAAAGAGGCTTCTTTCAAGCTCAGAGTTACTGGTGTCACCTATGCTTCAGAGATTTGAATTTCAGCTTCAGAGGCCCATTCTAGAAATTTCTAAGCTTGAATTATTGCAACTTCTGTTCCCTCAGCACTAGAGTAAGTAGCTGCTTCTTGCAGTTGATACTTCAGTGATATTTTAGAATTTTCTTTTTTTTTTTTTTTTTTGTGGTACACGGGCCTCTCACTGTTGTGGCCTCTCCCATTGCGGAGCACAGGCTCCGGACGCGCAGGCTCAGCGGCCATGGCTCATGGGCCTAGCCGCTCCGCGGGATGTGGGATCCTCCTGGACCGGGGCACGAACCCGTGTCCCCTGCATCGGCAGGAGGACTCTCAACCACTGCGCCACCAGGGAAGCCCTAGAATTTTCTTTTTAACTTTCAGTTATCTAGATAAAATCTTGTATCTAGTTAATAATTCCTTATCTTACATTTTCTTCTTTTTTTTTTTTTTTCAAAAGACTGCTGCCATCTTTGTTTCTGACTAGGCACCAAATGGAATAACCAAAGCTTCTCAAAACTAGGATATCATATATTGTTTTAAATACAACACTTATTGAATGTAAAGATTCCAAGGCTACTTCTTGGAGATTTGGATTGTATTGTTCTGGGTCTGGGAAAAGATTTATTTTTAAGAAAAAATCCACATGAATCTGGTGACTAGTCCAGTTTTGGAAGTGATCTTGTAAACATATAGGAAGCCATTTAAGTGGTTTTTTTTAAAGTTAATCATTTTAGAAAGATCTTTTTTACAAACCATGACTATTTAAAATAACTGTTGGAGGCAAGGCTGGAATATTGGTGTTCAATTACAAGACTTCATATGCAAGATCTAGGTTGAGTCATGGAATTTGGGCTTGTCAATTGGAGGAGACATTTTCAAATATAAAGCTAAAGGATAAAGATAATAGTTGGTTACAGACCAATTTTAAATAGTTTCATCAGTGTTTCAGAAAAATTATCTTCATGCCTAGATTATAATATTTGCTCCACAGTCTTTCTCCATAAGTAACCATCTCCCCAAAGGGACTGTGTGTTCAACAGTGGCAGGCATCAGGGACTCTCTTTTTTGTTTTTAAAAATTAGATAGATCTATTTAGTAAACATTCAATACATATTTGCTGAATTAAAAATAAAGCTGTAAAGAAATAGACACACATGTATACCTACACACATACATACATTTTCTCACACACACACATACACAATATTTGTTTAAGACATTGCCTCATATTTACAATTTGAGTCTTCTAAACTACGTATGAAACACATACAACCTTTATTATGCATCTAATCTGGATTGTGTTATGCCACAAGAGAGACTATATAATCAAAAATTATCAACATTCCACTTAAATAGTGCACCTGTCTTCATAATATTTTTTTTAAGATCTAATTACATTTTAAGGACAATTCTAGAATATACTAATTCTGAGGTCTTGTTGGGCTTCACACACTCCATCTGAGCCCAGCCATTAAAATTTCTCTTTAAGCTAACTGTGTTAACATCGTTCCTCATTTATTCTCTGGATCAGAAAGAGTCCCCTACTGCTTGTCTGTTGTAGTGTTTAATTGCTTCACAGACTCCCAAATTGAATTCTGTAGCAATTTACTTTGCTCTCTTGGTGAAACAGTGAGATTTTCAGCATGATCTAAACAAAAATGGAAATCATAACATGAAGAGAGCACTATGCTAATAAGTGAAAAAAAGCAGGGGTTCCTGAAATCCTCTATCCTTTTACTTGATTGGAGGCTAACAGTGAAGTAATTAATCTTATAGAATTTTGTCAGCAGATTTGCAGTTTTATTTCAAGGAGGTAATGACTGAAAGTCTCTAGGCCACCCCAGTTCATCATTTCCAGGACTGCACTCATATGCCTGAGAGAGGGGTTGCTGTCTCATATTATGAGTGATTCAATCTGTATTATGAAGTTCTCCTTTATAATCCTATAAATGCACTCCTCTTTTCACATTTTTTTCCTTAAGAGGTATTGAGGTAACCAATAAACATGCATTGCACTATGTTTAACTTGTTCGTTCTTTTAATAGTGTAAGATCTGAAGTTTTGGATAAATATGTCACCAAATGAAAGAATTAATTGAGAAATAAAATTTCATGATTGATAATCATGACTAATTAGAAGCAAACTTAATGTTACTAACCTAGAGCTGTAGTTGCCAATCAGGTTTCAAGAGTAACTGCTAACACTGAGATGGGCTTTCTTTTACCCTCTGGCAGATAAGGCCTGCCATCTACTGTGCAAGAGCCAACTAACTTGAAGTTTGATTAGAGTGAGGTGAGTCTAACTGAATGATCTTTCATATAAAATGTTTATATTAAAACTCCACGTGGAAAGAGAATATTGACTAATATATATATTACAGATAATTTTGTCAATCACCATCTAATCACTGAGTCCTTGCCCTTTCTAATTCACCTCATTTTAATTAAGATTACAGATTTTTATATTTCAGAAACTTTAGGATAATGAACTCTTAATATCAAAAAAATCATATTGATTTGCAATTCTTTTAATTCTCTATACCAGTTGAAAGTACTCCCATGAGGAAAATGCTCTGTATCTGCACTGTCCTATACCATAGTTTCTGGCCACATGTGGCTATTGAGCATTTGGAATGTAGCTAGTGTGACAAGTGAATTATTAATTTTATTTAAGTCTAAGTAAATTAAATTTAAATAGGCTCATGTGGATTATAACTACTGTATCTATAGAACAGCATAGCTCTGTAGTATTGTCAGTTAACTCTATTATTTTTTCTTGGTCTTACAAAAATTCTGTAGCATATAGGTATTTTATTTCTGATAAATTATATAGAATAACTTTTCATGGTTTCTTTCACCTTAACTTCCGAAATTTGAAGTTATCTGTAAGGAATTAAGTTACTTGTTTCTGTTAAAAAAAAAAAGTTAAAGAAAAAGAAACAAATGCTGTCTATGCTAAAGTAAGGAACACACTATCAGTAGAATTTGTTGTATTGCAATATTAAGAAATATCTCCCCACATTGTGGAGTTATATCTCCCCACATTTCATAAAAAATTTAAGTAATTTTATATAATATGAAAAATCACACACACACTGAAAGTATTCGTAGGGGAAACAATAATGAGAAGACATTTCTTACACATGTATTTATATGCTTATTAAACATTTAAAAGCAATTTACTTAGTTCTTTTCTGCATTGTAGGCAGTGAAAATTCAATCTCCAGGTTTCATGTTTCATTAAATCATTTAACCAGTGGATAAGACTTTTAAATTCAAAGAGAGGAACTGAATCAGGTCTTATCATTTACAATTGACTTATCTTTACAAGACATGCTACCTCTATGGCCCAGAGCTGCTACATTTTTTCTGTGAAGAGAATTTCTCCTTATTCTGCTCTGTCTTTGTCCTGAATAGTTGGCTTTAGGATTTGAATCTCTGTCCTGGAACGTAGGTTTGGAAATATTTCTGAAACTCTAATTCCCAAGAAACTCACGCTCTAAACTCATACTCTGAATTGTAATGCAATTACATTGAACAAAGGTGGTCTTTTAATTCATAAAAGGGAGGAAAAAATATATACATACACACACATACACATATATTCATACATATAGACACAAAGGTATATATGTGTATAAGTGTAGTATATAACAAATAATAATCCACAGTAATTATTATATGAAAACAGAATTATAAAAACATTGCACTACTATTCTCATTTTATAAATTCTTCACAGAATTTTTAAAAAATTAGCAGTAGATCACCTAAATTAATGCTGACATGTGGGAGTCAAGTTTTGTTTGACACCAAATAATTTTCCCTAATGTGAATATTTAAAATTTTTATCAATAAATATGCTTATAAGATTTATGAGGTTTTTTAAGAGATATGTAACAAAAAAACTGATGGAAATCAATAATCTAACATTCATGCATCCTTTATCACATCTCTCACTACAAACACAAGTGTTAACTTATTTTTTAACGTATTTGGTATTTTCTGTGTGTATGTAAGTGTGTGTGTGTGTGTGCTTATTACTCAGGTGTATTCATTTTATGAAAAAGGTACTTCAAAAAATGTTTTAAAAGTATATATGAGGGCTTCCCTGGTGGCGCAGTGGTTGAGAGTCCGCCTGCCGATGCAGGGGACACGGGTTCGTGCCCCAGTCCGGGAAGATCCCACATGCCGTGGAGCAGCTAGGCCCGTGAGCCATGGCCGCTGAGCCTGTGCGTCCAGAGGCTGTGCTCCACAACGGGAGAGGCCACAAAAGTGAGAGGCCCGCGTACCGCAAAAAAAAAAAAAAAAAAAAAAAAAAAGTATATATGATTAAATCTCCTAAAATAAACTGCAGACATTTAAAGAGATGGAAATATAAAAGCAAAGTCTGTAATCTGTTATTTAAGAAAGATGTGTCATCAGAATAAGAACAATGTTGGAAGTCTGGATATGACAAAATTTAAATATTGAAAGTTACCAGACAGAAGGGAAAAAATTATCCACAAATAACATTAGAATGATAAGACACTTTCTTTT
The DNA here is from genome assembly GCF_964165515.1 of Mesoplodon bidens. NCBI lineage: Eukaryota > Metazoa > Chordata > Mammalia > Artiodactyla > Ziphiidae > Mesoplodon > Mesoplodon bidens. The sequence continues at coordinate 20,517,658 of NC_138160.1, forward strand.
CTTTCTTTTTTTTTTAAAAGATGTTGGGGGTAGGAGTTTATTAATTAATTTATTTATTTTTGCTGTGTTGCGTCTTCGTTTCTGTGCGAGGGCTTTCTCTAGTTGTGGCAAGCGGGGGCCACTCTTCATCGCGGTGCGCGGGCCTCTCACTATCGTGGCCTCTCTTGTTGTGGAGCACGGGCTCCAGACGCGCAGGCTCAGTAGTTGTGACTCATGGGCCTAGTTGCTCCACGGCATGTGGGATCCTCCCAGACCAGGGCTGGAACCCATGTCCCCTGCATTAGCAGGCAGATTCTCAACCACTGCGCCACCAGGGAAGCCCAGACACTTTCTTTAAGTAAAAATAATGGCCAAAGAACCTGGAATAATATACTAAAAACATTTATAGTAGGAAGATATCACCTTAGGTTTCTGTATTAAATTTTCAGTCAAGAAAGAGAGTCAAATATAAACATTTTAAGGCCTACAAGCTGTGAAGTTTTTCACACTCTAGATCTTATTGGCATTTTAAAAAGGTGTTGTAGGCAATAGAAGGAAAGAATGAGAAGCAAAACACACAAGATGAACACAGTTTAATTTAATATGTATTGATAATTTAAACTAAATATTGAAATGAATGAATAATCATTTTTGTGATAAATTAGAAACACCTTTTCTAAACAATAACAAAAATGTGACATTTAGGAAAAACTTTAAATAATGCTGTAATTCTTACATTGCTCAAGATAAGGTAGAAAATGTAAAATGCATTTAAACAACTTGATGGTACTTATTAAAATTCTGAGTAACCACGCACAACTTAAATACAGTCTCTTTTAAAGTATTTTGAATAAAAGGAGTAGAGACGTTGTAAGCTTTATTGATCCAGCAAAAATGAGGATAGGGGCAAATAAAAAGCTTGGAACACAGAAAATACACACAGGATAGTAGATTTGTCAATTATTTTTATAATCAAGATAAATACAAAATAACTAAGCATAATAATTAAAATATATAAGGGCTACTTTGAGGAAAATGTGTATAGACTTAAATGTAATATAAGAAATTAGAAAACATGTATGTAACATGTAAAATTAAAAGAAGATGAAATTCAAACATACTAAAAGATATGACATGGTAATGAGAGAGGAGATATGAATGAATCATAGTTGCTATATAAATGAGAGAATAAACAAAAGAAAGAGCATGAACTTCCCTAAAATTTTAAAGTCTATAAATGAAAGGCAAATTGCTATAGAAGTAATATTAATTATTTTGATTCTTGAGAAATTGGAAACTAGGATTTGATACAAATATCAAGAGTATTAAAACTATTATATAGAAATTTACACGCGCACACAGATCACCTTGGCAGAGAACTTTCTGTAAAGATTAAAACCATGTGATCTTATTATAAAGTTTTAAAGGTATGAAAAGAGAGTCTTAGCATGTCTAAGAGGAAGTGCAAGATTCCTGCTTACAAATATATTTGCAAAAAGAAAATATTGGAGATGACTTGTAATATGAATTCATCAATTATTAAATCATCACATAATAGATATATTCCAATAATTTAAAAAAGCCAATTATGAGAAGTTATATAAATAAAATTTGGCATATTAAGAGAAGACTTTCAATCATGAAATATTTTCAGAACTTGTGCCTGGGTATGTTTGCTTGTACCCTGGATTTTCATATGAAAATTTGTAAAGTAATTCTAGGCCTGTGATAATCACAGCTTCCTCCGGAAGAGAAGGAAGGTCCAATGAAGGTTTTTTCTTTATCTTCGTAATACTGGTGGATTGCTAAATAATTAGTTAGCTTTGGGATTGGTAATTTTTTTTATCTTAATAACATATGCATTATTTACTGAGGGCTAAGTTAAATTTCTTTGTAATCTAATTAGAAGATTATGAGGCAGAAACATTTTCTTAGAAACTGTGTATAATGGAATCAATTTGAAGTCCACACAGGACAAAAAGAAGCTAGTATCTGAGTTTCAGCACCCACACCCTCACTTTGATCTGATAAATTTGACTTAAAATGTTGAGGATCCATATCTGATTTTATGCTTATTATTGATGGTTATATTTATATAATATATAGCTATATAACTCAAGGAAGTTCTTGTAAAATAAATAAATTTTTAAAATGTGTTTTAAATATATAAAAACATTAAGAAATACTAGCTGACATGCTACTTAAAATGTTTTTGGATTGCAAAGTCAATTTGACTCTGATTCTTATAATATCTTGCAAAATGGAAAATATTATACCCCTTCCCTAAGTCCCACAGTATGATCTGTGGAACACTTTTGTCAGTATTTCCAATGATACTGGGAAGCAGATTCCTTGAATCAAGATAAGACTATTTTGGAATCTCAGGGATTCAGACACAAAAATCTTCATTTTTATTATATCTTCTAATTCTTAAGTCCTTTGAACATATGTAAAACTAAAATTCGTGAAATTATTATTTAGTCATTTTGGTTCTGTAGTGTTAGGAAAGTGATGTTTGGCAAAATATTCTACATGCCCATTTTCACATGTTTATCTTGCTTCATAAACACTCTCATTATTTAGGGATGATAACTCAAAGAATAGAATGATTTTTTTTAAAAAGATGAGGTTATGATTCTGAGAAAAGGTAAATTCTGAAGTATATTTTATCCCATATCATCTGTAAATTAAATTTGCTTATTGCTTGAAGTTAAGAAAAACAATTTAAGAAAAGCCTTATAAAAATAAACTACAATAACTTCTCTTTTCCTGAAAAAGATAAGTCAAAGAAAACCGTAGATTTGGAGATAATATTTTTCAGCAAATTAGACTAGAATGTGATGTAGGGAAACTATTCCAAATAATTCAGTTAACATTTTTAAAAAGCAGGATAAAATGTCTTAGAGTATTGCAATGCAAAATAATAAAATGAGAAGAATTTAATATAACATGTAAAATTACATTTAATTACCTTTTAATAATCCCTTGGAATTAAAACAAATGTGGACAGTATTAAGCTATATCACATTACATAATACAGATCATTTGAATGGATGTTATCACCAATGTTATGGACTTTCCTGAAACACCTGGCTTGCTTTTTACATTTATGGTACTAGTCATCCAGAGTTTTATACTCATTATCCTGGAAAATGCCACTGTCATGCTTATTAATGAAACAAAGCTGCATTTTGCACTTTTATTTTACATAATTTGAAACACATGAGAAGAAATCACTTTTAGAACTGTTTTTTTATTGTGAACAGGTTAAAATTAAAAACTTATAAACTTCACTGTTATACATATGCACAAGTTATACAATAAACAGCCAAAGAAAAAGAAGCATTTGTTACGTGGTTACAGCAAACATGATAGGGAGGAGAATAGGATTTGTATATTAACTACAGGTATGGGTTTCTGTCAACAAAATCACTGCGAAGGAAATTAAATTTCACTGTGGATATCGTTTTTTTTTTTGTTTTTTTTTTGCGGTACGGGGGCCTCTCACTGTTGTGGCCTCTCCCATTGTGGAGCACAGGCTCCGGACGCGCAGGCTCAGCGGCCATGGCTCACGGGCCCAGCCACTCCACGGCATGTGGGATCTTCCCGGACTGGGGCACGAACCCGCGTCCCCTTCATCGGCAGGCAGACTCTCAACCGCTGCGCCACCAGGGAAGCCCTGTGGATATCTTTATTATGCTACAAATGTGTCATTAATAGTGGTGTCACCTTGTTCTAAGTATTTAATTTTCCTCAGTTGTGTAATCCAATGGATTATTTTGAAAAGTCATCTAGTATTCCTTCCAGCATACATATCTGTGGATATCAAACAATAAGAAACAAATATAGAACTTAAAAAAATTTTCATTGCACTAAAATGGTTGAAAATGAAAACAAAAAAATCAAAAGTTCTAACTTACATTAAAAATTTAGGCTTGAGTTAAAATTAAAAGGGTTACTTAGGTGACCTGTGTTCTCCATATTAAAAATAATATCTTATAAAAGTAAAATGTACTCTTTAGGAATTTGTCTTACCACCCCTAGGTTTCATGACAGAGAGAAAATATCCTTTATGTTCATCATTTATTTTCCAATGTAGTATAGTGTAAGGCTGTTGTATCTAGAACTTTCATCATCCCTACCAGTTGGTAATGAACGTTTTCTCAATGCCAGGGAAGATGGCCTGGGGAACCTGGACCTATACTTTCCCTGGTGGTAATGAGGCACCATCCTCCTCCTTCCTAGGTTGTGTCAGAGGAAGACAAATGGAGAATCACCACTCAAGAGTGACCTCAGAGTTTTCTGAGGCCCGTGAGGACATGGCTGCCCTTGAGAAGGATTATGAGGAGGTTGGTGTAGATTCTGTTGAAGGAGAGGGAGAGGAAGAAGGAGAGGAATACTAATTACCATTTCTTTTATCCCTGCAGCGTGTCATACTCAGAACTGCAGCTTCAGCATTAGCTGACAGGAGTAAAAGCATTATGATTAGATTGTCTTCACTTTCAACTGTGATCATGTATTACTTTTCCATATGTACCAGTAAGATTTTTTCTGTCATGTCTGAAAAGCAAAGACTTTAAGAAAGAGAGGAAAAAAAAAAAAGAAAAAAACACCACTCAATGGTCGACTTAAATAGGTATCTTTTCCTTTCCATCCAGTTTTGTTTCAGTGGAGAATTACTGAGGAGTCTGAACTCTCATATGTTCTCAACAATAGCAAGAAGCCCCTTCCTGTTGTATGTCAGTGGAGGCTGAAAGGAGAATCTGGATTTCTGCCCTCACCAGGCAGTAAAGAGGCCATATCCCCCACCATCCTCCTTCACCACAGTAGATCCAGTTTCCTTATAACATAATATCAAAAATGTCTAGGTTTCAATAAACATCACTTATCATACCTAGAAGCAAAAAAAAAATCTTAAATTGAATGAGAAAAGACAACCAATGACAACTCTGAGATGACACAGATGTTAGAATTATCTGACAAGGATCTTAAAACAGCCATCATAAATATACTTCAGGACTTCCCTGGTGGTGCAGTGGTTAAGAATCCACCTGCCAATGCAGGGGACATGGGTTCAATCCCTGGCCCGGGGAAGATTGCACATGCCATGGAGCAACTAAGCCCATGCACCACAACTTCTGAGCCTGTGCTCTAGAGCCTGCGAGCCACAACCACTGAGCCTGTGTGCCACAACTACTGAAGCCCGTGTGCCTAGAGCCTGTGCTCCACACCAAGAGAAGCTACCGCAGTGAGAAGCCCGCACACCGCAAAAAAGTTTTGGAATTAAGAGAGACTATATATCTCTTAAATCTAAAACTTAACTTCATTTACAAGATTTGTTTTTAACCAAAATGTTTCATAAAACTCAGTAGCAAAAATTCAAACAGTCCCATTAATTAATGGGTAGTGGAACTGAATGGACATTTCTCCAAAGAAGACATACAAATGATTGACAGTTATATGAAAAGTTGTTCAACATCACTAGTCATCAGGGAAATGCAAACCAAAACCAGATGAGATCTCACCTCACATCTGTTAGGATATCTATTATCAAAAAGCAGATAACAAGTGTTGATAAGGATGTGGAGATAAGGGAACCCTTTTGTACTGTTGGTGGGAATGTATATTGGTTTACCCACTATGGAAAACAATATGGATGTTCCTCAAAAAATTAAAAGCAGAACTGCCATATAATCTAGAAATTCTATTCCATATACAAAGAAAATGAAAACAGAACATCAAAGAGATATATGGACTCCTATGTTTATTGCTGCACTAGTCACAATAGCCAAGATATGGAAACAACCTAAGTCCCAGCCAATGGAAGAATGGATAAAAAATACATGATTTATGTACAATAGAATATAGGAAATACTGCCATTTGAAAAAACATGGATTGACCTTGAGGATATTATGCTAAATGATGAAGGTGGGAATATTGGGAGATACTGTTAAAGGGAACAAACTTGCAACAAGTCAATAAATAAGTCTTGGAGATCTAATACACAGTGTAATCATTATAGACAACAATGCAGTATTATAAACTTCAAAGTTGCTAAAGAAACTAGATCTTAATTGTTCTTACCACAAAACATAAATAATTATGTGACATGATAGAGTTGTAAGCTAAAGCTGCAGTGGTAATCATATTGCAATATGTAAATGTATCAATTCAACATACTTTATAGCTTAAACTTACAGAATGTTATATGTCAATTATATCTCAAAAAAAACCCAGCAAGTTTCCATGCCAAATATTATTTTAGCAAGAAATCTGGTAAAAATACGGGTGTGTGTTTATTGTCATACTCTGAAATGCCACACAGATATTGAATAGTTCTTATGCCTTGACAAGTAGATGACTGGATTCTTTTGTTGTGGATCCTATGGCTTTTACTGATAAACTTGAGGAGTGGCTATTATCTGATGAGAAAAAAATGTATTTTCCCATGTCTCTTTGGGTTCAATTTGAAAAAAGAAGAATTTCAAGGTGTTTCAGGATCACTTACCAAGTATCAGAAAAAAAAATACAAAATGTGAGTAGAAATACGAATTTCCAGAAAAACAGATTAATTTAGAGAAAAACTATTTTCTCCGAGTGTGGAATTATATGAGCAATCATCCTCAGTTTTTTAAACACATGTGTATAGTTATAAAGATATCCATTGATTAGGATCAATTCTGCCATACTTCCTTGAAACTCAGGCATAAAATGTTCTGGAGTTTAGTGAAGGTTGGACTGAAGAAGTATCAGCCATTATTATTTGGTCTAAATAACAACCTTCTTGAATTCCGTCATTCTGTAAGAAGTGTGCCAAAATTTATTCTGGGATATAAATTATATGTCTTTATTGGCACATTCTTACATAATATGCAGTGGTTTTACTTGACATTTTTCATTATTTTTTATAGGCTTTTTTTTTTTTTTTTTTTTTTTTTGCGGTACGCGGGCCTCTCACTGCTGTGGCCTCTCCCATTGCGGAGCACAGGCTCCGGACGCACAGGCTCAGCAGCCATGGCTCACGGGCCCAGCCGCTCCGCGGCACGTGGGATCCTCCCAGACCGGGGCACGAACCCGTATCCCCTGCACCGGCAGGCGGACTCTCAAGCACTGCGCCACCAGGGGAGCCCTTTATAGGCTTTTGAATAAGCTTTCTAATTTTGTTATTAAAACAACAAAGCCTCTAAATCACTGAAATTACATAAAGCATAAATTAGTAATGAACATGGTACAAAAAAAAGGCTGCTGTACAGGCAGAAGTGCTGAAAGCACAGCAACAGATTTGTACCTTAGTTTTGACAAATTTAACACAAATTTGCAAAATATGTTACTTTGATTATATAGTATTATATATCATTTATATATAAAGCATTATATATGATATATAACATATGCTATATATTACTATTATATAGTAACACCTTCATTTCATACCTTTTTTCTAATTATTCAGATTCACTTCTAAGGAAATATCTGTCAATATATTGCCTATTTACAACAAAATTTTAACCAAAAGTAAAGAGACAAATTTTAATTCTTCATTTCCACCTGAAAATGATGCTTTGAAAATATTTATGCTTTTCTGTTTCACTTAAATATTTTTGGGACTTTTAAAACATTAGTACTCCAAATTACAAGGTATAAGAAAATATAAGTGGATATTTTTTGTGTATGTGGAGGAAAGTGTTAATTTTTTTTAAATTCATAAATAAGTTCATAATTGAAACATTATGTGTGAGACTCCAAAGAGTATTTAATAAATTATCTAATATCACCTAGATGTCTAAAAACTTAATGAACTTTCCTAAGGTTAGAAATTTCTTCCTTTCTTTAAAAGATTATCTCCATATAATTTAAATTACTCTTAAAAATGATGTTAGTGATTCTCCATTTTAATTAAAGTTATTGATCAAATATCTTTATATTGCAGTGATATTAATGCTACAGGGGAAATAATATCCATTTTCTTTTCTTTTGCATATAACAATAATATTAAAAGTTCAATATAATATTTCTAGTTTATGTTGTTTCTAAAATTCAGTTAACATGAATACTTATTTGAGGAAATCATTCAGTACAATTGGTTATATTTATGATGACATCAGCTGTACTGTTTTGTTTAAAAATATTTCTTATTTCTGAATTCTTAGGAAACTGAAAAACATACCTATAAAACAAATGTAATAAAGGGTTGGTTTTTCAAGGCACACAGTTCTTAGAGAACCATCAAATGCTCTATTTGGGTGCTAAATAATATTATAGTAGTTCATATTTTTTCCACCTGATTCCATCTATTTGAATTTGCATATAATGCTATTTCTGGGAAATTACAGAATACAGAATGAACTGACATATAAAAGTAAAATATTATGGCTTGGGAAGTTCTCAGGTTAAAATTTTCACTTATTTGAGTTATGAATTTTTTCAGAAACTAAATCACTACTCTGTATTTTAGAAGTTAAAAATGATTTGCAAGACATTTAAAAGGGAAGTTAAATTATGCCTTAAAAAAAAAAAGAATTGCTTTCAATGGATTTATAAAGTTCCTGTAATGTAAAAGACCTTCATGTTTCTCTAACTTAATGAGCTATCTCAACACTGACTGTGGAAAGCACCTTCATTAAGGTTTTCTTGATCCGTAAAGATTTAATTGCTCTATATGTTGCAAATTCACTGATAACTGAAGTGTAATCAGTAGTTTGCATTTTTCTGATTACCATATTTCTTTGGGAATATTTCATTAATGTTTTAAAACTCTTGAAAACTTTTTAATTGATAATGATTTCCTTTATTTTTAAAATTTATTTATTTATTATTATTTTTCTGCAGTACACGGGCCTCTCGCTGCCGTGGCCTCTCCCGTTGAGGAGCGCAGGCTCCGGACGCACAGGCCCAGCGGCCATGGCTCACGGGCCCAGCCGCTCTGCGGCACATGGGATATTCCCAGACCGGGGCACGAACCTGTGTCCCCTGCATCGGCAGGCAGAGTCTCAACCACTGCACCACCAGGGAAGCCTTCCCTTTATTTTTTGATTTCATGGTCAGCACTCCCTAGTGTGCCACTCTATATTATGATTACCGACCTCGACGAGCATTTAACTTGAATAATTTTCTAAAAACTTTATTTGCTCAAGTCAAGTGAATTCCACTTAAATTTTTCTAACTAAACTAAAACAACAAAAGGATCTCTAAGAGAATAACATCTTACTGACATGTTCGTTTACCCTGTTTAAGGAGAAAATTAATATTATACTGCTTTTAAGGCAAATACAATATAACTATCACTGTATTTGCAATACCCTATGAGGTTTCTGACTCTAGGTTCACATAGAATGTAGAGCACCATATTGTAAAAATATTCTGACCGTTATTATACCTCTGTGTTAACCCCAGGGAGAGTTACCCCAAAGGATTTCTGTGTATAATTAGAGGTCATAAAAATGTATTTTAAAAGATTTTATGGATGGGCCCACCAGGATGGTCCCTCAACTCACCAATGCTGTTTAGCTACTGAGAATGTGAAATGTACAACCTGCCAGCAACTGAGACAAACATTAAGAGCCCAAGATCTGTTGAGAAGACTAACTGGCCACTTGATGACAAGTGAATTATACTAAGTCCTTTCTACTGAGGAAGAGGCATGGTTGGTTTTCACCATAATTGTTGCGTACTCGGTGTATGAGTTTGACTTTTCAACCAAAGAAGCTCAGGCAGCTCCACTATATGAAGACTTACATAGTGTTTGATACATTGTAGAGGATTTCACAAAACATCACATTCAAAGAATTTATCTTACAGCAAAACAGTTTGGGCAGCATGCATATGACCATGATACCCATTGTTCACATCATACTTCACACCTCCCAGAAGCTGCCAGCTTTACAGAATGATAGAGTGACTTTTAAAGGCATAGCTGGTGCAACAACTTGGAGATGATGTTCTCTGAGAATGGGACTATAGCCCTTAGGATACAGTGTAAATCACTTTATGAGACTTTGTCCCCAGTAGGTAGTATGTGTGTAGTCTGGGAAAGAAAGAGTGGAACCAGGAACGGCTTCACCCACCGTAACTCAAAGTAACCCACTTAGGAATGTGAGCATTGTTTCCCCACAGATTGAGGCTCTATAAATCTGTAGGTTCTGGTTTCCAGAATGGTAATGCTTACTTCAGGAGCATTGCCATTAAATTTTAAATGACATGTGCTGACTGATACTGTTAGCCTCTTGAGCCAACAGACCAACTGTAAAGGAAAGGAGTTATTATATTTTCTGGTTATCTATTGCTATGTAAATATTTACCCCACAACTTCACAGCATAAAATAAAATACTTATTATGGTCATGAATTTTATGGGTCATCAATTTGGATAGTGCATAGTGAGGGTGGCTTGATATCCTTCATGATACCAGGATTCTCAGCAGGAAGACCTAAAGTCTTAGACTAGAATCGTTTGAAGGATTGTTCACTTTCATGTCTGGTGATTGATGTAGGCTGAAATCTGGGCTTCTTTGTGTCGACCTCTCCATGAAATATCTACCCATAGGCTGGTTAGGGCTTCATCAAAACACAGTGACTGTTTTCCCCTGAGCCACAGGTATCCTCTAGATAGAAAAACCTAACATCAAAGATCACATATCATTTCTACCATATCCTTTTGAGAGAAATAGTCCTAAGCCTACCAGACTCAGTAGGAAGGGCAGTGGACTCCACTTCTTGATGTGAAATTGGAAAATTTCAAAAAGAGCTTGTGGGACTAAATATACAGCTGTGACTATTTTATAAAATAAAATTTGTGATATTGTCCTGGGAGTGGGGGACATGCAATTAAAACTGATCATCAGGAATAGGTAGTGCTGTTATGCAATGAGGTCAGAGACAAATACTTTTTATATCCAGGTGATCCACTGAAGTGTTGCTTTAGAATCCCTTTCCTAGTCCTGATGGTGAGTAGACAAATGCAGAAGCAAGGTTTGGGAGGTATATGATCAGTGACTTAGAGAGCTCACAGATGAGGGAATAGTTTGTCCTATTAGTTAAGCCATAGAGATTACCAGACGTGCTACAGTGATGAGGAGAATCTAGAAAAGAAGGTAGAAAAGGGATATGATTACTATCTGTAATGGTTAGCTTTATGTGTCAACTAGACAGGCTGCAGAGTGCCCAGATTAAACATTAGTTCTGGGTGTGACTGTGAGAGTGTTCCCAGATGAGAGTAGTATTGGAATCATTGGATTCAGTAAAGTAGTATGCCCTCCCCATTATGAATGGGCATCATCTGATACAGTGAAGACCTGAATAGAACACAAGACACAGGAAAGAGGAGTTCACCCCTTTTTTCTGCCTCACTGATTGAGCTAGGACATCTTATCTACTTCTGCCCTTGGACTGGGATTTATACCATCAGCTCCCCTGTTCTCAAGCCTTTGGACTCAGACTGAATATAACTGACTATCCTGGGTCTCCAGCTTGCAAACAGCAGACTTTTCTTTTCAACCTCCATTCTTCACAGGTTTCACACTGAGCCAATTCTTCATAATTAATCTCCATATATATACTATAATACATATAATAAATGTATAACATAAAATTATATATATATGTATCCTACTTATATCTATCTTATATCCTCATGTAATATAACTATATATCATATAATATAGTATATAAGTATGAATGTATTTGTGTGTGTGTGTATATACACACACACACACACACACACACACACACATATATATATATATATATATATATATGTGTGTGTGTGTGTGTGTTCTGTTGTGTTTTGTTCTGTTTCTCTGGAAGATCATGACTAATACAGCATCCAGTGCAGACTTGAATTGGTTTGTCCCAGTTCCTTATTCATATCAGTTTTCCCTGGAAAAGAAAGCAAAATGTTAGGGCATTATCTGTCTATACATATGATATAAAGTAGGTGTTTCTAAGCAGTGCAAAGGATGGAATGTAATAAACTGTAGTGGATTCTGTAGTGTACTGTTCAGACCCCCTAAAGGGTGGAGGCACTCATTTCTCCACCTTCTGGGGCTAAAGACACTCAGCTGAGTCTATCTCTGGTAGTTGACTTCAGCTAAAGAGAGCTCCTTTGCTCAGGAGCACTGCTCATCCCCAGGAGCTTCCTGGATGGCAATGACTAGGTAATGTTGGATGTATATGGTCTTTCCCATGTGCATCAAATTGGAAAGACAGAGGCTGAGACCTCTGTTGTGATGGCATTACCATTCAATGTTGGATGGCATTACCATTCCTTCTCATCAGGGAAGGTAGCCTGGCTTCCCTGATGTTTCCAAGATTTGTTTGCCAGAGAACCACAATATATCTCCTTCATGTAAACCTCATAGTCTGTTTTCCATGGAAGCGGAACTTTGATCCATCACATAATACCAAGACATAAGACGACATTTGATAAAATTAAGTGAGACGATTCTGTAAGAATACTATCAGCAATATTTAATAAGGATTAAGAAAGCTTGTCTCAAAATTATATAAACTGTATGATCCCAATAAAAAAAATGAAACAAAGTGTGAAGTCAGTTGTGTGTGTGTTTGTTATGCAAATTTATGGAAAATTATGACATTACATACAAATTCTTGATAAATTACACATCCATCATCAAGAAAGGGAATGGGCCCTGGAGATTGTTTTAAAAAGAAACTTTTGCTATTATGAGTACCCAGGCTTTCTGATTTGTTTGATTTTTAAAATATGACAATGTGTTTTTAATTTTTAAAACGAGGGGAAGAAGAAAGAATCAACAGTTTATACCTTTTGAAGAAGTAATCTGTCCTCAGTCAAGAAAAGCTTTCATTCTGCTTTAATTTTCATGTGCAATATATAATTGTCCTTAGTAAGATCTACTGCAACTACAAAGTGGAAAGTAAGGTTATCCCTTTCCTCATAGAGAATCCAGTCAATTAAATCTTCAACAGAATGTCATTTAAAAATATTAATATAAATACAAGTAAAGTTGTGCATCATTTTTATACAGAAGCCTTTAGACTTTAATAACTGCCATATAATCTACACCAAGCTTTTCAACTTCCTTTCTCGAGAATAATGTGATAGGAAAAAGCTCAAATGATCGTAAGTCAATAGAAAAATGTTACTTTCAAGCAAGAATTACTGCATCAAGTTATTAAAAAATGAAGACAGCAGTGACAAACCATTTTTCCAGATCCTTTTTGCATTAATGCTCTACAATTCAAAAGTCAAATTCCCTCTCTCTCCCTCTGTGTGTGTGTGTGTCTCTCGCTCACACACACAAACACACATTCACACACATCTTTATTTTCTATTTTTGGATTTTGTATGCTCTTCCAGAACTACCAATGAGAATTGATGATGTGTAAGTTAATAGGATGTCATTCTTAATGTAAAATGTTCAGTGTTAGTAATCGCTGCCTTCCCTGCATAAATGTGCAGTACACTAATTTTATAGCCTGTGTCACAGTTAGGAAAATGACAAGTGGTATCGTTCTCTGTGCTACACTTGAATAACTAATCTGCCTAAGCACAGTAAGAAAGCTCATTGTACAGAAATGTATGTGGACACATCCTTTCAGGATGCCATGTGTTTCTAAGACCCATATAAAATAATTATCATAGCTAGCCCCAGATCATCTCATGGGTGTTTCATTTAGCTCTAGCTAGGAGGCTTAATTATGCCATCATCTCTCCATGATGGCATAATCCTTTTCTGTTCCTTCTCTCTCTAGTCACTTTGTTCTCATTATCACTGGTAGTTTTATTTTCTACCAGTTATCTTTTCTCTTTGTCCCTGGCCCTGGACAATTGAAGTAAGGTGTTAGTTACTACCTTTAAACCATAACACTAATTTATTTTTTGTCTTAGTTATTTTTATTGGAAATCTTATCTTTTTATACTTTTTTTGTAGAATTTCTTCTTTTCTTGATTTTCTCCAAGTAATTTTCTTTTTATTATTTTTCACCACTGTCATTTGTTTTAAAAGTCTATATTTATAAAGGTCGCCAAGGACTATTTGAATTATGGGTTTTAAATTTTTTATTAGGTTTATTAACACAAACTAAAACGATTTTGTGTTTAAAAACAAGGACAGAGAGGATCCTAGGGTAGCAACAACATAAACTCTATTAAAATTTACCCCCAAACTCCAAGTATGGCTTTCTACTGGATTTGGATTTTAATTCAGTCCAAGAGTTTTAGCATTTCAAGTACTAACCAAACTCTGGTCATGTAGGGCCAAACTACCTTATACATTAATTCTGTAAGTACCAGAAGACTTCCTTTAGGTTGCATGCAGAAAGATAGTTTTAAGCAAATCTATTTTCAGTTCACAACTTCCATCTATACACAGTATGAAAACATGACTGCTCCCAGAAAAATTAGAGCCTACATCCCTACTCTCCCTATGTTAGTGGCTTTTTCTTATTTTCACAGAGAAAGAAGAATTTCTAATTTATCCAAGACATAGTCATCTACATCTTGCTCCTATCCCCAGGTGAAAACTTCTGGTACTTGAATGAAAAAAATTAAATGACTGAATAGAAATATCCTCTTTAATACCTATTGATTTCTAGTTCTTTTCTGTCAAAAAGTAAAAAGTCTAAGTGTGTTGTAAATGAACAGAACATTTATTATAATTTTGATAATAAATCAGTATTGATTTTGGCATATGATTGGGAATTTTATTCAAATAATTGAAAGCAATTACTTAACAGAACTCCCTTTTATTTCTGTTTAAATTTCAGTGCCAGAAGATCACCAAGAATGCATTGTAATCAAACAAATTTAGCTTTCTTGACTTCCTTACAAAAGTGAGAAAGCACTACGGCAACTATGGATTATATCAAAAAGTAGGAGTTAAAGAAAGTTCTTAAAGGCTTCAGGGACTGGGGTTAGTCATATGATGGTCTTGGCAGGGAATGATTAGAATTTGTAAACTGAGGAGTTATTGGGAAGTTTAATAATTTTCTCCTTAAAACACATAAGTCCACGTGGAATTAGAGTTTGGTTTGATCTTATCTTGGAATATATGGATCTGAATGAATGAGTGTTGAATCAAGTGCATCGTGATTTGGTCCAGCACAGTTTATCATTTTTATGTGCAATCAAGCAGTCTGTTTGGAAAAATTTGATTTCAAATCTCAGTACTGATTCATTGACTAAAACCCAGTATGAGTGTTTTTCAGCTCCCCTCCCCTTTGAGTTAAATTTCATCTTAAAGTGAAGGATTATACCATTATCTTTTGTGGACATGGATAATCTTAACCTGAACCATTCCACTGATCAGAATGTTGTTCAAAGAATATTGTCTGCAGCTAAACAATACATAGATCTTCAGATTTCTCTGTTACAGGTTGATGTGAAAAAGGCTGTGCCATAACATTTATGTCTCTGATAATCACATGTTTGACAAATTCAACAAACAACAAATTAACTTCAGAATTGTTTTTTAGTTTGAAACATGTTCCATATATCCTGTAATCTATTTGGATATTCTTATATAAGTGCCTTAGTTTGGGTATGCATGGTCCAGTTTTTTGATATCTGAAGAATTGGTCCCATGTTTGGTGATTGTCAAGGATAAGAGAATGTCATGAGCATATCTTGGTTGAAAAACAGGCATGATTGCTAACAATGTAGACCTTGAACTAGCAGTGAGGGAAGAAAATAATGAAGAGGATGAAGAACAAAATACATGAAGAGTGTGACAGCCAGTGATATCCATTATTTAGGTGCTCTTATTTCTATGATCCAATCAACTCGGGCAGAAACAATCATATCTCTGTGTGCATTAAAATATGCTACATTATACTTTTTTATTAAAAATCTATTGTAACATTAATGTCCAAACAAAAAATTGCATCTTAATTAACATTAATAACATCTGTGTAAATTTTTCTTTAATCCAGTTAAATATGCCTCTACTTCAGGATGTTGTCACTATTACAAGTCAGCCATTAGTAATAACTTATATATACATAATTGCATACTTGCTTTGCAGTAGTTGAGATAAAATCCCAAAAGTAGAACCTCAGAATCATAGGAACATATATTTGACAGCTTGTAACAAATAATCACAAAAGTGATATTCAGAAAGGTTATTCCAATTTACACTCCCACCAGCGATATTTCCACAAACTGCCACAAACTACAAGTGTTGTTAATTAATCTTTGCCAATATGTTAGGTGAAATTATTTCTGTCTTAATTTTAATTTCATTGTATAGTTAATTTTTCTGAGACTGAAGTTAGTTACATTTTCTTTTTAAATTTATACCAGCAGTATATAGAGTTTTATAATCTGGATTCTGTTTTATATAATTTTGTTAAGATAATTTTAGCATTGTGTTTATTTTCAAAAACTGTACAATGTAAATAATACTAATTCTTAGAGAAGTTATTTTCTGTGTGTTTCCAATTTTACACTTGTTTGTATTTGACAGGTGATTATTTCTTTTTGTTCTTGTATGGAAGCCTTTAATTTTTAAGTACTGAAATTTATTAACATTTTCCTTAAGTTTCCTGATTATGGGTTACTTTTTAAAAAGGCCCTTTGTCTCTAAGATTCTACAGGTATTACCTATTTTTATAATGTAGAATAACATATAATCATATTATTTTAAAAAATCCATATTTTCTACAATGAAAAAGATTACTAAACAGTATAATAGAATTACGTGATGCATATGTGTATAGAAATAAAATTGTAGATTAAATAAATAGAATAAAATTGAAAAAACAGTGGAAGAATAAACACCAATTGTGACCATCTCTGGTTTCTAGATTACTACTGATTTTTTTGATCTTTACAATTTTCCATGTAACATATTTTTATAAAACTGCTATTTGAAAATAATAACTATAAAACCATTATTATAATATGACAGCAAACTTAAAGACATAGGAAGTCCCTTTACTGTAATCAGGTATTATTTCAGGCACTAACAGTGTAGTGGTAAATTTTAATGACAAGGTTCCTGCAATATGTATTTATATTGTGTAGGAAAAATGATAAGCAGATACAAGAGAAAAATTATCAGAAATATGTGCTATAGAAAATAAAAGAGTTACATTAAATATTTGGTTAGGAACAATTTTTTTAGATGGGGTGATTTAGAAGGACTTTCTGAAAGGTGGCATTTACCTCCAGATTTGAATGAGATAAGGGTCCCTATGTGGAAGATTTGGAGAAGTCCTTTCCATTTTATTTAAACAAAATCTAATATTGTATTTATGATAAATAAAAACAAATTGATAAAATATTTTCAGGGCTTCCCTGGTGGTGCAGTGGTTGAGAGTCCGCCTGCCGATGCAGGGGACACGGGTTTGTGCCCCAGTCCGTGAAGATCCCATATGCCGCAGAGCGGCTAGGCCTGTGAGCCATGGCCGCTGAGCCTGCACGTCCGGAGCCTGTGCTCCGCAACGGGAGAGGCCACAACAGTGAGAGGCCCGTGTACCGAAAAAAATTTTTTTTTCAAAGTGTGTTTCATTGTGCGATAGGAAAAACTACATGGGTAGTCTTAATCAAAAAAATAAAACTTCTGCCCCATATATACAAAGTTAACATTGATAATGTACATTTTTATGTAAATGTAAATATGGCTTTACTGCATTAGTTAATAAAGTCACAAGGCAAGATATGATTTTTGGTACATAACTTTCTGTTCTGTACTAAATTGTGTCCCCCTAAATTTCATATGTTGAAGCCCTAATTCCCAAAGTGACTGAAGATAGGGACTTTTAGGAGGTAAATCAGGTTGAATGAGGTTATAATAGTGGGGCCCTGGTCCAATAGGACTGGTGTCCTTATAACTAGAGGAGAAGACACCAAGAGTGGGCATGCACAGAGAAAAGGTACACAGGACACAGCAAGAAGAGAGCTATGTGCAAGCCAGGAAGAGAGGTCTCACCAGAACCAACTCTGTAAGCACTTTAATCTTGGACTCTCAGCCTCCAGGTCTGGAAAATAAATTTCTGTTGTTGAAGAAGCCACCCAGTCTGTATTATTCTGTTATGGCAGCCCAAGCAGCCTAATACACTGTTTCTTACTTTTTTTTTTTTTTTAGCCATCTTGAATTATATTAACTGAAGTCATATGGTAAGTGCTAAGTTCAACAATTCCCTACTTTTCATTTTCATCAATATTAATTCCTGCAGAGATCAATTCACCAGTACTTTCTTGTAGATACAATTTTCTAAAGACATTATTTTAATGTATTTTAGCTTTTAACTTGTTTCGTATGAAGTTTATAAAGTATCTTTCTCATTACGTGGACAGAGCCAAAAAGATAGTAAACCTCTTTATTTTTTCAGAAGCCCTCAAAAATTTGCTCAGCAGTTTTAGAGCAGTAATAAAAAATAAATGATTTTTTACTTAGTTCTCCTATTATTAAATAGCAAACTTTATTTTCATATCCTTTGCAATGTCTTGAGACTCACCTTATGGCCCTTAATGTAAGCCATTAAATATGTCTCATGTGTATGTAGAAAATGGCTGTTTTACAGTTGGATGCAGTGTTTTATATATATCAATTGGGTTAAGTTCATCCATTGATTATTCCAATATTTCATATGCTTTCTAATATTGTTGTTTGCTTGTTTCATTAGCTATTGATGCATGTTAAAATCTCCCACCGTGATTTTGATGTTGCTCATTGATTCCTTTTTGTAGCTCCCATACATTTTGCTTCAGGTATTTAAATCTATATTATTATGTTCATATACATTTAGAATTGTTACACCTTCTTGGTTGACAAAATGCTTTATCACTTTGAAATATCCCTTAGTCTGTAATAATATTCTATGTGTTATAGTCTACATTCTGTATTACTATTGCAGTTACAACTGCTTTCTCTAGGTTTGTGTTCCATGTGTTATATGTTTTTACATCCTTTTAACTTCAGCTTTCTGTGTTCTCATACTTAAAGAGTAGCTTCTCTAAACTACATATAGTTGGCTTTTTTTCTAGTCTGTTAATGATTGTCTTTTTTATAAACTTTGCATTATAAGACTTATAAAAGTATATTAGATTAAATATAAGGGTATATGGGGCTTCCCTCATGGCGCAGTGGTTGAGAGTCCGCCTGCCGATGCAGGGGACGCGGGTTCGTGCCCCAGTCCGGGAGGATCCCACATGCCGTGGAGTGGCTGGGCCCGTGAGCCATGGCCGCTGAGCCTACGCGTCTGGAGCCTGTGCTCCACAACGGGAGAGGTCACAACAGTGAGAGACCCACGTACCGCAAAAAAAAAAAAAAATGTATATATATCTATATATCTATATCTATATATATACACACATATATAAGGGTATAGTAAAACCTGTATAAGATAATTTAGCTTTGACATCTATTAACTCATGGCCAGTCTTGTTTTAATTTTCACCTTTATCAATTTCCCTTTTTCATATTACTATCATTTTACATTTTTATTGACATATAACATGCGCACTAATGTTAAGTGTATAAAGTGCATGAATTATAAGTGTCTATACATATGTGCAATTTCATTGAGCTCAATGAAATTGTAAATATATATATCCCCATCCAAGTCAAATCACAGAATATTTTCAGCCCCATAAAGTTACTCTCGTATCTCTTCCCAGGAAATACTGTCAAGAAAGAAACCCTATTCTGACTTCTCTCACCATCAGTTACTTTTGATGATTCAAATGATATAGCTATCTCATTTTGCTCTTAATTTGCAGTTACCTGAAGAATAAAGATGGTAGGCTTTTGTTTATTTGTTTGTTTATGGGATATATGTTCTGTTTCTGATTTTCCTTTCAGTCTCTAAAATATTTGCAGTAGTTATATAAAGATTATCCTACTGTTATGTAGGATAATTATAAATCTATATTACATCTGCATTTTTTTCTTTTTTTTCATCTTTCTCTTTATCAGTCACATTTCTTGCCTCTTTTCATGTCTTATACTATGTAAAAAAGTCTTAGAGGCTAAAGTTTAAGGTCCTATTTCCCAGCAAGTTTCACTTTACTTTCATTAGGAGATAGGGTGAAAGCTCTGAAAACAAACAAAAAAATCATTCATTGACTTGGATCAAGTCTAGATGTGCTTTATTAGTCTCACTCAATTCCTAGCATGTCCCTAGTCCCCAAAGGTGGCACTCCTTTTCTTACTATAACAACTTTATTGATATGTAATCCAAACGCCACCAAGTCTTCCCCTTAAAGTGTATGATTCAGTGACTTGCAGTATTTCCACAGAGTCCTGCAACCAGTTCCAGAACCAGTTCATCACCACAGAAATAACATTAGCAGTTACTTCCCATTTTCCACTCCCCTCAGCTCTGACAGCCACCAGTTTACAAATTTCTGATTCTGTGGATTTGCCAGTTATGGATATTTTATTTGAGTAAAATTATATAATATGTTGTCTGGGTGACTGCCTTCTTTTAATTAGCATGATGTTTTCAGGGTTTGTCCATGCTGTAGCATGTAACAGTACTTCTTTTATGACTGAATGATATTTAATTGTATGAATATACTACAGTTTCTTTATCCATTCATCAGTTGATGAACATTTAGATTGTCGACAATCATTTTGGCTGTCATAAATAATGCTGCTATGAATATCCATGGGCAAATTTTTGTGTGGACATGTTTTCATTTATTTTTTGTCTGTATATAGGAGTATTAGTGGTGTATACCTGAGATTTCTAGGTCATGTGGTAACTCTATGTTTAGTTATTTAAGGAATTGCCAGACTCTTTCCAAATCAGCTGTACTGCTTTACATTCCCATAAACAATATATGAAATTCTTATTACTCCAAATCTTATACTTGTTATATGTCTTTTTTAATTTTTACCATCTTAGTGGGTACAGTGGTTTTATGTCTGTTTGGTTTTTTTTGTTCTGTTTTTAGTTTGGTTTTGAATTGTATCTCCCTAATGCTTAATGATTCTGAACATGTTTTCATGTGGTTATTGTCCATTTGTGTGTCTTTTTGGTGAAACGTCTATTCAAATCATTTACCCATTTTTAATTATTTGTCTTTGTATTGTTTAATTATTGTTGAATTATATTTGCTCATTATGTAAGTTGTATTTCATCATTGGGCTTTTTGGAAGGAAAATCTTATCTTTTAATATAGTCTATTTTAAAATTATTTTTATTTATTGTTTCCATATTTTGAATTGTGGCTATAAAACAGCCATCTTACATTCCTAGTATATAATATGGTTCATTCACATTTTTTCCAGTACTTCTATAGTTTTATTTTTTGACATTTCAGTGTCTGATCCCTTTGGAATTTATCTTTGGCCATGCTGTGTGGTATGGCTGTGCTGTTTTCATTTCCCAAATAATTATCCAATTTCCAAACCCTTTTTTAAAAAAATCATTTTATTTTAGAATTCAACTATAACTGAGAGTCTGGGGATTTTTCTTAATGTTAAATGTTCTTAATTCTTCTCTCTGAGCTTTTCACTCAGAAAGTAGAAATAATTTCAGAGAAAGGGGATGAGTACTTTTTTTTTTTTTTTTTTTTTTTTTGGTGATTTCTGTGTTGCCGATAAGAATGGAGATGAATGGAGATAATAGGAATGCCTATTTTGGTGTTTTGTGAGTTGCCACCCTGCTAGGTTTCCTTCAGTGGTCTCCTTTCCCTTCCCATCAGTCGCACAGCACTGCTCCTGAACCTGTACTCCTTGTGCTGTTCACAGATTGTGCAGCCAGGGCTCATCCTGTCAGGGAGAATTTTTTTAATGACAATTTCCATGGCTTTACTCCTTTGTGTTCTTAGTTGCTCTGACTAGTTTTATGACATTAAAAACAACAACACTGAACTAGTTTTCTACTGCTACGTAACACCTTACCACAGGCACAGCAGCTAAAACAACACCTCTTTATTATCTCCAGTTTTCTTAGGTCAGAGGTTCAAACATAATTTCACTGGGTCCTCTCCTTAGTGTCTCCCCAGGCTGCAGTTAAGATATCAATCAGGGCTGGGGTATCATTTGAACTCCAGGGTCCTCTTCCAAGCTCAGATGGTTGTTGTAGAATTAATTTCCTTAACACTGTAGAACAATTGTTGCTTGATTCTTCAAGAACAGTAGAAAGTATCTGAACCCACAGGACCTTGGTCCCTCTTATAAGTTCTCACTTGATTAAATTAAGTGCACCCAGGATAATCTCTGTACTTAGTAAGCCCAAATCAACTCTGTTGACACAAACTACTTCTGAAGAATCCAGTTACCTTTTCCATACTCTGTTTATTAGAAGCAAGTCACAGTATCTATCCCCATTCAAGCAAAGGGATTATAAAATGACATGACTTATTGATATCCAAATTAGGTTAAATCCAACCTACTGTGACTCCATGATTTTCCAAGTCCAGACTAAACTTGTATTTGATGCAAGTCTCCTCTCTTCTCCTTCCTCCGTCACAGGATTGTTCTGCAGTGTACAGGTCACCTCGCTTTACTTTCATAGCCTTCGGTGCGCTCTGTGGAGCAGACTTCTAATGCCAAATCCCTAAATTTTTTGAGGGCCGTATGGGACCCCATCTCTTTATAGTTCTGTGGACCAAGCTTGACCATTTTTATCCCCTGGACCGCTGGCAGCTTCTGACACCATTCTTGCATGCTGCTCCACAAAATAACTATTTTTAGCCCTTTTGAATGTGGTCCTTAATGTTGGCTTTAGTTCAACTTTCCACCTTGTCCACCTTACCAACAGAAAATCCACACAATGTTGACAAACAGGTGTAAATACAGCCCCGGCACATTACACTTTTGTCTTCTCTCTTGATCCTGCCAATTCTCTAGAGTTTCCTGGAGTTCTCAGAGAGCTGTAGGTTTATATTAGCGAGTGTGCTGCCCAATTTGATACCCAACACGGAAAAGGGATTTCTGTATGATTGCAGGCAATCTAATGTCTGTGGGTGATTCTTTTTGAATTCTACCATGATAAGCAAGGGAGAGACAGACTTGGCCTAAATCCCGCAATCCCCTCTCCAAAATTCTTATATGGATAGAAAAGAAGGAATGTCATAGATGCTAGATGACTATGAGGCATTTTAATAAGCCTCGGGGGAAGCTGTTAGGATACAGTTGAAAGGTTTTTTTCATGGAGCTTGGGGTTTTAAGTATATCTTGATTTTAACTGTGGGTTCCAAGCTAATACCAGGACCAAAGAACAGCCTACTCAATTTCCTTTTACAAGTATTTGGATGAAACCAATCTAAAAGGTTGATAAGTTATATTGGGAAAATATATGCATATTATTTAAAAGAAAGACATTTCAGGGTACAAAGTACCATCGTAATCTTTTCATAAGAACCCTGCTCAAGTTTTAGGGTTTCATACCTTCCTAATCAATGCTTTAATTTAACACTCTAGTCATGACATACCTGTAAATTCGATTTACATTGTATTGAGGCCATATTTTAATTTTTGGGTTTGATTTTTAGAAATGTGAGTCCTGTGGCTATAGTAGATAAGCGTTTCTTTTCAGGCAGTCAGAGTAACTTTCTAATCTCTAATATGGACCTTGGCCTGAGAATTTGCCCTGACTCAATGAATTTCTTTCTCCAAGTTGCTCATTGTTCTGAGAAGCACCCCTTCCCCAACTCCTTTATTCTTCTTCTTTTCACTAATATATTCTGTTATGCCCGGACCTACTTGATAAATAAAACTTTACTTTTAGTGTACACTTGATTACAGGTGTCTAGAGGTGATCATGTACATAGTTGTTTTTCCACTGTGACATGGACTTCCAATGCCCCTTTTAAATACTGGAAATAGGGACATTAGTGCCATTAAACTAAATCAGATGAGAGTACCACTTAAAGTCTCATAGTTTTTACTTTGTCTGGAATTATTTCTGGTACCAACCACTGTTTCAGTCAGGATTGAATCAAGAAACTAGAATAACTTTGCCTCTGTGTCTGATGGTGGTCCTGAAGTAAGCCAGTCCACCTGGTCAGCAGTTGGGACAAGAAGCTGGATGCAGACTGGGTAAGAACAACAAAGAGGAACCTGCTGGCATCTATTTGTAATCTCTCACAAAAAGCAGAACAAAGATAAGTGAAAGCCTATAGCACCAATGAATTTCTCTTTTGGCTCATCTAAACAGTGACCTTCAGAGCCTAGTGGATGCTGCTTAATTCCGTGCTCTAAACTTTACTTAGTTCTCTCTCTCTCTCCCTCCCTCCCTCCCTCCCTCCCTCTCCCCCTCCCTCTTAAATTTGAAATGGGAAACATGCAGGGAAGGAAATTTCTGGGAAAGTAGTTCCAGATTATCCAAGTTGAGATAGCATAAAAGTATGACAACTAAACAAAATTTATAACAATATTTTTGAAAATATTCAGTAATTTTCTCATATATTATTAATTAATCTCTTCACTAAATTATAAGTATATGGCTACTTTTAGTGGTTCTTATGTTGTCTGCATAGTTTTATTACTGATCCCTGGTTGTTCAACTTGGGGTTGGGAAATAGGAAAATGAGACTAAACTTGAGATCAGATTGA
This sequence comes from Mesoplodon bidens, assembly GCF_964165515.1. Classification (NCBI taxonomy): domain Eukaryota; kingdom Metazoa; phylum Chordata; class Mammalia; order Artiodactyla; family Ziphiidae; genus Mesoplodon; species Mesoplodon bidens. The sequence goes on from NC_138160.1 coordinate 20,542,128, forward strand.
ACCAGGAAGTTCTATAAGAAAATATGTATGAACAAAAAAATCATCTTTTTAATACAATGGGGTCAACTACAGCCTTGTGGTTTAGAATGTTCACTTAATAAAAAAAAAAAAAGCTGAATTGGTGTTTAGCCTAGCAATTCTAAGCTGTTTACTTTTTCAAGAAATGCTGATGGCTAATCAGAAACTTTGAGGATTATTATGTTTAGCAAAAATATGCTTACATAGCATATAATCTTCTATCCTTTTTTATAACTAAGATTTTCTGCATGAAACATCTTTGTATCTATATAGTTAATCTTTTGATGGGATCATAAAATAGCTTTCACAGCAAGGAATTATGTCAATGTCACTTTTCATTTTGCATTAGTTGAAAAATAAATATAAAGATTTAAATGTTTCTCAGGAAACCAAGTTTCTCATTTTAATTTGATTTTTTTTTCAGAATCGTTCCATAGTGCATTCTATGACAGTGGGATTAGTTTTAAATTCTTAAGGAACTATCTTAAATAAAGAAATGTAGAGTTAACTGCCTCTCTGTGGAGTGGGTAGGGATTTGCCTTATCTTACAGATAACTGGATGGCCTTTAAGAAGTAAATCAAATTTTCAATATAAGTGCCTCCTAATTAAAAAACCTGTAAATGTACTCTACTAGAAAAAAAATATCTTTTATCAAATTATCCTTACTTCATATTATGTATTTTTTAAAAGTTGAGGAACTTCCAAAATATGGTGACTATTATCATAGTCATAATCTTTTTGTAACCAAATAAAATTATATGAACATTGGCCTCCTAGATTATATGATAATATTTTCAGGACCTAGTTAGTAAAATAAAATTATAACGGATTTGTGTTTTCTCAGGTGAGGCCCGTTGTAGTACACTGAATTTTTTTATCCCAGCACGGATGCCTTCTGCCTTCTCAAGAATTGGCTTTTATTTTTCTAAACAACTGGAACACTGGTCGGCATATTTTAAGTGTTCAATTAATATTTTTATTTATTTATTTTTTTTGCAGTACGTGGGCCCTCCACTGCTGTCGCCTCTCCCGTTGTGGAGCACAGGCTCCGGACACGCAGGCTCAGCGGCCATGGCTCACGGCCCTAGCCGCTCCGCGGCATGTGGGATCTTCCTGGACTGGGACATGAACCCGTGTCCCCTGCATCAGCAGGCGGACTCTCAACCACTGCGCCACCAGGGGAGCCCTCAATTAATATTTGATGAATTAATGAATTAATAAATGAGTGAATGACTGGCATTGTCTATAACATCTCATGAAGTTTTTAAATGCTGAAACCTATATAACTATTGCCAAACAAAAAGAGTCTTATAAAATATCTAGTCTTAAAAATAAAATCCAGTGGTCTTGTTTTATTTTTGTTTCATTCCTATAAATTTTCTATCCCTAATTATTTTTAAACTCTGGGAATTATTTCTTACATGAACTTAATAAGTTTTAATTTGAGTAACTCTTCTTGTGAAATAGCTAATAATGCTAAAAAATGTCACCTATGACAGATTAATTTTTTCTTGACCTTTTGTTACAGCAATGTGCTGGAAAAGGAATTTAGAAATTACCTAACCTGATCCTATCATATTTCTGTGAAATTTGTGATCTGAGCTATCTAATGTTTGCAGTTCTGAATTTCTTCTATTTAGATACGCATTCTGGTGTCCAATCCTCAGTTGACACAGAGCTGCTGGTTAACACGCAAATATTAATATAGTAGATTTAATACTTTGAGTATAACCTACTTATGAAACATCAGTTAATCTGGTGTGATATGTGGACTTTTCATTCTATAATTAAGTTCTGTGCAAAGATTTCTATAGCAAACTTGAGGTTTTCACACATGCAGAGAAGCACACAGGACAATTATTTTTATCCATATATTTTAATAAGTAAAGTAATAAAGAAACACTTTCTTCTTATATCAAAATAGCAATACCCATTTCAAAGGTTCAAGTTTCTATATTTTCTGAATTCCTGTTTAGCATACTTTCCTATTATTAGAGTGTGCTCCACACACTTAGGTTACACTACCTGTGCAATTCCAGATTTCAAAATGAGAAGCTAGTGTCATTACATAAGTCTTTAAAATAACTTGCCCTCTGTGATATAAAGTCACCGTGTATAAAGGACAGTTTATATTTTTACATGCATTCCAATTATTCAAGGCTTTATTGATCATTAAAATGCTTACTCAGTTTTTAGTCAAAAGGGCTTTTATGAAAAGCAACATAATCTTACTGCTACCAGTTCAACAAATCATCTGTCATACCATTTTATCACAATATTATTTTACTTTATGTGTGTTATTCCCTTTGTTCTTTCCTAATTTAAATAGCAGTGAATGATATTTTCTTTGGGATAAGGATATGTAAAACCAACTCTAACTCAGGTTTGTTAAACATTGAAACTGATCAGTGATTGTTAAAAAATTCTTTATGCTTGCTATAAATTAAGTATATCCTCTTGTAGCCTAGGTGGTATACATATGGATTGATGTTCCTGATATTAAATGGCAACTAGTAAGATCAGACTGTTCCTCCCAGTTCAAGAATTAGAAGTTTATTTTTATTTTAATTTTAGTCTGTATTAATCTGGGCAATTCTGAAACTACTACATTTAGAAACACAAGGATAGAATTCACATGGGAAAAATAAATAAGTACATGACGTTTATTCTTTGTAATTAAAACATTTATGAACTAACATATATAACGATTAATACCACAAACCCATGTAAATATAATCCAGTTTATGGGGTAATATATTTATATATTACCCCATATATAGTGTGAGTAAATAGTGTATATAGTGTTTACCCATCCCATTTATATGTTTAACAATCAACAAATACTTACTAGTTGACCGATTTGTGCCAGGGAGTATTCTAGATACTAAGCACACTGCACTGTGTTATTTACCTTTTGCTGCTATAACAAATTACTAAAAACTTAATGCCTTAAAACAAGAAAAAATTGTTATCTTACAGTGTTGGTGGCTATAAGTCCAAAATGGTTTCACTGGTCTAAAATCAAGGAGGCTTCTGGAAACTCTAGTGGAGAGTCCATACTCTTCTCTTTTCCACCTTCTAAAGGTGTGCTGCATGCCTTGGCTGAATAGCCCTTCTGCCGTCTTCAAACCCAGCAGCATAGCATTTTTTTTTTTTTTTTTACATCTTTATGGGAGTATAATTGCTTTACAATGTTGTGTTAGTTTCTGCTGTATAACAAAGTGAATCAGCTATACATATACATATATCCCCATATCTCCTCCCTCTTGCGTCTCCCTCCCTCCCTCCCTATCCCACCCCTCTAGGTGGTCACAAACCACTGAGCTGTTCTCCCCGTGCTATGCGGCTGCTTCCTACTAGCTATTGATTTTACATTTGGTAGTGTATGTAAGTGCATGCCACTCTCTCAGGTCATCCCAGCTTACCCTTCTCCCTCCCTGTGTCCTCAAGTCCATTCTCTAAGTCTGCGTCTTTATTCCTGTCCTGCCCATATGGTTCATAAGAACATTTCTTTTTTAGATTCCATATAGAATACAGTACTTGTTTTTATCTTTCTGACTTACTTTGCTCTGTATGACAGACTGTAGGTCCATCCACCTCACTACAAATAGTTCAATTTTGTTTCTTTTTATGGCTGAGTAATATTCCATTGTATACATATGCCATATCTTCTTTATCCATTCATCTGTTGATGGACACTTAGATTGCTTCCATGTCCTGGCTATAATAAATAGTGCTGCAATGAACATTGTGGTACATGGCTATTTTTGAATTATGGTTTTCTCAGGGTATATGCCCAGTAGTGGGATTGCTTGGTCATATGGTAGTTCTATTTTTAGTATTTTAAGGAACCTCCATACTGTTCTCCATAGTGGCTGTATCAATTTACATCCCTACCATCAGTGCAAGACAGTTCCCTTTTCTCCACACCCTCTCCAGCATTTACTGTTTGTAAAGTTTGCTGAGGATGGCAATTCTGACCAATGGGAGGTAATACCTCATTGTACTTTTGATTTGCATTTATCTAATGATTAGTGATGTTGAGCATGCTTTCATGTGTTTGTTGGCAATCTGTATATCTTCTTTGGAGAAATATCTGTTTAGGTCTTCTGCCCATTTTGGGATTGGGTTGTTTGTTTTTTTGATATTGAGCTACATGTGCTGCTTGTATATGTTGGAGATTAATCGTTTTTCAGTTGCTTTGTTTGCAAATACTTTTCCCATTCTGAGGGTTGTTTTCTCGTCTTGCTTATAGTTTCCTTTGCTGTGAAAAAGCTTTTTTTTCATTGTTTCATTAAGTCCCATTTGTTTATTTTTGTTTTTATTTCCATTTCTCTAGGAGGTGGGACGAAAAGGATCTTGCTGAGATTTGTCATAGAGTGTTCTGCCTATGTTTTCCTCTAAGAGTTTTATAGTGTCTGGCCTTACAGTTAGATCTTTACTCCATTTTGAGTTTATTTTTGTGTGTGGTGTTAGAGAGTGTTTTAATTTCATTCTATTAAATGTAGCTATCCAGTTTTCCCAGCACCACTTATCGAAGAGGCTGTCTTTTCTCCATTGTATATGCTTGCCTCCTTTATCAAAGATAAGTTGACCATATGTGTGAGGGTTTATCTCTGGGCTTTCTATCCTGTTCCATTGATCTATATTTCTGTTCTTGTGCCTGTACCATAGTGTCTTCATTACTATAGGTTTGTAGTATAGTCTGAATTAAAGGAACCTGATTTCTCCAGCTCCGTTTTTCTTTCTCAAGATTGCTTTAGCTATTTGGAGTCCTTTGTGTTTCCATAAAAATTGTGAAAAATTTGTTCTAGTTCTGTGAAAAAATGTCATTGGTAGTTTGATAGGGATTGCATTGTATGTGTAGATTGCTTTAGATAGTATAGTCTTTTTTGCATTGTTGATTCTTCCAATCAAAGAACATGGTATATCTCTCCATCTGTTTGTATCGTCTTTAATTTCTTTCATCAGTGTCTTATAGTTTTCTCCATAGAGGTCTTTTGTCTTCATAGGAAGGTTTATTCCCAGGTTTTTTTTTTTTTTTTTTTTTTTTCTTTTTGCGGTATGCGGGCCTCTCACCGCTGTGGCCTCTCCCGTTGCGGAGCACAGGCTCCGGACGCGCAGGCCCAGCGGCCACGGCTCACGGGCCCAGCCTCTCCGTGGCACATGGGATCCTCCCAGACCGGGGCACGAACCCGCATCCCCTGCATCGGCAGGCGGACTCCCAACCACCGCGCCACCAGGGAGGCCCTATTCCCAGGTATTTTATTGTTTTTGTTTCGATTGTAAATGGGAGTGTTTCCTTAATTTCTCTTTTAATTTTTCATCATTAGTGTATAGGAATGCAAGACATTTCTGTGCATTAATTTTGTATTCGGCTACTTTACCGAATTCCTTGATTAGCTCTAGTACTTTCCTGGTAACACCTTTAGGATTTTCTGTGTATAGTATCATGTCATCTGCAAACAGTGACCGTTTTACTTCTTCTTTTCTGATTTGGATTCCTTTCATTTCTTTTTCTTCTCTGATTGCTATGGCTAAAAGTTCCAAAACTATGTTGAATAATAGCAGTGACAGTGGGTACCCTTTTCTTGTTCCTGATCTTAGAGGAAATGGTTTCAGTTTTTCACAATGTTGGCTATGGGTTTTGTCGTATATGGACTTTATTATGTTGAGGTAAGTTCCCTCTGTGCCTACTTTCTGCAGAGTTTTTATCATAAATCAGTGTTGAATTTTCTCAAAAGCTTTTCCTGCATCTATTGAGATGATCATATGGTTTTTATCCTTTCATTTTGTTAATATGGTGTATCACATTGATTGATTTGCATATATTGAAGAACACTTGCATTCCTGGGATAAATCACACTTGATCATGGTGTATGATCCTTTTAATGTGTTGTTGGATTCTGTTTGCTAGTATTTTGTTGAGGATTTTTGCATCTATGTTCATCACTGATATTGGCCTGTAGTTTTCTTTTTTTGTGACATCTTTGTCTGGTTTTGGTATCAGGGTGATGGTGGCCTCATAGAATGACTTTGGGAGTGTCCCTCCCTCTGCTATATTTTGGAAGAGTTTGAGAAGGATAGGTGTTAGCTCTTCTTTAAATGTTTGAAAGAATTCACCTGTGAAGCCATCTGGTGCTGGGCTTTTGTTTGTTGGAAGATTTTTAATCACAGTTTCAATTTCAGTTCTTGTGATTGCTCGGTTTATATTTTCTATTTCTTCCTTGTTCAGTCTCAGAAGGTTGTGCTTTGATAAGAATTTGTCCATTTCTTCCAGATTGTCCATTTTACTGGCATAGAGTTGCTTGTAGTAATCTCTCATGATCCCTTGCATTTCTGCAATGTCAGTTTTTTTTTTTTTTTTTTTTTTTTTTTTTTGCGGTACGCGGGCCTCTCACTGTGTGGCCTCTCCCGTTGAGGAGCACAGGCTCTGGACACCCAGGCCCAGTGGCCATGGTGCATGGGCCCAGCTGCTCCGTGGCATGTGGGATCTTCCTGGATCGGGGCACGAACCTGTGTCCCCTGCATGGGCAGGCGGACTCTCAACCACTGTGCCACCAGGGAAGCCCCGCAATGTTAGTTTTTACTTCTCCTTTTTCATTTCTAATTCGTTGATTTGAGTCTTCTCCCTTTTTTTCTTGATGAGTCTGCCTAGTGGTTTATCAATTTTATTTATCTTGTCAAAGAACCAGCTTTTAGATTTATTGATCTTTGCTATTTTTTCCTTCATATCTTTTTCATTTATTTCTGATCTGATCATTTTGATTTCTTTCCTACTGCTAACTTTGTTTTTTGTTGTTGTTGTTGTTGTTCTTTTGTTTCTAATTGCTTTAGGTGTAAGGTTAGGTTGTTTAATTGAGATTTTTCTTGTTTCTTAAGGTAGGATTGTATTGCTATAAACTTCCCTCTTAGAACTGATTTTGCTGCATCCCATAGGTTTTTGGGTCATCGTGTTTTCGTTGTCATTTGTTTCCATGCATTTTTTGATTTCCTCTTTGATTTCCTCAATGATCTCTTGTTTTCTGCTTTTTACATTTTTTTCCTGTGATTGATATCTAGTCTCATAGTTTTGTGGTCAGGAAAGATACTTGATATGATTTCAATTTTCTTAAATTTACCAAGGCTTCATTTGTGACCCAAGATATGATCTATCCTGGAGAATGTTCCATGAGCACTTGAGAAGAAAGTGTATTCTGTTGTTTTTGGATGGAATGTCCTATAAATATCAATTAAGTCCACCATTTGTTTAATGTGTCATTTAAACCTTGTGTTTCCTTGTTTATTTTCATTTTGGATGATCTGTCCATTGGTGAAAGTGAGGTGTTAAAGTCCCCTACTATTGTTATGTTATTGTTGATTTCCCCTTTTATTGGTGTTAGCATTTGCCTTATGTATTGAGGTACTTCTATGTTGGGTGCATAAATATTTACAATTATTATATCTTCTTCTTGGGTTGATCCTTTGATCATTATGTAGTGTCCTTCTTTTCTCTTGTAATAGTCTTTATTTTAAAGTCTATTTTGTCTGATATGAGAATTGCTACTCCAGCTTTATTTTTATTTCCATTTGCATTGAATATGTTTTTCCATCCCCTCACTTTCAGTCTGCATGTGTCCCTAGGTCTGAAGTGGGTCCCTTGTAGACAGCATATATATGGGTCTTGTTTTTTGTATCCATTTAGCCAGTTTGTGTCCTTTGGTTCACACTTTTAATCCTATTATATTTAAGGTAATTATTGATATGTATGTTCCTATTACTATTTTCTTAATTGTTTTATGTTTGTTTTTGTAGGTCTTTTCCTTTTCTTGTGTTTCCTGCCTAGAGAAGTTCCTTTAGTATTTGTTGTAAAGCTGGTTTGGTGGGGCTGAATTTTCTTAATTTTTGCTTGTCTGTAAAAGTTTTAATTTCTCCATGGAACCTGAATGAGATCCTTGCTGGGTAGGTATTCTTGGTTGTAGGTTCTTCCCTGTCATCACTTTAAATATGTCCTTCCACTCCCTTCTGGCTTGCAGAGCTTCTGCTGAAAGATCAGCTGTTAACCTTATGGGGATTCCCTTGTATATTATTTGCTGCTTTTCCCTTGGTGCTTTTTAATATTTTTCTTTATATTTAATTTTTGATAGTTTGATTAATATGTGACTTGATGTGTTTCTCCTTGGATTTATCCTGTATGGGACTCTGCGCTTCCTGTACTTGACTGACAATTTCCTTTCCCGTGTTAAGGAAGTTTTCAACTATAATCTCTTAAAATATTTTCTCAGACCCTTTCTTTTTCTCTTCTTCTTCTGAGATGCCTGTAATTTGAATGTTGGTACCTTTAATGTTTTCCCAGAAGTGTCTGAGACTGTCCTCAATTCTTTTCTTTCTTTGTTCTTTATCCTGCTCTGCAGTTTTTATTTCCACTATTTTATCTGACAGGTTACTTATCCATTCTTCTGTCTCAGTTATTCTGTTATTGATTCCTTCTAGAGAATTTTTAATTTCATTTATTGTGTTGTTCATCATTGTTTGTTTGCTCTTTAGTTCTTCTACGTCCTTGTTAAACGTTTCTTGTATCTTCTCAATTCTATTTTCAAGATTTTGTATCATCTTTACTATCATTACCCTGAATTATTTTTCAGGTAGACTGCCTATTTCCTCTTCATTTGTTTGGTCTGGTGGATTTTACCTTGCTCCTTCATTTGCTGCATATTTCTGTCTTCTCATTGTGTTTATCTTACTGTGTTTTTGGTCTCCTTTTTGCTGGCTGCACGTTCATAGTTTCCTTTGGTTTTGGTTTCTGCCCACAGTGTATAAGGTTGGTTCAGTGGCTTGTGTAGGCTTCCTGGTGGAGGGGACTGGTGCCTGTGCTGTGGTGGATGGGGCTGGGTCTTGCCTTTCTGGGGGTCAGGGCTGCGTCTGGTGGTGTGTTTTAGGGTGTCTCAGAACTTAGTATTATTTTATGTTATTATTTTTTGGGGGTGGGTACGTGGGCCTCTCACTGTTGTGGCCTCTCCCATTGCAGAGCACAGGCTCCAGATGTGCAGGCTCAGTGGCCATAGCTCACGGGCCCAGCTGCTCCACGGAATGTGGGATCTTCCCAGACCGGGGTATGAGCCTGTGTCCCCTGCATCGGCAGGCAGACTCTCAACCACTGTGCCACCAGGAAAGCCCGGAACTTAGTATTATTTTGGCAGCCCCTCTGCTAATGGGTGGGGTGGGGTTGTGTTCCAATCTTGCTAGTTTTTTGGCATAGGCCATCCAGCACTGGAGCTTGCTGGCTGTTGGGTGGAGCTCGGTCTTAACATTGAGACAGAGATCTCTGGGAGAGCTCTCGCTGATTGATATTATGTGGGGCCACGAGGTCTCTGGTGGTCCAGTGTCCTGAACTCGGCTCTCCCACCTCACAGACTCAGGCCTGACACCAGGCCGGAGCACCAAGACCCTGTCATCTACATGGCTCAGAAGAAAAGGGAGAAAAAAGAAAATAATTATTTAAAAAATAAAATAAAATAAAATAATGAAAGTAATTTTTTTAATTGTTAAAATAAAAAAATGAAAAGGAATTAAAGAAAAGAAAGCATACAAACTGATAAGCAAATCCACCAATGATAACAAGCACTAAAAACTATACTAAAACATAAAAATCATGAACAAGTCAGTCACAAACAACAAACCCTATGTCCACAGTTGCTCCCAAAGTTCAGCCCCTCAATTTTGGGTTGATTTGTCTATTCAGGTATTCCACAGATGCAGGTACATTAAGTTGATTGTGGGGATTTAATCCACTGCTCCTGAGGCTGCTGAGAGAGATTTTGTTTTCTCTTCTTTGTTCGCACAGCTCCCGGGGCTCAGCTTTTGTTTTCGCCCCACCTGTGTGTGTAGGTCACCCTGAGGCTTCTGTTCTCACCCATACAAGACGGGGTTAAAGGAGTGGGTGATTAGGGGTTCTGGCTGACTCATGCTGTGGGGTAGGGAGGGGTACCATAGTTATAATTGGAATGTGGGGTGAACCTGTGGCTTCAGAGGCTGGCATAATATTGCAACAGCGTGAGGCGTGCCGTGTGTTCTCCTGGGGAAGTTGTCCCTGGATCATGGGACCCTGGAAGTGGCGGGCTGCGCAGACTCCTGGGGGGTAGCGTTGGGGGGGTGTGGACAATGATCTGTGCTTTTCCACAGGATTCTTGTTGGCTTCAGCAGCAACGTTAGCGTTTCATGGCTGCCTCTGGTTTCTGAGCTGTTAGCCGCGCCTTGCACCCGTCTCTGGAGCTCATTTAGGCAGTACTCTGCCTTCTGTAGGCAGACAGGGAAGGAATGCCCTCTCTTCGTGCACCCTGGAGCAATGGTCTCTTGCCTCTTTGGCAGGTCCAGACTTTTTCCTGGACTCACTCCCTGCTAGCCGTGGTGCACTAACCCCCTTCAGGCTGTGTTCGCGCCACCAGTCCTCTCCCTGCGATCCAACTGAAGCCCGAGCCTCAGCTCCCCACTCCCGCCCACCCTGGTGGGTGAGCAGACAAGCCTCTCAGGCTGGTGAGTGCCTGTCAGCACCGATCCTCTGTGCAGGAATCTCTCTGCTTTGCCCTCCGCACCCCTGTTGCCACGCTCTCCTCCGTGGCTCCATAGCTTCCCCCCTCTGCCACCCTCAGTCTCCGCCCACAAAGGGGCTTCTAGTGTGTGGAAACCTTTCCTCCTTCACGGCTCCCTCCCACTGGTGCAGGTCCCTTCCCTATTCTTTTGTCTCTGTTTATTCTTTTTTCTTTTGCCCTACCCAGGTACGTGGGGAGTTTCTTGCCTTTTGGGAGGTCTGAGGTCTTCTGCCAGCATTCAGTAGGTGTTCTGTAGGAGCTGTTCCACATGTAGATGTATTTTTGATGTATTTGTGGGGAGGAAGGTGATCTCCATGTCTTACTCCTCCGTCATCTTGAAGGTCTCAGCATAGCATCTGTAAATCTTTCTCTGATGCTAACTTTTCCTCCCTCTTTCACTTAGAAGGACAAATATATCTTCATCACTCACTTCAATAACAATCCTAGATGCTGTCTATATACCAAGATTCTTAAACACTTATGTAAAGTCCTTTCTGCATGTTAGGGAAAAATAGTCACAGTTTCGTCAGATTAGGGTGCACATATATTGGGGAACCATTATTTTGCCAATCATAAGCAATAAATAAAACAGAGCAAAATCTGTGCTTCCTTTAAAATGTGAGAAGAGCAGACAAAAAGCAAACACATAATATATCCTCTTTTTTACCCCTACTACTTATTTGTACCTAGAATCTTTTTCTTTATAGTTTTCCCGAGGATTTATCTGTATTATTATCCTTCTCAACTAATCCGTTTTTACCTTTCCCAGCACACTCTATTTCATGCATTTATGTTCATGTACATTTCTTTTTCCTTCCATTTTATTTGGTTTAACTCTATTATTTTTCTCCAAACTTCATAACGCATTAGCCTTTCATTTTTATTTACATAAACATTTAGTGTTAAAGTTTTGCCCCATCAATATGGATTTGATAGTATGTTATCTTTTAAGATCAAACAATTGTTTAATTGTTCTTTGAACCATAAAATAGTGAGCGTTTGTGTGTGTATGTGATTTCCAATGGTTGCTATATTTTTAAACACTTTAGGTCACAGTAAAATATATCTATCTATCTATATATATATATTTATAAACATAATTATATTTTCATTTTTAAGTGAATAATTCTGTAGCATTAAGTACATTCAAAATGTTGTCCAACCATTATCACTATCTATTTCTGGAACTTTTGCATCATCCCCAACAGATCTCTGTACTATTAAACAATAACTCTCCATTTCCCCTCCCCCACCTCCCAGCAACCTTCATTATACTTTTCTGTCTCTTGCCTAGCCTGGGTACCTCATATAGGTGGAATCATACAATATTTGTCTTCTTGTGTCTGGCTTATTTCACATAGCATGTTGTTTTTACTGTTTAATTTAAAAAATTGAATTATGCTAAAAATAACCCTGATCTCTTATGCTACCATACATGAAATAAGATATACCTTCATCTTGCATGTAAGTCATTTTCTACATATTATTCCTGTGTGCTCATGACAAATGCGTTTTTCCTAATATGGTGTTAGATCAAAATTATAATTGTGTTTTTCAAATATTCTGTATCTTTACTGCATTTTGGGTTTCAGATGAAGAAATATAGCATGTGCACTGTAACAAAGCTGTAAAGAGTAAATTCAAACACTTCATGACTTACCAAAGAGAGCAAGAAGAGTAAGGAAGGAAGGATTCACCATACTAATCAAACTGCCTTTTATTTTTCAGGGACTCTATCTGAGGTTAGTCTCCACAGAGTTTTATGCTTTGCTCAGATGTATTTCAGTAACCATCCGCACATGCACTCACACTTTAGACATTTCATAAAATGTCCCATCAATATCCACCTTTCTCTGATATTCTATTATATGCACATCCATATTTATAGACACATATATAAAGAGATTCAAATATATATTGATACGTATTTCATGAAAATAACTTATTTTGTAGATCTATTTTCAAATGTAAACTAGAATTCTAATTTTCCAGTCACACTTGATTGTGTGATTGAATATCTTTGTGTCTATTTAAAATACACAAGCTTTGTTTTACTAATTGAGGGCTGAGGAAAACGAGGAATTCAATTTGGGTGTATTTGCATTAGCTCTGCACTTAAATTTTGATTCTAGTGCTTCTTACCTTTTTGATATTGAAGGGCTTTATATTACTGTGGCAGGCAGAATAATATCCTACCAAATGTGCCATTGCCCTAACTCCCAGAAATTGTAATATATTATATTACATAGCATAGATAAATTTTCACATGTAATTAAAGTTATGGACCTTATAATAGGGAGATTATCCTGCATTATCTAGCTGGGCCCATCTAAGGGCATTAGCCCTTAAATGCACAGAATTTTCTCTGGCAAGAGAAATGTTGCAGAAGGTGAGTCAGAGATTCCATGTATGAGACACATTCAAAGCACCGTTGCTGGCTCTGGGATGTAGACTCCCATGTGCGGGGACTGGCGAAAAACCTCTAGGAACTAAGGGCATCTGCCAGCTGACAGGCGGCAGGAAATGGATTCTCAGTCCTATGACTATAAGGACCTGCATTCTGCCAACAACTTGAATGAACTTGGAAGCAAATTCTTCCCAGAGTCTCCTGAGAAAAGCCCAGTTGGCTGACACATTGTTTTTGGCTTTGTGAAATCTAGAGCAGAGAAATCAGCAGAGCCAACTAGAATTTCTGACCTACAGAACTGTGCAATACTAAATTTGTGTTGTTTTAAACCACTAAGTTTGTGGTTATTTGTTATGGCAGCAGGAGAAAATGAATGCAGTTATCCTCTTCAGCTCAGGTACCGGTCTCTAAAAAACGAGAGAAAATAATATTGTTACAAGTGTATGTATGTCTTAAGTATGCAGAGTGATTGATAAGTAAGTTATATTTGCCATACATTTAAAAATTTAAGTGTAGGTTACGCAAACCACTTTTTTCCCCTTTGTGCATGTGTGTGTGTTTAAGACATTTATCACATTTAATTATCCTAGGGGAAAATGTCTACTAAGTGATTACTTAATATTTTCATTGATGAATCCAAATCTAATATGGTGATATGTCACAGTGGAAAGTTCCTGAAATGAATGGCACCAATGGTGAGGGTGACTATCATGGCCTAATTCCAGGGAATAGAAATAAGCTATTTTAAGGCAGACAAAAATGCTGTAAATTTTTATGTATTTCATTAAAATAGTATACACTAATATATAATCAGCCAAATTATGTATTACCTCACAAAATACTTAATAATGTTCTTAAATGATAAATAATGAGTTCTACACTGTTTAAAAAAATTACTTTGGAAACTGCTTGACTTCTGATATTTAAAATCTGTCTTGTTAATAAAAATATAATTTACATGTTCCTTGATGACTTTAAAATAGATATAAAATTTATACTCATCAATTTAAAATTATGATTGAATGACTCCATGTTTCTATAGAAAATATGCCAGAAAATAGATCACATGGCTTTTAATAGATTTTCAGTGATCCCTGTGATTCAATTTTATTTTCACAGTTGGATATTTTTAAAGCAAGAATAAACATGGTTTTCATTTTTAATAGATAATTCTATTTCTTCTTAGGAACTTAAATTGATTTGAAGATGTTATAGTAAACACATATCAGAAACAGTATTGTATGTGGTTATGCCTTTCAGTCATAGAATGCTTTATTTATTTATTTATTTATTTATTTATTTATTTAGGCTGTGTTGGGTCTTTGGTGCTGTGCGCAGGCTTTCTCTAGTTGTGGCGAGCGGGGACTACTCTTTGTTGTGGTGCACAGGCTTCTCATTGTGGTGGCTTCTCTTGTTGCGGAGCACAGGCTCTAGATGCGCAGGCTCCAGTAGTTGTGGCATGTGGGCTCAGTAGTTGTGGCTTATGGGCTCTAGAGCACAGGCTGAGTAGTTGTGGCGCACATGCTTAGTTGCTCTGCGGCATGTGGGATCTTCCCAGGCCAGGGCTTGAACCTGTGTTCCTTGCATTGGCAGGTAGATTTTTAATCATTGCACCACAAGGGAAGCCCATAGAATGGTTTTATTTATTGATTTCCTATTAATTTGACAGTAAATCATATATTATTTGATACTATTGGTTTCAGTTTTTGTTACTGAATAAGATAGCGTTGAATAAAGAAATATTTGACTGACACTTTCCATTCATCTCCCACTTTCAAAATAATGTAATAGTTCATTATGAAACATTATACATTTTAAGTTTTGCCATTTCCAAAAAAATCATTGCAAATATTTTAATGAAAATATTTTGATACAGAGTTTTCAGTAATACAGTTTTCAAACAAAATAACTTTGAATTAATAAAAAGATTCATAAAGTGAATGCTTTTACTTTCTTTGTCCTTTCTTTCACTCATTAAAATCAATAATCTGGTCTCGAATATGAGCCTAGAGGAAAATGTCCTATAGAGTATACTCAAGAAGGAGTAACAGTCTTTGTAAGTTATTAATCTTCCATTCCAGCTTGATACACCCAGGCATACATACACATATTTTTCCGGACTTTCCATTCTTAGAGCCTCTTATGCAGGTTGTTGAATTGTTGAGGGTCTGGGGGAATAGAGGTGTGCTTTAATATTCTCTATATCTCTTCTGAAGTTATACTAGCAATTATAAAGATAAGTTGATGATTGAAGGTAATCAGTGAAGTAGATTACACATACATATGCATGCGTACATATGATTTACATGAAAGTTAATGAATCTAGTTTTTAAATTTTTTGAGTACTCAATCAGTAATGTATCTTCTGCCTCGTCATAAAAAAACAGTTCTTAGAAACAGAAGAATTGGATACTGAGTACAAAATACTGATGTGAAAATCTAAATTAAGGTGTTAAAATTCACATATGGTAATCAGTTCTGACAATACAAATAAAAAAATAAGAAGGTAGGCCAAATAGACTACAGGAAAAAAAAAATAGAAAATTTGAATATTATTTCTTCTGTAAGCAAATATGTTTAGTAACATATTTTGAATGAAACATTGAGAGAATTTCATATATTTTATTAATAAAAATATAAAAAGATATTCTACATGAAAAACATTAATGTTATTTATATCATCACATATTTATTTTCACTTGTAGATAACTTGCATATGTTTTAATGAGTTATAATTTTTACATAGTAAAAAGCAAAACCCTTAATTGTAACAAAACTGTGAGTTTTGACAATTGAGTATTTTCAGACACTATCAACCTGTGGAGTATTTCTCACTCCAGAAATGTCCTTTGTGCCTTCCCAGTCAGTCCCCTAAGGGAAGACACCATTTTGATTTCTGTCTTCATTGACTAGTTTTATCTATTTTATAGATTTAAATATCCATGTAGTTAGAAAGATACTATATACCTATTAGAGCCTTAATTACTTTGCAGAGCAACATATTTTTAGAGATGTTCATGATTTTACATATGTCAGTAGTCTGTCCCAACTTTTATAGCTGGGTGTTATTCCATTGAATGAGTATGTCAAAATGTGTTTATCTATGTACTTTCTGTTGGATATCCCTTTTGTATATGGTTTTTGTCTTTTGTGACTAAAAATATTACATATGTTTTGTGCAAGTTTACTTGCAGTTATATATGTTCATTTTTCTTTGGTATATATTTAGGAGTGAAATTTCTAGATCATAGTGTATATATTTGTATGTGTGTGTATATTTAATTTTATACAGATATTATCAGATTATCTACTAATAAAAGGTGATTTTCTACTTCTGTTTCTGTAAAATCTGTGCCTGTCCCCTACTAGCTTCATTGAGGAAGAGTATTCATGCAATAAAATTCACTCATTTTAGATGTACTGTTTGATAAGTTTTGTTCATTTTTGTACAGTCATCTTACCTTTACTACAAACAAGATATAAAAGGGTTTCATTATGCCCCTATGAAGTCTTACTCTTTATCCCTGGACCCTGGCAAACACTGTCTGCTTTCTGTCATTGTAATTTTCTTTTCTAGAATCTCATATACTTTGAATCATATAGTATGTAATGACTTTTATCGCTTAGCTGTTGGTGTCTTATCTATGAAAATGTTGCCAACTCCAAAGCCACAAAGATTTTCTTCTAGGAATATTACAGTTTTAGTTTTTAAAATTATGGTCTAATTCAAATAAATTTTAGTATATGGTGCAAAGAAACTGTTGGTATTGTTGTTGTTCTTTTTTTCAATACAAATGAATATTGAATGTCCTGTTACCATTTGTTGAGAAGAATATTCTTTCCCCATAAACTTGCTTTGTCATCGTTGCAAAAAATTAATTGACCATGTAAGTGATGATCTATTTTTTGTACTTTATTTTATATTCTTGATCTTTAAGGGTATACATTGACAGTATCACACTCTCTTGTTTACTATAGTTTTAGGGTAATTCTTAAAATGAGAGAATGTAAGTATTTCAACTTTTTTTCTTTAAAAAGCTTTTGCTATTTTAAGTTATATCCACTTCTATGTAAATGTTAGAATCAACCTGTTATTTTCCACAAAATTATCTTGTGCATTTTTTATTGATTTTGCTTTGAATCTGTAAATAGATTTGAGGGAATTCTCATTCTGAATGTTTAACTCTGAAGTATTTTCTACCACAGGGGTCCCCAGCCCCCAGGCCACAGACTGGTACCAGTCCATGGCTTGTTAGGAACCGGGCTGCACAGCAGGAGGTGAGTGGCGGGTGAGGGAGCGAAGCTTCATCTGTATTTACAGCTGCTCCCCATTGCTCACATTACCGCCTGAGCTCCGCCTCCTGTCTGATCAGCAGTGGCGTTAGATTCTCATAAGAACGCAAACCCTACTGTGAGCTGTGCATACTAGGGATCTGGGTTACACGCTCCTTAGGAGAATCTAATGCCTGATGATCTGAGGTGGAGCTGAGGCAGTCCCATCACCCCCAGATGGGACCATCTAGTTGCAGAAAAACAAGCTCAGAGCTTAGGGCTCCCACAGATTCTGCATTATGGTGAGTTGTGTAATTATTTCATTATGTATTACAATGTAATAATAATAGAAATAAAGTGCACGATTCATGTAATGTGCTTGAATCATCCCAAAACCATCCCCCACCCCACCCTGGTCTGTGGAAAAAATTGTCTTCCACGAAACCAGTCCCTGGTGCTAGAAAGGTTGGGGACCACTGTCCTACCATATTTATTATATTTTAGGGTTAAAAAGAAGTACTCTGAGTTTCCAGGCCAAAATACCCAGTTACTTATTAAAGGTAGAAAATCAGTTTAGCATCACACTTCATACAAAATAATGTGACAGTAGATTTAAGGTATTAAGAAACTCAAGAATAGACAGTGTAGGTGAAAGATTTTGTACCTGAAATTATTTTCTTCAAATATCCAGGTAATAAAAAAATAATGTATACTTTCAAGAACTCAGGGAAAATTTCTTTCTGAAGTTCTGTGGTATCATCTCAAGCAAACATTTTTGTTTGGTTTTTGTGTATGTGTTTTGGTTTGGGGTTTTCCTTTGTTTTTGGTAAAGGGAAGATAGTACATATTTTAGACTTTGCAGATCACATGGTATCTGTCTTCACTATTCAATTTCAATTCTGCTGTTAAAACATGAAGCCATCCATAGAAAACTGACCAATTCATAATCATGACTCTGTTCCAGTAAAGCTTTATTTACTAAAACAGGAGGCCTAAGGTATTTGGATGTATAATTTGTTGATTGTGCTCTAGTGCAACTATTCTCAGTGTGTTGCCCCCAGGCCAGCGCCATCCATAACACCCAGGAACTTGGTAGAAATGGAAATTTTCCCACTTTTTCCCAGATGTACTGAATCAGAAATTTTAGAGGAAATGTTTAGCAATTTCTGTGTCACATAAACTCTAGGTGGTTCTGTGCATGTTAAAGTTTGAGAACCACTAATCTTAAATATCAATTTCAATCAAACAAAGGTTGACTGAAGAAATATCAGCAAAATGGCAGTTGATGAGCATTGGATATATTTAATGTATATTTACATTAAAGTAAAAGTAGATATGAGGATAGACTCTTCACTTATTCGAGGCACATTTTGACTCCATTGGAGGAGGGACAAGAGAACAAACTATCCTGCACCCTCCACTAACAGAAGGAAGAAACCATCTGCCACTAGACCAGAAACTTTCTATGATACAAGGTAGAGGCTGCAGTCCTAGGTGCAGAGCTGGAAGCCTGCCTGTGCTCTGAACTCCACAGTGAGAAGGAGAAAGAAAGTGTTTCTTGCTGGGGAAGTACAAGAATGCTAAGAGTGTCCCAACCAGAGACTCAGGCAGTCTACCTTGTGGGAGGAGTGTGGGGTGAGACATCCTCTGTTGGACAGGTGTGCAAGACCTGTTGTCTGAAATCTGAAGGCAAGGAGAGATCCTCTAGGATTCTATACCTCACACTCAAAATATGACAGTGAAATCAACCACCAGAGAAATTTCAAGACTTTAGTACACGATGGTAGATAAAAAAAGCAAAGGACACACCCAGCACAACTACAGACAGGTTGACTCAATCCTCTCATGAATAGGATGCCAAAAGAAGGGACATGGCTTTCCTCTGGGTGTTAGATATTGTTTACCTTAGCCTTACTATGATTTTACACACAAAGTCTGACATTAAATATATAACAAAAAATCAAGAAACAGTGTTAATAGATAGTGGAAAAGTAGATATGTTTGTACAGTTGAAAAAAATGAGCAGAAAAACAGAAAAAAGAGTCAAATGGAAATGTACTCCTAGAGGCTTTTTGCTTTTGTATAGACCAAATCAATTTCTAATGTAGTTGTTTTAATTTACATTTTCACCAAGAAACTCTGAAAGTTTCACTTGTTTCACATTCTGGTAAATACTTGCTATTGCCAAGTTACCCTTCTGGGAAGGAAATCCATCATTTTGGATAAAAGACCCAAACCTTAGGCAAAAAATAGTCTAAATGTCCAACAAAACCTTTGTATAGATGATGATTTTGAACTACAAGTTCAAATATAATATTGAAAAGGTATATGAACAGAAAGTTCTTAGGAAAAAGACTGCATGAGTCATGTGAACTTAGAAGCATCAAAGTAAGAAACTGAAGCCATTTTTAAAGATTTATAGCTTGAGAAAAGGAGTCTAGAATTAAAGTATAAAGACCTCCTCTCTTTAAATTCAAAATGAGGAAAACAAAACATTAAACAACCGAGATGAACTTTCCAAAGAAATCAGAGGAAAACTAGGTAAATATAATGTCATGGGAGCCATACAAAGAGTTTCTCAAGCAGGTCATGGTCAGAATTGTCACATGGCTTTGAATAGCCCCACATTCATCAGTTTTTGTTTTTAAAGATATTCTTTTTCTTTTTTTTACACACACACACACACACACACACACACTGTATTTTATTTTTACAAGAGATAAATAAACTGACACCAAGCATTGTAAATGGATGACCACAACAAAAGCAACAATGATTGCAATTACCAAACACGAAACACACTCATACTATGTCATAATATTGACATTCAGTCCAGTGATCCTCCACTGTAACAGCTCCTTTACTTTGCAGTGAAAATTGATTCGTATATTTTTTGCTTCTGAGTCCTTGTGGGATTTCTTTTTTTTTATTCAAACAGAAAGTCACAAAAATTATAATCATCCTCATCAGTTCACTCAGTCCCATGTAATTAATTCTTTTTTATCTTGATCTTTTATTAGCACTTTTATGAATTCATCAGTTTTCCATTAGAGTTCTGAAAATGCTTATTCTCTCAGTTCAGTGGTATAGTCAGTTACCAGAAACCTGTACTTGTCAGAGTCTTTTCCATGAATTCCTTGAAGATGAAACCCTTTTATAGGAACATTTTTGCAAAAGCATCAGAGTACACCCAGAACTGTCTGTAAATGACAAAAGACTTAAAAATGACCACGGTTTAAGATTTGATGAAAGTTCATAATCAATTGACAAGGAAATTTAGTTATTTCTGAGATTTACATTTTAAAGTAATAAATAGAATTATGACTTATAATGTTATACCAGAACGTAAGATTTAGAAATTTCATGTAATGTCGGAAACATTTATGTTAATATATTTCCATACAAATAACCCAAAGAAAGTTTAGTATTAGTTGTTGTTTTGTTTGTTTATACTGCAGGTTCTTATTAGTCATCAATTTTATACACATCAGTGTATACATGTCAATCCAAATGGCCCAATTCAGCACACCACCATCCCTACCCCACCGCGGTTTTCCCCCCTTGGTGTCCATACGTTTGTTCTCTACATCTGTGTCTCAACTTCTGCCCTGCAAACCGGTTCATCTGTACCAGTTTTCTAGGTTCCACATACATGCGTTAATATATGATATTTGTTTTTCTGACTTACATTACTCTGTATGACCGTCTTTAGATCCATCCACGTCTCAACAAATGACTCAGTTTCGTTCCTTTTTATGGCTGAGGAATATTCCATTGTATATATGTAACACAATTTCTTTATCCGTTCGTCTGTCGATGGGCATTTAGGTTGCTTCCATGACCTGGCTATTGTAAATAGTGCTGCAATGCACATTGGGGTGCATGTGTCTTTTTGAATTATGGTTTTCTCTGGGTATATGCCCAGTAGTGGGATTGCTGGATCATATGGTAATTCTATTTTTAGTTTCTTAAGGAACCTCCATATCGTTCTCCATAGTGGCTGTATCAATTTACATTCCCACCAACAGTGCAAGACTGTTCCCTTTTCTCCACACCCTTTCCAACATTTGTTGTTTGTAGATTTTCTGATGATGCCCATTCTAACTGGTGTGAGGTGATACCTCATTGTAGTTTTGATTTGCATTTCTCTAATAATTAGTGATGTTGAGCAGCTTTTCATGTGCTTCTTTGCCATCTGTATGTCTTCTTTGGAGAAATGTCTATTTAGGTCTTCTGCCCATTTTTGGATTGGATTGTTTGTTTCTTTAATGTTGAGCTGCATGAGCTGTTTATATATTTTGGAGATTAATTATTTGTTGATTCATTTGCAAATATTTTCTCCCATTCTGAGGGTTGTCTTTTCAAAGATATTTTTTATTAAGGTCTATATGTATTTCTGTTTCTTTTTAAGATTCCTTTTTTTTTTTTACTTCTGGAATTTTAATATTCTTTGTATTTTATAACATAATTCAGTGATTATAACTTTTGTCTGACATTTTTGTCTCCAACATCACTTTTTATACCAACATATCCTATATTCCAAGCAATATCAGTGAGTATATGACCAAAGACAAGTTATTTTCATCAGAATTTTTAACTTGAAAAAAAGTACCTACCAGTAAATCAGTACCTTTCCCCCAAATCCCACTAAGCTCCATTAGTCAGAACTGGTTTCTAGTATTATGGAAAAATCTTAACTAGTCACATGACACTCACTACTGTCCTCATTATTAGATAATTTAGTTGTATCCTAACGTATATAACTGTGGTTAATTGATAGTAATATAGTTGCTTTTAACAGCCACACTAGTGTTTATTCCATATGGAAGTGATCATGCATTTTCAAGCTAAAGTAAACACATAAGTGAAAACATGATGGTATAGTTAATGTATGTACTAAAATCAACATCTAAGTTTAGAATTTTGTAAAAGAGGCAATTATATTGGTCTGGTATGATTTATGACTTACTTTTACTGTTTATTGTTTAGTAATTGATTATAATCCCGATGTTTAAAATTCTATCCATAGTTTTAATTTTCAATTTGGTTGATTTTTGTCTTAAGACCACTCCCAAGAAAGTATATAATTTATTTTGAAGAGAAGAATATATTAGAAGACTAAAGTTGTTCCCTGCAATTTTCTTAATTTCATTATAAATATACCTGTAGGAGATTTTACTAACAGTTCATAATATCTCCAGCAGCAATAACACACAGCCATAACCCCTACTGTCTTTGGTTAATGTTTTTTTCTATGTTCATACAATCACTGTAAGGCCTGTTATAGTTGTTTAAACTTTTTTTCTAGACAGCAGGGAGGCATATCTAACAATCATGACTTAAATTTAAACTACATTTTATTTGAATGTATGTTACACATAAAACAACTTTAAAGTAATTTTTTTCTTATGCTCTCTTTAGTCTCCAAAAAGTATCTATCTCAGTCAGAATAATTTGTTAAATTTAATGATGCAAAATCTGAGTATGGATAGAAAAAGCAATGGATCTGACAGGATAAAAGAGTGAGACAATTTAGCAAGAAAGGTCTAGTCAGTGTACATTGAAGAGGTGAGACAGGGAATAATATATTTCCTTCTGGCTAAGGGGTAAAGATAGTTTTTATGGTTTAGAAAGAAAGAAAAAGAATCCTAACTATAGAGGATACAACAGAAAGTAAAGATTTTTGTATGCCTTTGTTCACAGAAACCAAATATTTGTGTACCTTCCATAGAGAAAAGCAATGAACACCAAAAGTATTTTTTTTTAAAAAGCTGTACTGGCCCAAAAGACTGTCCAGACCACCTGAATATCCTTCCCTGTAGTGTTTTTAGGTGCAAATATGAAGACATAAATAACCAAACCTGTCATTTAGAAGTTGCTTTTGGATAATTCAGAATAATGTAAATATCATCACAAGGATTTTTGCATCTGTGTTTGAGGGATATTGGATTGTCTTAATCTGCGTCTGAAATTTTTTTGTCTGGCTTTGGTTTTATGGTAACTGGCCCATAAAGTTAGTTAGAAAGTGTTCATTTCTCAACTATTTTCAGAAAGAGTTTGTGTAGAATTTTTATTTCCTCCTTAAATGTTTGAAACAAACAAAAGAAAATAATAAACCCTGTGTATCAGACAGAATACTAGTCCTCCAAAGGTAGTCACGTCCTAATCCTCAGAACCTGTGAATTGTATGTTAAATGGCAAAAGGGACTTTGCAGATATGATTAAGGATATGGACGTTGAATTGGAGAGATTTCCTCAGTTATCCAGTTAGGCCCAGTATAATTATGTGAATACTTAAATGCAGAAATGCAGAGGGTCTTTCCAGGGCTGTGGCTACAGCGGAAATGTGAGGACAGAGGAAAGGTGAGAGAGATGACAAATAGCTGGCTTTTAAGATGGAGGAAGATAACATGGAACACCTTGGATTCTGGGATCTTTTAGAATCTGTAAAAGGCAAAATAACAGATTGTTCTCTAGAGACTCCAGAAAGCATTGCAGTCATTCTGTAAATTTCTTGCACGTCAAAGATAAGGAATAATTTGTCATGTATGTAGTTAAAATGATATTCCATGATTAAAGCTAGAAAGTTGGATTAGACCCAGAATTTTCCAAAGCAACAGT
Source organism: Mesoplodon bidens (assembly GCF_964165515.1). Classification (NCBI taxonomy): domain Eukaryota; kingdom Metazoa; phylum Chordata; class Mammalia; order Artiodactyla; family Ziphiidae; genus Mesoplodon; species Mesoplodon bidens. The sequence goes on from NC_138160.1 coordinate 20,566,015, forward strand.
CATTGGTAGAAGAGAGAGAATACATATTTACAGAATCCTCAAGGAGGAACCTAGTAGAAAAATAGGCAAACCAGAATGAATAGCTGGCTGAATTGTTAGAGGTCACCCAGGAACTTCAGGTTTCTTTATTCTTGTAGTTCTATAATGCCTTAGGATGTTTTATTCATTTACATGGTCAAAAACTAAAGCATTCAGGGCTTCCCTGGTGGCACAGTGGCTAAGAATCCACCTGCCAATGCAGGGGACACGGGTTCGAGCCCTGGTCCGGGAAGATCCCACATGCCACGGAGCAGCTAAGCCCGTGTGCCGCAGCTACTGAGTCTGCTCTCTAGAATCTGTGAGCCACAACTACTGAGCCCGCATGCCACAACAACTGAAACCCTGGCGCCTAGAGCCCGTGCTCTGCAACAAGAGAAGACACCACAATGAGAAGTCCGCACACTGCAGCGAAGAGTACCCCCTGCTCACCACAGCTAGAGAAGACCCACGCACAGCAACAAAGACCCAACACAGACAAAATTAAATAAATAAATTTATATTAAAAAAAAAAAACTAAAGCATTCATAATATGTCACTCCTGCAGCTTGCAAGAGGAAGGAAATAGTAAATAGAGGACAAGAAGTTTCCTTCTATGGATACGCTCAACAAAAACTGCCTATCTCATTTCTGCATACCAGTGACCAAAACACTGCTATATACAACACTGTCATTAGATGCAGAGGAGACTTGGGTTGGACCAGTGCTGTGTGGCCATGTGCTCATTTGAAACTTGTGGATCCTATTACTAAAAGGAAAACATCAGGCAAAAGTTAGGAATCTATTAAAAGTATCTGCTTCACTATACTCAAGTTTCTATGTATGTAATTGTCAATCACTCTTCAGAGAACTAACTAGTTACTGAATGGAGCTCATGCAGATTTTTGGGAAGAGTCACTGTACTTTGAAGTCAGTCAAGAGATGGCTCTTCATTTACTGTTAATCTTTACCTAAAAGACACATTTTCTTCTCTACCCAATATAAATTGGTGAAGAATGAGCAAGATTACTGCAAAGAACAGGGGTGGGGGATAGGGGAGTGCGGAAAGCATACTGCAGTCAGTATTTTATAGCAATTATTAACCTCTGTTGGTGGTAATTGTGAGAAATTTCCATGATTATCAACCTGGCAACCCTAGTTCTAGCCTTTAGAAATCCTCTTTTCCATTATCCTCAGTGGTACCTGGCTTTTCACTGTAGAAAGATCTTTCTAGTCAGTTATCCTCTTTGGCCCCATCTAAAGTGGGCACTGAAGTTTATGGACTGAACAGACTTTTCAGCCTTGTGACCATGGGCTTATATTTCTTTGGGGATACAGATCCCCTCAGAGGCTTTTGGTTTATTTGCTTCCCATAATTTCAACAGTCACAGATCACATCTGGTCACAATTCTTGAGAAGCCAGCTGAAACAGCAGGCTTGGAGTGAGCTGGGAAGACCACTACCATTAATCTCTTCTTTGTAACTGAGCTGGCTCCCACTGTCTGGCCCTTAACTGGAGGCTCTAGAAAAAGACACTGAATGTCAATCCTATCTCCTGCTGCTTGGACTTCAGAAGCCTTTGGCTTTCCCGCCACTGAGGCCCAAAGTTATCGAAATTTCAATCAATTTAAATTGTAGGCCATATGCATAGACATTTTCTTAAAGCAGAGTTGAATTCCCTTCTATCTCTGCTTGCAAATTAACTGATTTTTCCCTGATTGAATCCCTTTCTTATATCTGCCAAAAGCATCAAGAAGCACCAATACTTTCAGTTTTTTTAATCACAGGTTCAATAAGCACATGCTCTGTGTTCTACATGTGCTCCATGTCCATACATGGAGGACAGTTTTACCACCTGTATTGCCAAGATAATTGTAAACTTTCTACCCTGCATTATAAATATATTGCCTGCATGCCAGCTGCTAAGCCAGTGCCACATACTTTAGATTTTTTTGGTTATGAGAGCATCATGCTTTCAAGTATCAATTTCATGTATTCATGGCGTGTAAATTAAGACTCTGTAACAGAGTTCCAACAGAAAAATCAATATTTTACTTCTCATGTAATATTGCAGAGGATATTTGATGGTTCAGAGTGGGTAGAAAGCTCTGTTCTATAAGGACGTTTAAGTTCTTGGTAAAATACTCCCTAAGGTGTTACCCTAGTCTTCACTGCCAACTGGCATGCTATTTTTGCCTCATAGCACATAGGATAAAGGAATTGAAGGGCAAACCTCTTTTTAAGGAGGTGATATATAATCTGTGCATATCATTTCCACACATAACCTAATGGCCATGGTTCGCCACAAAACCATACCTGTTTACAAACAAAGCTAAGAAATATGCTTGCACGAACTCAGTAGTTCTATTACAATAAGGAAGAAGACTTTTGTGGAAAAATTAGCAACCTTTGCTATATATCAGAAATAATGCAATTACTGACTTTTATTGTGTTCCAGGGACTTTGTTAGATCAACATCTGCTATCAGTGTGTTACTCATTATTTTCTCTATTTATGAAATAAGCACTCTTAGTCTAATGTTATGAGTGCAATGCCCAGATTATTACATCCATCTGTGGATTCCAGAAATATAAATTCTTACACATTATTACATAAGTATTTACTGATGTATTGTGTAATTGTAGATTCTTAGAGGTAAACAATGCATTAGTGAAGAGTTACATTCAACTGATCATTTTATACATAAAACTGATTTTGAAAAGTAACATATATCTGAATTACTTCAGGAACTGTAACAAGGAAACAAGACTTTCAGAATCTAACATTCCTTTTTAAAAGGCTCTTAATTATAATGTTATATATGCACAACATACATGGAGAGCACTCACACTTGATATGCATACAGAACATTGTGAGGACCTGCAATGCACAAAACAGTAGCTGCTACCCATGAGACTATTATAAATTTAAATTAATGAAGATGAAAGAAAATTCCTCAGTCACTCTAGCCATATTTCATATGCATAGAAGCTGCAGAGGATTGGTGGCTAATATATTGGACAGCAAAGATATAGTTTCCATCATTGCAGAAAATTTTATTGCATAGTACCTGTCCAGACACTAGATAGAGTTTGGTGAATACAAATATAACCAAGGCTTACAAGAACTTGATTTGATTGATAAACTGACTAACACATTAAACTATTCTTGTGAAAAATGTCTTGGACTTCTCTGATGGTGCAGTGATTAAGAATCCGCCTGCCAATACAGGGGCCACGGGTTCGAGCCCTGGTCTGAGAAGATCCCACATGCTGCGGAGCAGCTAAGCCCGTGTGCCACAACTACTGAGTCTGCACTATAGAGCCCATGAGCCACAACTACTGAGCCTATGTGTGCAGTTACTGAAGCCAGTGTGCCTAGAGCCCATGCTCTGCAACAAAAGAAGCCACCGCAATGAGAAGCCCGCACACTGCAACAAGTAGCCCCCACTAGCTACAACTAGAGAAAGCCTGCGTGCAGCTATGAAGACCCAACACAGCCAAAATAATAATAATAATAATAATAATAATAAATAATAATAATAATAGTTACATTAGTAATATTAGTAATATGTCACTAATTAGTAATATAGTGATATTAGAAATATAGTGATAATATTATTTATTATCACTCTAAGTTTCTGGACTAACTTGGTATAGAAAAATATGCCTTTGTGGTAGTTTTTATTTTTTTTTTCATCAAAAACACAGTGAAGAGATTGGTTCAAGATGGCAGAGAAGGACATGCACTCACTCGCTCTTGTGAGAGCACCAGACTCACAGCTAACTGCTGAACAATCATCAACATGAAGACACTGGAGCTCACCAAAAAAGATACCCCACATACAAAGAAAAAGGAGAAGCCACAATGAGACAGAAGAGGGGCACAATCACAATAAAATCAAATCCCATAACTGCTCTGTGGGTGACTCACAAACTTTGAACAATTATACCACAGAAGTCCACCCACTGGGGTGAAGGTTCTGAGCCCCACGTCAGGCTTCCAACATGGGGGTCCAGCAACGGGAGGATGAATTCCCAGAGAATCAGACTTTGAAGGTTAGCGGGATTTGATTACAGGAATTCAGCAGGACTGGGGGAAACAGAGACTCCACTCTTGGAGGGCACACACAAAGTAGTGCGCACATCGGGACCCCGGGGGAAGGAGTAGTGACCACAGAGAAGACTGAAACAGACCTACCTCCTATTGTTGGAGGGTCTCCTGCAGAGGCAGGGAGCAGCTGAGGCTCACTGTGGGGACAAGGGTATTGGCAGCAGAAGTTCTGGGAAGTACTCCTTGGCATGAGCCCTCCTGGAGTCTGCCATTTACCCCACCAAAGAGCCTGTAGCCTCCAGTGCTAGGTTGCCTCAGGCCAAACAACAACAGGGAGGGAACCCAGCCCCACCCATCATCAGACAAGTGTATTAAAGTTTTACTGAGCTCTGACCACCAGAGCAACACCCAGCTCTACCCACCACCAGTCTGTCGCATCAGGAAGCTTGCACAAGCCTCTTAGATAGCCTCACCCACCAGAGGACACACAGAAGAAGCAAGAAGAATTACAGTCTTGCAGCCTGTGGAATGAAAACCACATTCACAGAAAGATAGACAAAATGAAAAGGGAGAGGACTATGTACCAGACGAAGGAACGAGATAAAACCCCAGAAAAACAATTGAAGCTAGGCAACCTTCCAGGAAAAGAATTCAGAATAACGATAGTGAAGATGATCCAGGACCTCAGGAAAAGAATGGAGGCAAAGGTTGAGAACATGCAATAAATCTTTAACAAAAACCTAGAAGAATTAAAGAGCAAACACCTAGAAGAATTAAAGAGCAAACAAACAGAGATGAACAATACAATAACTGAAATGAAAAGTACACTAGAAGGAATCAACAGCAGAATAAGTGAAGCAGAAGAATGGATTAAGTGACCTGGAAGACAGAATGGTGGAAATCACTGCCATGGAACATGATAAAGAAAAAAGAATGAAAAGAAATGAAGAGAGCCTAAGATACCTCTGGGACAACATGAAATGCACCAACATTTGCATTATAGTGGTCCCAAAAGGAGAAGAGAGAGAGAAAGGACCCAAGAAGATATTTCAAGAGATTGTAGTCAAAAACTTCCCTAACATGGGAAAGGAAATAGCCACCCAAGTCCAGGAAGTGCAGAGAGTGCCAGGCAGGACAAACCCAAGTAGAAACATGCCAAGATATATAGTAATCAAAGTGACAAAAATTAAAGACAAAGAAAAATTATTAAAAGCAACAAGGCAAAAATGACAAATAACATACAAGGGAACTTCCATAAGGTTAACAACTGATTTCTCAGCAGAAACTCTACAGGCCAGAGAAACTCTACAGGCACGATATATTTAAAGTGATGAAAGGGAAGAACCTAAAACCAGGATTACCCAGCAAGGATCTCATTCAGATTCAACAGAGAAATCAAAAGCTTTACAGACAAGCAAACTAAGAGAATTCAGCACCACCAAACCAGCTCTACAACAAATGCTAAAGGAACTTCTCTAAGTGGGAAACACAAGAGAAGAAAAAGACGTACAAAAACGAACCCAGAACAATTAAGAAAATGGTAATAGGAACATACATATCAATAAATACCTTAAATATGAATGGATTAAATGCTCCAACCAAAGACACAGGCTTGCTGAATGGATACAAAAACAAGACTCATATATGTGCTGTCTACAAGAGACCCACTTCAGACCTAGGGACACATACAGACTGAAAGTGAGGGGATGGAAAGATATTCCATGCAAATGGAAATCAAAAGAAAGCTGGAGTAGCAATACTCATATCAGATAAAATAGACTTTAAAATAAAGAATGTTACAAGAGACAAGGAAGGACACTACATAAAGATCAAGGGATCAATCCAAGAAGAAGATATAACAGTTATAAATATATATGCACCCAACATAGGAGCCCCTCAATACATAAGGCAAATGCTAACAGCTCTAAAAGAGGAAATGGACAGTAACACAATAATAGTGGGGGACTTTAACACCTCACTTACACCAATGGACAGATCATCCAGACAGAAAATTAATACGGAAACACAAGCTTTAATTGACACAATAGACCAGATAGATTTAATTGATATTTATAGGACATTCCATTTGAAAACAGCAGATTACACTTTCTCTTCAAGTGCACATGGAACATTCTCCAGTATAGATCATATCTTGGGTCACAAATCAAGCCTTGGTAAATTCAAGAAAATTGAAATAATGTCAAGCATCTTTTCCAACCATGACACTATGAGATTAGAAATCAGTTATAGGAAAAAAACATAAAAAATGCAAAGGCATGGAGGCTAAACAACACGTTACTAAATAACCAAGAGATCACTGAAGAAATCAAACAGGAAATAAAAAAATACTGAGAGACAAATGACGATGAAAACACAATGATCCAAAACCTATGGGATGCAGCAAAGGAGTTCCAAGAGGGAAGTTTATAGCAATACAGTACTACCTCCAGAAACAAGAAAAATCTCAAACAATGTAACCTTACACCCAAAGGAACTAAAGAAGAATAAACAAAACCCAGAGTTAGTAGAAGGAACAAAATCATAAAGGTCAGAGCAGAAATAAATGAAACAAAAACAGTAATAAAGATCAATAGAGACCCCGGAGGAAGATGGCGGAAGAGTAAGATGCGGAGATCACTTTCCTCCCCACAGATACATCAGAAATTCTTCTACACGTGGAACAACTCCTACAGAACACCTACTGAACGCTGACAGAAGACCTCAGACCCCCCAAAAGGCAAGAAACTCCCCACATACCTGGGTAGGGCAAAAGAAAAAAGAATAAACAGAGACAAAAGGATAGGGACGGGACCTGCACCAGTGGGAGGGAGCCGTGAAGGAGGAAAGGTTTCCACACACTACAAGCCCCTTCGCGGGCGGAGACTGCAGGTGGCGGAGGGGGAAAGCTTCGGAGTAGCGGAGGAGAGCACAGCAACAGGGGTGTGGAGGGCAAAGCGGAGAGATTCCGGCACAGAGGACCGGTGCCCTCAGGCACACACCAGCCCGAGAGGCTTGTCTGCTTGGCCGCGGGGGCGGGCAGGACTGGGAGCTGAGGCTCGGGTATCGGCTTTCAGTTGGAGCGCAGGGAGAGGACTGGGGCTGGCGACAGGAAGAGAGCCTGAAGGGGTTAGTGCACCACGGCTAGCCCAGAGGGAGTCCGGGGAAAGGGTCTGCAGCTGCTGAAGAGGCAAGACACTTTTTCTTCCCTTTTGTTTCCTGGTGCGCGAGGAGAGGGCATTAAGAGGGCTGTTTGGGGAAGCGCCGGAGATAGGCGCGAGCCGTGGCTAAAGGCGCGGACCCCGGAGATGGGCGTGGGACGCTGGGGCTGCTGCTGCCGCCGCCGCGGGGCCTGTGTGCGAGTGCGGGTCACTGTCCGCCCCGCCTTCCGGGGGGTCTGTGCACCCTGCCACTGCCAGGGTCCCGGGACCCGGGGACGGCTTTCCCGGGAAAGCGCACGGAGCGCCTCGGTCTGGTGCAATGTCATGCCGGCCTCTGCTGCCACAGGCCCGCCCCACTCTGCGCGCCCCTCCCTCCCCTCTGCCTGAGTGAGCCAGAGCCCCCGAATCAGCGGCTCCTTTAAACTCGTCCTGTCTGAGCGCAGAACGGACGCCCTCCGGCGACCTACGCGCAGAGGCGGGACCAGGTCCAAGGCTGAGACCCGGGAGCTGTGAGAGCAGAGACAGGGAAATCTCTCTGCAGCCTCGGAGGCAGCGGATTAAAGCTCCACGGTCCACTTGATGTGCCCTGCGTCTGTGGAGTGCATGAATGGATAGCGAATCATCCCAAATTGAGGAAGTGGACTTCGAGGACAAGATTTAAGACTTTCCCCCCTTTTCCTCTTTTTACAACAAATTATCCCAAATTAAGGAGGTGGACCTAGAGAGGAAGATTTCAGACTTCTCGCCCTCTTCCTCTTTTTACAACGAATTATCCCAAATTGAGGAGGTGGACTTGGAGAGCAAGATTTTTTATTTTTCCCCCTGCTCTCTTTTTGTGAATGTGTATGTGTATACTTCTGTGTAAGATTCTCTCTGTATAGCTTTGCTTCCACCATATGTCCCAGGGTTCTATCTGTCCATTGCTTTTTCAATAATTACTTTTTAATTTTAATAATGCTACTATATTTCATAACTTTATTCTATTTTACTTAACCTGCTCTTTCTTTTTTTCCTACCTTCGCTTCCTCCCTCTCTCCCTCCGCCCCTCCTTTCCTTCTTTCTCTCTTTCTTTCCTTCCTCCCTCCCTCCCACCCTTCTTTCTTTCACTTTCTTTTTCTTTCCTTCCTCCCTCCCTCCCTCCTGTCTTTCATTCTTTCTTTCCTTCTTTCCTTCCTCCCTCCCTCCCGCCCTTCTTCCATTCACTCTTCCTTTTTCTTTCATTCCTCCCTCCCTCCCTCCTTTCTTTCTTTCCAGCCTTCGGCCCTCCCTCCGTCCTTTCTTTCTTCCTTCCTTTTTTTCGTTCATTCTTCCTTTCTTTCTCTCTTTCTTTCTTCTACTAACTCTTTCTTTCTACTTTTTCTCCCTGTTATTCTGAGCCAGGTAGATGAAAGGCTCTTGGTGCTGCAGCCAGGAGTCAGTGCTGTGCCTCTGAAGTGGGAGAGCCAACGTCAGGACACGGGTCCACAAGAGACCTCCCAGCTCCACACAATATCAAGCAGCGAAAATCTCCCAGAGATCTCCATCTCAACACCAGCACCCACCTTCAGTCAACGACCAGCAAACTACAGTGCTGGTCACCCTATGCCAAGCAACTAGCAAGGCAGGAACACAACCCCACCCATTAGCAGAGAGGCTGCCTAAAAACATAATAAGGCCACAGGCACCCCAAAACACACCACCAGACGTGGACCTGTCCACCAGAAAGACAAGATCGAGCCTCAACCACCAGAGCACAGGCACTAGTCCCCCCCATCAGGAAGCCTACACAACCTACTGAAACAACCTCAGCCACTGGGGAGAGACACCAAAAACAACGGGAACTACGAATCTGCAGCCTGCAAAAAGGAGACCCCAAACACAGTAAGATAAGCAAAATGAGAAGACAGAAAAACACACAGCAGGTGAAGGAGCAAGATAAAAACCTACCAGACCTAACAAATGAAGCGGTAATAGGCAGTCTACCTGAAAAATAATTCAGAATAATGATAGTAAAGATGATCCAAGATTCTATTTCCAAGATCCAAAATCTTGGAAATAGAATAGACAAAATGCAAGAAACAGTTAACAAGGACCTAGAAGAACTAAAGATGAATCAAGCATCGATTAAAAACACAATACATGAAATAAAAAATACTCTAGATGGGATCAATAGCAGAATAACTGAGGCAGAAGAACGGATAAGTGAGGTGGAAGATAAAATAGCTGATGCAGAGCAAAATAAAGAAAAAAGAATGAAAAGAACAGAGAACAGTCTCAGAGACCTCTGGGACAACATTAAATGCACCAACATTCGAATTATAGGGGTTCCAGAAGAAGAAGAGAAAAAGAAAGGGACTGAGAAAATATTTGAAGAGATTATAGTTGAAAACTTCCCTAATATGGGAAAGGAAATAGTTAATCAAGTCCAGGAGGCACAGAGAGTCCCATACAGAATAAATCCAAGGAGAAATACGCCAAGACACATATTAATCAAACTGTCAAAAATTAAACACAAAGAAATATTAAAAGCAGCAAGGGAAAAACAACAAATAACACACAAGGGAATCCCCATCAGGTTAACAGCTGATCTCTCAGGAGAAACTCTACAAGCCAGAAGGGAGTGGCAGGACATAATCAAAGTGATGAAGGAGAGAAACCTGCAACCAAGATTACTCTACCCAGCAAGGATCACATTCAGATTTGATGGAGAAATTAAAACCTTTATAGACAAGCAAAAGCTGAGAGAGTTCAGCACCACCAAACCAGCTTTACAACAAATGCTAAAGGAACTTCTCTAGGCAAGAAACACAACAGAAGGAATATACCTACAATAACGAACCCAAAGCAATTAAGGAAATGGGAATAGGAGCATACATGTCAATAATTACCTTAAATGTAAATGGACTAAATGCTCCCACCAAAAGACACAGATTGGCTGAATGGATGCAAAAACAAGACCCATATATATGCTGTCTACAAGAGACCCAGCTCAGACCTAGAGACACATACAGACTGAAAGTAAGGGGATGGAAAAAGATATTCCATGCAAATGGAAATCAAAAGAAAGCTGGAGTAGCAATTCTTATATCAGACAAAATAGACTTTAAAATAAAGACTATTAGAAGAGACAAAGAAGGACACTACATAATGATAAAGGGATCGACCCAAGAAGAAGATATAACAATTGTAAATATTTATGTACCCAACATAGGAGCACCTCAATACATAAGGCAAATACTAACAGCCATAAAAGGGGAAATCAACAGTAACACATTCATAGTAGGGGACTTTAACACCCCACTTTCACCAATGGACAGATCATCCAAAATGAAAATAAATAAGGAAACACAAGCTTTAAATGATACATTAAACAAGATGGACTTAGTTGATATTTATAGGACATTCCATCCAAAAACAACAGAATACACATTTTTCTCAAGTGCTCATGGAACATTCTCCAGGATAGATCATATCTTGGGTCACAAATCAAGCCTTGGTAAATTTAAGAAAATTGAAATTGTATCAAGTATCTTTTCCGACCACAATGCTATGAGACTAGACATCAATTACAGGAAAAGATCTGTAAAAAAAAAAACACATGGAGTCTAAACAATACACTACTCAGTAACGAAGTGATCACTGAAGAAATCAAAGAGGAAATTAAAAAATACCTAGAAACAAATGACAATGGAGACACGACGACCCAAAACCTATGGGACGCAGCAAAAGCAGTTCTAAGCGGGAAGTTTATAGCAATACAATCCCACCTTAAGAAACAGGAAACATCTCGAGTAAACAACCTGACCCTGCACCTAAAGCAATTAGAGAAAGAAGAACAAAAAGCCCCCAAACCTAGCAGAAGGAAAGAAATCATAAAGATCAGATCAGAAATAAATGAAAAAGAAGGAAACAATAGCAAAGATCAATAAAACTAAAAGCTGGTTTTTTGAGAAGATAAACAAAATTGACCAACCATTAGCCAGACTCATCAAGAAAACAAGGGAGAAGACTCAAATCAATAGAATTAGAAATGAAAAAGGAGAAGTAACAACTGACACTGCAGAAATACAAAAGATCATGAGAGATTACTACAAGCAACTCTATGCCAATAAAATGGACAACCTGGAAGAAATGGACAAATTCTTAGAAATGCACAACCTGCCAAGACTGAATCAGGAAGAATAGGAAATATGAATATACCAATCACAAGCACTGAAATTGAAACTGTGATTAAAAATCTTCAAACAAAAGCCGAGGACCAGATGGCTTCACAGGCGAATTCTATGAAACATTTAGAGAAGAGCTAACACCCATCCTTCTCAAACTCTTCCAAACAATTTCAGGGGAAGGAACACTCCCAAACTCATTCTACGAGGCCACCATCACCTTGATACCAAAACCAGACAAGGATGTCACAAAGAAAAAAAAGTACAGGCCAATATCACTGATGAACATAGATGCAAAAATCCTCAACAAAATAGTAGCAAACAGAATCCACTAGCACATTAAAAGGATCATACACCATGATCAAGTGGGGTTTATTCCAGGAATGCAAGGATTCTTCAATATACGCAAATCAATCAATGTGATACACCATATTAACAAGTTGAAGGAGAAAAACCATATGATCATCCCAATAGATGCAGAGAAAGCTTTCGACAAAATTCAACACCCATTTATGATAAAAACCCTGCAGAAAGTAGGCATAGAGGGATCTTTCCTCAACATAATAAAGGCCATATATAACAAACCCACAGCCAACATTGTCCTCAATGGTGAAAAACTGAAACCATTTCCACTAAGATCAGGAACAAGACAAGGCTGCCCACTCTCACCACTCTTATTCAACCTAGTTTTGGAAGTTTTAGCCACAGCAATCATAGAAGAAAAGTAAATAAAAGAATCCAAATTGGAAAAGAAGAAGTAAAGCTGTCACTGTTTGAAAATGACATGATACTATACATAGAGAGTCCTAAAGATGCTACCAGAAAACTACTAGAGCTAATCAATGGATTTGTTAAAGTAGCAGGATACAAAATTAATGCACAGAAATCTCTGGCATTCCTGTACACTAATGATGAAAAATCTGAAAATGAAATCAAGAAAACACTCACATTTACCATTGCAACAAAAAGAATAAAATATCTAGGAATAAACCTACCTAAGGACACAAAAGACCTGTGTGCAGAAAATTCTAAGACACTGATGAAAGAAATTTAAGAGGATACAAATAGATGGAGAGATATACCATGCTTCTGGATTGGAAGAATCAATATTGTGAAAATGACTTTACTACCCAAAGCAATCTACAGATTCAATGCAATCCCTATCAAACTACCACTGGCATTTTTCACAGAACTAGAACAAAATATTTCAAAATTTGTTTGGAAAAACAAAAGACCCCGAATAGCCAAAGCAATCTTGAGAACGAAAAATGGAGCTGGAGGAATCAGGCTCCCTGACTTCAGACTATACTACAAAGCTACAGTAATCAAGACAGTGTGGTACTGGCACAAAAACCAGAAGATAGATCAATGGATCAGGATAGAAAGCCCAGAGAGAAACCCACGCACATATGGTCAACTTATCTTTGATAAAGGAGGCAGGAACGTACAGTGAGAAAGGACAGTCTCTTCAATAAGTGGTGCTGGGAAAACTGGACAGGAACATGTAAAAGTATGAGATTAGATCATTCCCTAACACCATACACAAAAATAGGCTCAAAATGGATTAAAGACCTAAATGTAAGGCCAAAAACTCTCAAACTCTTAGAGGAAAACATAGGCAGAACACTCTAGGACATAGATCACAGCAAGATCCTTTTGGACCCAAAAGGATCTCTTTTCTCCTAGAGAAATGGAAATAAAAACAAAGATAAACAAATGGGACCTAATGAAACTTCAAAGCTTTTGCACAGCAAAGGAAACCATAAACAAGACCAAAAGACAACCCTCAGAATGGGAGACAATATTTACAAATGAAGCAACTGACAAAGGATTAATCTCCAGAATTTATAAGCAGTTCAATGCAGCTCAGTAGCAAAAAAACAAAGAACCCAATCCAAAAATGGGCAGAAGACTTAAATAGGCATTTCTCCAAAGAAGATATACAGACTGCCAACAAACACATGAAAGAATGCTCAACATCATTAATCATTAGAGAAATGCAAATCAAAACTACAATGAGATATCATCTCACACCAGTCAGGATGGCCATCATTAAGAAATCTAGAAACAATAAATGCTGGAGAGGGTGTGGAGAAAAGGGAACCCTCTTGCACTGCTGGTGGGAATGTGAATTGGTACAGCCACTATGGAGAACAGTATGGAGGTTCCTTAAAAAACTAAAAATAGAACTACCATATGACCCAGCAATCCCACTACTAGGCATATACCCTGAGAAAACCATAATTCAAAAAGAGACATGTACCCAAAATGTTCATTGCAGCTCTATTCACAATAGCCCAGAGATGGAAACAACCTAAGTGTCCATCATCGGATGAATGGATAAAGAAGATGTGGCACATATATACAATGGAATATTCCTCAGCCATAAAAAGAAACGAAACTGAGCTATTTGTAATGAGGTGGATAGACCTAGAGTCTGTCATACAGAGTGAAGTAAGTCAGAAAGAGAAAGACAAATACCGTATGCTAACACATATATATGGAATTTAAAAAAAATGTCATGAAGAACTTAGGGGTAAAACGGGAATAAAGACACAGACCTACTTGAGAATGGACTGGAGGATATGGGGAGGGGGAAGGGTAAGCTGTGACAAAGCAAGAGAGAGGCATGGACATATATACAGTACCAAACGTAAGGTAGGTTGATAGTGGGAAGCAGCCGCATAGCACAGGGAGATCAGCTCAGTGCTTTGTGACCGCCTGGAGGGGTGGGATGGGGAGGGTGGGAGGGAGGAAGATGCATGAGGGAAGGGATGTGGGAACAGATGTATATGTATGACTGATTCACTTTGTTATAAAGCAGAAACTAATAAAAAATAAAAAAAAAGACACATGCACCCCAATGTTCATTTCAGCACTATTTACAATAGCCAGGTCATTAAAGCAACCTAAATACCCATCGACAGACAGGTGGATAAAGAAGTGGTGGTACATATATACAATGGAATATTACTCAGCCATAAAAAGGAATGAAATTGGGTCATTTGTAGAGATGTGGATGGATCTAGAGACTGTCATACAGAGTGAAGTAAGTCAGAAAGAGAAAAACGAATATCGCATATTAAAGCATATATGTGGAACCTAGAAAAATCGTACATATGAACCAGTTTGCAGGGCAGAAATTGAGGACACAGATGTAGAGAACAGACGTATGGACACCAAGGGGGGAAAGCGGCGTGCGGGTGGGGGTGGGGGTGTGATGAATTGGGAGATTGGGATTGACATGTAAACACTGATGTGTATAAAATTGATGACTAATAAGAACCTGCTGTATAAAAAAATAAAAAAAAATCAAGAAATAAATAAAATGAGACTAAAAAAAAAAGATCAATAAAACTAAAAGCTGATTCTTTGAGAAGATAAAAAAGATTGATAAACCTTTAGCCACACTCATCAAGAAAAAGAGGGAGAGGTCTCAAAACAATAAAATTAGAAATGAAAAAGGAGAAGTTACAATGGACACAGCAGAAGTACAAAGCATCATAAGAGACTACTACAAGTGACTCTATGCCAATAAAGTGGACAACCTGGAATCAGTGGACAAATTCTTAGAAAGGTATAACCTTCCAAGACTGAACCAGCAGGAAATAGAAAATATGAACAGACCAATCACAAGTAATAAAATTGAAACTGTGATTAAAAATCCTCCAACAAATAAAAGTACAGGACCAGATGGTTTCACAGGTGAATTCTATCAAACATTTAGAGAAGAGCTAATCCCCAGCCTTCTCAAACTCTTCCCAAAAATTACAGAGTAAGGAACACTCCCAGACTCATTCTACGAGGCCACCATCACCCTGATACCAAAACCAGGCAAAGGTACTGCAAAAAAAAAGAAAAATTACAGACCAATATCACTGATGAATATAGATGCAAAAATCCTCAACAAAATACTAGCAAACAGAATCCAGCAACACATTAAAAGGACCATACACCATGGTCAAGTGGGATTTATCCCAGGGATGCAAGAATTCTTCAATATATGCAAATCAATCAGTGTGATACACCGTATTAACAAATTGAAGAATAAAAACCATATGATCGGGCTTCCCTGGTGGCGCAGTGGTTCGGAATCTGCCTGCCAATGCAGGGGACACGGGTTCGAGCCCTGGTCCAGGAGGATTCCACATGCCATGGAGCAATGCAGCCCACGTGTCACAACTACTGAGTATGCACTCTAGAGCCCACAAGCCGCAACTGCTGAGCCCACACACCACAACTACTGAAGGCCACTTACCTAGAGCCCATGCTCTGTGACAGGAGAGGCCACCGCAATGGGAGACCCGTGCATCGCAACGAAGAGTGACCCCCGCTTTTCACAACTAGGGAAAGCCTCCGTACGGCTACAAAGACCCAACATAGCCAAAAATAAAATAAATAAATTTATTTAAAAATATGTATATATGATCATCTCAATAGATGTAGAAAAAGCTTTTAACAAAATTCAACACCCATTTATGATAAAAACTCTCCAGAACGTGGGCATAGAGGGAACCTACCTCAACATAATAAAGGCCATATATGACAAACCCACAGCAAATGTCATTCTCAATGGTGAATAACTTGAAGCATTTCCTCTAAGATCAGGAACAAGAGAAGGATGTCCACTCTCGCCACTATTATTCAACATAGTTTTGGACGTCCTAGCCATTTGGAAGTCCTAATTTGAATGATTTTTATAATAATTGGGTTTATATCCTCAGATTAAATTACTTTAAGGTGTAATAATTCCTTCTAAAATATCTTTGTTTTTATTCAGTGTTCTGACAGATTTGCAGAGATCATTTATAATCAGCATTTCATATTTATGTGTTTGAAGACTTCTTTCTCACCCTCCTTTTTTCTTTAACATTTTATCAATTAGTGCTATAATTCATTTTCAAGACAGTTTTCATAAAAATATATATTTGGCTTTATTTTCTTTATTTTTATATGTGAAAAAATTTTCTTTTTTCTTAACAATAGGTGCAATATGACTGGTATTATTAAATTATTTATGGTTCCTCTTAAAACTATGTTTCATTTATTTTTTGAGTGGAGCATTGAGATTTGTAGAAAAGAATAAAGTCAACTATTTTTTTTTCCTTTGAGGAAAACCATTTTCTTCCTTATTATACGTTTGATATTTTCTGAAATAAAATAATTTTTAATGTAACTGAGTCCAATCTTTGTACATTTGAGAATGATTAATTCCACTATTTATTTGATTATTGCTTCTATTTGTTTTTTTTTAATGTTTCAGCTTCTGAAAACTTCCATATCTGAGTTGGATTTAATTTTCTGAATATGTCTTTGTATATCCATGTCACTTTTTAATGTACTTTTTTTATTCTACTGTGGTCTTAAAAATGATTACTCAAAATAACCCCTATGTAGTATCACAGTTTTTTGCAATATCAATTATGATCTTTACATACTGAAGAGAAAACTTGTTTTATTTTAGTTTTGCTACACAATATTAGAAAAACTCTCCTCTCCACCCCTGAAGCTAGAAGAAGGGTAGCCTATGACTGTTTTCCATACCGTGAGATTAAAGCAAGGGCATATAGAAAAAAGGCAGAGGTGAGACTAAGTGAGCATATGGAATGAGAATAAGGCGCTGGTCTCACCACCTGATCAGCAGCACTTTGGTGCCTGTGTCTGCTCTTCTAGCCTTCCTTGCATTTTACCGTTGATGATCCTATTTTCCATCATTTTCTTCAGGACTGTGTTTTTTGTTTTTTTTTTTCAATATATTCTTCCAATGAAATATTTCCTGATTGTCAACCATAGCTGCTGTTTGCAACAAAGATTCTGATTAATATACTTTGTGTGCTATCTGACATTATTTTTCTTTTTAAAAGTTATTTATTTCTATCCCTACATTCAAATGTGTCTATTCTCTATCATAATTTTTTTCAGGAAGACACAGAACTCTTTTATATTTCTGGGTAGAACCAGGAGATTTCATTTCTATTTTTTATGTATTTGTCAAACTCTGGCATATACTATATGCTCAGAAAATACTTTCTCTTTTAAAGGAAGAATTCAAGGGAAAACTGTGAGAATAGAAAGTTCAACAAGAAAGAAAAACAACATACTTTAAAATAATGATTTTGATAGCAAAATATTTATCCAAAATAATAATAGCCACTGAAAACCTCTTTATTTTGCTAAAAAAAGTTTAAAAACCTTCTTCTAAGGTAATCTCTCTTATGTTTTTACCAGAGAAGTATTTTAAGTTTTCTTTAGCTATTTTGTCTTCTAAGTGACAAGAACTATCTGACTTCCTTTGCCTCCTATGAACAGAGTTTATTCATCTATCCAAAGTCTCTGCTAAATGAAAATGACAATTATTTTTGTTTTTCTTAAATTCACAATCTCCTCTTTGTTTGTTTGTTTTATCAGTTTTTCCCCATAGTCTATTGGAAAAACAATGGTCATTGAAAAAATGAATGACTGACCTATTTTTATGCATCCAGGTTGTTAATTTCACTTGCTTCTTAATTTATCTGTGCATGAATAATCACTCAAACAGAAGCTGTTGTTTCCTGCACAGGGATTTCTTTTTATAGCGCTTCTCCATCATACCTGCAGAGTATCTATATCTTAACTATCCAGTATAGTTAACGTGCACATTTTAAGCAAACAGAATGTATCAAAGTAAGGTCACCAAAAACATCTACTAAAAAGTTCATAGGTGATAATCTAACCCCTAGAAAACAGTACTGAGACTGCTGAAGCAAAGACGGAACAGGACACAGAGAGAAAGACATTAACTCCCTCCAGACAGAAGTCAGGAGCAGAAAATGGGAGCTAGTGATTTGGAAGGCCTGGTGATGTGAAGGTAACTGCATAGAAATCCAGAAGATTGTCACTGACCTTACTAACACTGCCCAGTAATAAAACAAAGGCAAGTGACATAAACAAGGAAATATAAATTATTGTATAGCTATATTATACATTTACAAATCAGAAATTTTTGCATACCATTTTAAATTTGTATGTAAACAAAAAAGTTTGAATTTTGGAGTTAATTATAATTGTATAAAATAAATATGATCTTGATTATTTTAGTGCTGGAAGAGAATTATATACCAAGGCTATTTAAACATAGTAAATAAATTTTAGGTGGTGTGGCAGTTATCCAAGTAAAAATTCAGTGAGCCATACTAGATAAAATATATACGTTCAATGGCAATTCATAATCACAGTTAAAATTTCCCATAAATTGCCAAAGAAACCTTCTGTATAATATCCACTCTGTGCCTGTTTCACAGATGACCTGGATTTCTTCAAGATGAATTCTGTATATGAACTATCACAATCAAAATGATGTGCTGTGTCATTGGTTTGGACTGAATGTTCGTATCCTGCCCCAGCCCCAGCCCCAAATTCACACATCGAAACCTTAAACCCCGGTGTGGTGATATTTTAAAGAAGGATTTCTAAAGAAGTAATTAAGGTTTAATAAGGCAGTAAGAGTGGGGCCCTGATCCAATAGAATTTGTGTCCTTATAAGAAGCAATAACAAAAGAGCTCATTTTGTCTCTGTACCTGAATGTGCCAGGAAAAGCCATGTGGGGATACAGCTAAAAGGCAGCCATATGTAAGCTAGGGAAGACAGCACTCATCAGAAATCAACTATGCTGTCACCCTGATCTCAGACTTCCAGCTTCCAGAACTGTGAGAAAATACATTTCTGTTGTTTGAGCAACCCAGTCTGTGGTATTTTGTTATGGCAACCTAAGATGACTAAGACAGGCATTTATGGTATTCTCTCTAAAGAAAAAATATAATATCATCTAAGCTAGGTGATATTAACAGCATGGGTCTCTTTAACAATCAAATACATGAAGAAACAGTACGGAATAATGCAAACATTACTGAAGTTCTTAAATTTAGATGTGGAGGGAAAATAAACATTTCTTATGTGCTGTCTGCAGTCTCCCACTGTAAATCACAATAAATCCATAGAAGCTGCTAATATATACACCTTAAATACCCAACTGATTGCTATTCTAGTAAATAATTCACATATTGAAATAGTTTTCTACACTATTTGCATATGTCCATGAAACACGAGAAAGATTTGAAGATAACATTTCCTTATGCTTAAGATAATTTGGGCATGGCTATGCATATTTCATTTAATTCCTCTGCCAGTTCATCTGCAATATGATGCAAAAGTTCTAGGAAAATTACATTCTCATATATTTGTTAAAAAAAGTAATGGTAGGCTCAAAATGGAGTCGCTTGTGCTAAGCGCCATGTCAGCAAATCAAGACTTAATTCCTAATCAAATTGTAGTTATAACCTCCCCCAGGAATGTAGTCTTAACCAGTTGGTCTGGAATTTTCTGGTCAGCACCAGTGAGGTAATCTGCCACATAGGCCCTTTCTACCCGCAAAGGATGATGAGGTAATCTACTTTCTCCTTTTCCCTTCCCCCTCCTGCCTATAAAAATCTTACATTTTGTACAATTCCTTGGAGCTCCTCTCTCCTTGCTAGTTGGGATGCTGCCTGATTCATGAATCATTAAATAAAGCCAATTGAATCTTCAGATTAACTCAGTTGAATTTTGTTTTTTAATAATCTACATTATTGAATATATAGTTAGTTATTCTCTGAGAACCAATTTCCAGTATATAACTCCTCTTCTTTCCTGGCAAGGACTCAGCCAGTGAAAAGCCATGGGCCCTTCGTTTACTATGGCACTTCCAACTTCCTTTTCTCTATATATAAAAGTGTTCTTCTCTTGCCCTGCAGGGACTTGCACATGGCTTGCTGTAGTTGCAGACCCAGAATTACAATTCACTGCTGATCCAAATAATCCCATCTTTGCTGGAGAAATATCTGGCAGTCTGTTTATTTCAGATAAAAACCCCACACGCATCTAAACAGTTCTCAGGACACCAGCTGGTGTCCTACAGTTCAACTCAATTCTGACACTATCCACCCTGAGATACCATCAGATTCCATGGTTTGAGGGCTCAGTTCTACCAGACCCCTCACCCTCACTTCAGACACAGTAAGCCTAGGATATCACATTTTACTTATTAGATACCAGTTAATTATAAAAGGATATAACTCAGGAACAGCCAGAAGAAAGAAATGAATAGGGCAAGCTATGGGGAAAGGATTCAGAGCTTCCATGCCCTCTTCAAGCACGCCACTCTCTCCAAATCTTCACATGTTCACCAAACCAGAAGCTCTCCTAACCCGGTTATTTTGGGGTTTACAGAGGCTTCATTACATAGGTGTGACTGAGTCTATCATTGGTCATTGGAGATCAGTTCAACCTCCAGTCCCTCTTTTCTCTCCTGAGATGGGGATGGGAATGGGCTGAAAGTTTCAACTCTCTAATGACATAGATGATTTTCCTCGTAACCAGACCACAATCTGAGGTAAGGTCCCAAAGTCCCCTCACTAATGTAACAAAAGACACCTTTGTTGCTCTCTCACTTAAGAAATTCCCAGGAATTTGGGAGCTCTGTGCTAGAAAGGGGGTAAACACCAAATATATATTTCTTATAAATCACAATATCAAAATAGTCATCTTAAAAATCCAGAAATGTAAAAAAAAATTGCTTCAGGAAACTCCATAAGTTTCATGAATTTAATGAATTTTAATCCAGATTAGCTTTGAAATAATCACATAATATTCTGGTATCTGTGATTAAGTTTCTAATGCTACATGAAGGACAATGCCAAAAAAACTTAGTTTTGTGACTAATGGTATTCTCTATCTTAGCTTTACAATAATGGAATCTTGAATGCTAAGCAATTGCTCTATTTTGATAATGTAATATGAATCGGATTATTGAATTATATCTGTACCCTTTTGAACATTCAAAACTAATCACAGTAATCCAAGTTTGAGCTGTTTATTTTTCCACTAGAATATAATGAAGTCAAGGTGATAGGAAAAGTTGTCTATACTGCTTAGTATTTCTTCTTCCACTCCATCCTCCAGTGTAAAAATATTTATTTCTGACTTTACAAATCTTGAAATTCAGTGTATGGTTATATAGAATATTAGTCTTCAAACTATAAAACAAGAGCTGTAATAGTATTGTCCTGTTTTATGAGGAAATAATTTGATTCCAACTAAATGAAAATAAAGGCAAGATAATAAAACTAAGGATAAATGCTCAGAAAAATAATTATATGTATTATTTTACCCTCCTTACTAGGGATATTCTTTTCTGGAAGGAGCTTCTAAAGAAATAGGACTTGATGAGAACAAAAAGGGTGTATGCATAATTTTTAAATATAATTAGGAAATATCTCCTTGACAAAAATGGTCATTCCTTGACTTCCAAAGGAACTTCTCTATCTCCAGGGTCTGTAAGGCCAGTCTCAACTGCCTCTTTTGTCCTTTTAGCCTCAACCTTTGCCTCAACTCCAAAGAAATGCCTGACTAGCAGAGGTTAGGGAGGAGAATAAATTTACATTCTATTCTCAGTTTAATAAACTCAGCAATTCTAATCACAGCTTCCCTGTTTGTTGCTTATCCTTCGGTTTTAGAACACAATATAACCATCGCTTCTCTGAGCTAGTCTTATGGCAGATATAGTGATTACAGCACAATATTATATTCTTAAAACTCTTTGATAAAACATTGGGGGGATAAAAAAGCAAGCTTATATTTCTAGGAGGTGTGAGAATGGAGATAGAGTTTATGAAAATAAATATTTACTATATTAAAATGCAATAAATGCTGTAGAGAAAAATAAAGCAGAGGGTAGAATAAAGGTTTCTGGGAATAAATTTTAATTTCATATTGGTTTTCCAGGGAAGGCTTCACATTTGATTTTTGAGCAGGTGCAATCTCTCCCCCTCTTGCTTTTAACTCCTTTTTGCACATCTGCCCCTTATGTACTGACTTCTAATCTTTCAAAAATCAAATATCATGGAAACCATAGAATCTCTTCCTTTAATATTGTCAACTCTTATCCCCTTACCTGCTCTTTTACCCTTACTTGGGAAAGCCTTGCACCTAATTAAATATAACTCTGTTGCTACTCTTTTGCTAGCATCTATTTAGCTTAAATTGGCTGGAGAAAACACACACACATGCACGCAAACACATGTGCACACCAGGATGACTGGTCTCATGTTAAATACATGACTATGGCCACAAGAGGGCTCTTAATTCTGCTTAGCAAATACACAAATTCTAAACCATTTATTTGAAGATATGTCAGGTGGATCTACCTGTGCTCAAAAGAAAATACTAACAATAAAAGCAAAATAGAGGGCCTCCCTGGTGGCGCAGTGGTTGAGAGTCCGCCTGCCGATGCAGGGGATGCGGGTTCGTGCCCCGGTCTGGGAGGATCCCATATGCCGCGGAGCGGCTGGGCCCGTGAGCCATGGCCGCTGAGCCTGCGCGTCCGGAGCCTGTGCTCCGCAACAGGAGAGGCCACAGCAGTGAGAGGCCCACATACCGCAAAAAAAAAAAAAAAAAAAAAAAGAATCTGCAAAAGCAAAATAGAAAATGTCTATATCAGTGCTTGTACATTCGATTAACATCCCAATGTTGTACTTCCCTTAAAAACATACAATGGGATGTTATTCAGCCTTAAAAAAAAGGAAATCCTGTCGTATGTGAATCTTGTGTGAAACTGGAGCACATTACGCTAAGTAAAATAAGCTTGTCACAGAAGGACAAATACTACTACTCCACTTATCTCAGGCCGCTAAAATAAATGAAACTCACAGAAATAGATATTAGAATCGGGATTTCCAGGTACTGGGGGGAGGAGGAAACGAGGGAGTTGCTGTTCAATGGGTATAAAATTTCAGTTTTCCTCGATAAATAGGTTCTAGAGATCTGTTGTACAACAGTGTGCCTATAGTTAATAATACTGTGTAATGTACGCAAACATCACAAACATTTGTTAAGAGGGCAGGTCTTAGATTGGCTTGCTAGGTGACCAGAAATAAAATCTCCCCCAATCCAGGGGTTCAGTGCATTCCAGCTTTACATTTTTTGCTCTAATATCCTGTGTGGCCTTGCTCAGTTCAGATTTAAACCCAGTACAAAAAACCACAAGTTCAGGAAAATATTGTGCAAGACTTTTGTGTTAATGCTGTGCTGTACATTCCTAACAATATTGGCCATTTAATCTGTATAATGTGCCTGTTCACTCCGCATTTTCTAGATTGTTGACTTCCCATTAGAAAGAGAAGTTTGGTTTTGGTTCATAATGATTACTATTTCATGTTATTTGACAGAGATGAAAATACCTATTTTTCAATAATATTTTGATAAGTATTCAGAAACTAATATTCAAGTAATACATATTTATTAGATAACTAGATGCACTATTTGGTAATATCTCATAATTACATTACCTTTATGCTATAGCTCCAAAAGTTAAATTCAAACTTTTGTTTCACTCCTGACTTGTTATTTAAACATTTTGCTAGTGGTGGTCATTTTTAAAATTTTGAGATTTAAAATTAAGAAATGATTACATTCATTCATGTAACTAATTACATTTTGAAGGATATTTCTTATATAATCAATACATTTCATCTTTTTGATATTACCTTGAAAATGAAATAAGAATCCAGAAGGCAGGGATGTACTTCTCATTTATAACTATGACATTATTCAATGGAAAGCATAAGTCAAATCGTCAATCTCTTTTTTAGGGAAGAAGACAGTAAATCAGAACAAAATGCTAAATATGTAATTTTGATTCACTAAGTAGGATTAATACCTACTCTAGGAAATGTTGTGTGTTTGTAATTTAGCAGATCATTTGAGCTATAAGAAAGTTTCATTTACCGTATAATTTACTTAACTTATCAACTCTAAAACTTTTTGAGTTAAATCACTAATAATAATGAAGAATGATGAAGAAACTACAATGAATCATAAGGTAAATTATTACCATATGTCTAGGTGTAATCAGCTTTCGACCTACATGTCTTTGTTATGCAGTACTTAAGAAATAAAGGATTCCATGCCAACAATTCATTCAGTTCAGTATAACTCTTTGTGGATGATACACAGTTTAAGTAGTCAAAATCTTGATCAAGGGTTATTGACATAAGTAGATAAAAAAATGCCTTAATTGGATTATCAGTTGACATGGGGAAAGGAGCAACCTCGTTGGGAACTAGGATGATAAAGATTTGAGAAACAGAATAACGGCAAGGCAAGATGGAAGAAAAATGGTAAATATTTCTGAGAAAAATGAGGCAAATTTTGAATTTTTCTGCTGGGTACACTGCTTATAAACCTTGGACTGATTGGGCTGTATAAGAGTCAAAAATGTCAGGTATATATTGTCTCCTCTACCTGTTTTTGTGAAGTAGTATCCAGATTCCTTCTCCTTAAACATACTTTCCACCTTTGCTTCTTAGTTAAAATAAGAAGGCAGGGCTTCCCTGGTGGCGCAGTGGTTGAGAGTCCGCCTGCCGATGCAGGGGACATGGGTTCGTGCCCCAGTCCGGGAGGATCCCGCGTGCCGCGGGGCGGCTGGGCCCGTGAGCCATGGCCACTGAGCCTGCGCGTCCGGAGCCTGTGCTCCGCAACGGGAGAGGCCACAACAGTGAGAGGCCCGCGTACAGCCAAAAAAAATAAAAAATAAAAAAAATAAGAAGGCAGTAGAGGGACTTCCCTGGCGGTCCAGTGGTTAAGACTCCACACTTCCACTGCAGGGGCACAGGTTTGATTCCTGGTTGGGGAGCTATGATCCCATGGGGGCACGGCCAAAAAAAAAAAAAGAAGAAGAAGGCAGTAGAGTTGAGACTGAGCTCTGAGCATAGACCCTGATACTAGAGTGCCTGAGGTTGTTCCCTAACTCTATTTTGGGGTCAAGTTTTATGAGTTTTCCGCACTTAAATTTCCCTTTTTGTAAAACAGAGCTAACCAAAGTACCTAATTTATAATATTTTGTGAGAATGTTAAATAAGCTTTTAAATATAATGTAATCATTCTAGGCAAGAGGTACACATTTGAAAAACACCTTTATGTCTCTTCAAAAAATTAATAAGTATTCAATAAGAAATTATTCTTCAATTTTACTGATATGAAAATGTTAATAGACTACAAATCCAGGCTATCCCAGGAAAGCTGGACAGGTGCTGGGGTAACAGGTATCCCCTCAGTATGTTGCTTTCAGATACAGTAAACCTTGTGGGGAGTCTTCAGTTTGTGGTTCTACCAGAACATGGCCTGACACTGTGTCCCATGAGCCCAGAAATCAGAAAGCATGTGAGCTGGGTTTGGCATTCAGTACTTTGTCACTGTATGCTGACTATAGCCGAGGAACTTCTCACCTCTGGGGCATTTATTTCAAGAGTATCTTAGACAAATGACCCTTGGAATCAACGGATGGGTTCATGTTCCAGGAGCCAAGGAGGACAACACATAGTCCAAGAAATATGGCCGTTAGTGGTGTCCTAGCTGGTTCAGTTCCAGGCAGCAGTCTTGTATCTTTGCAGCTGTCGTCCCTTTTAATATTATCCAAACAAACTCCTAGGGTTACTACCCTGCCAAGATGGATGTGTCACAAAATGGGACTTCTCAGTATTTTTAAATTCTTGATATTAATACATTCAAATAGATTTGAACCATACATTAAGTGGATTCAAATTCACTTAATTCATTTAAAAGTTCAAGAAATTGAAATGCTACAGTTGCTCATAGAAAATAAAGTGAAGGTATTAAATCATTTAATTTCATCTGTTGTAAATTTTTAAAAGATGGTAAAAAGACAGATTTAAAATATTTTATTTAGTTATGTAAAAACTAAACACAGACACAGTTGTGTCTATATCTAAAATTTGAAGAGACCATTATTGAAATTTTTTGTAAAAAACTACATGAGGTCATTTCCAGTGTAAAACCTGATATGAAAATCTTTATTAATGGAAGCAAGCTGTTTTAAACCTGTTAATAATTTATTTTAAAATCCTATTTATATTTGATATTTAGTATATCCCTTAATATTTTGTATTTTATTTTTTACTGTAATATATAATGCACAGAATTAAATTTTACCAAACCACATATGGATGCTCCCAAGTCCCCCAAATTATTTCCAGTATATGCCCACTGTAATGTATTATAATTTTCTATACATTCCAGAACATTAAAAAGGTAGGAAGGTTGTCTCCCAGATCTCAAACACCAATCTCTGACCAAAAAATTGGATTTAAAAAAATGTTTTCCTTAGCCAATGCTGAGATACTGAACATGAACTTAGACCTTTCTTTTACCTAATGATGAGATCATTCTCAGGGGGATATTAGGTTCCCTAATAGAGAATTTCAATTGAAATTGGAACTTCTCTTGAATATAATTAAAAATTGAATTTCCATGAGTTGTTTAATTCAAGATGATAAGACGTTATTTGATGAACATTAATGCAGTCAAGTTGATGTCTTTGCATATATTTATAACACCAGATAAACCTTAAGTTTTCCTTCTCCTTAGAAAGGGAGTAGGAAGAGTTTATTACATACATTTAGATTACTATAAGCCTCTGCTAAAAATGTTTTAATCTCCCATCAAATACGTGCAGAAGTTCAGAGCAATTGGTTGGAGTACTCAGACTTGCACAGAATTAAAATAAAAGTTGGAATAGCTTGAAATAAAATAAAAACAGACTGAAAAAATAAATATGCCTTAATGAGAGAAAATAATACATTTATTAATAATATTTCAAGGGGGTAAATTTTGCTGGATGTAAATTCAGCAGTAGGTATAAAGCTAGAACTTCACATACTACCAAATTTACATATATATAAATTTATACATATATAAATATACATATATAAGATCTATATATAAGTTTAACTTTGTGTATATCTCAGATTATTTTACTTTTTACTTGTATGGATTTATTCTAATGAATTAAATATAAGCATGTCTGATGTACAGATATTTATGAGGTATTTTAACTAAAAGAATAAATGTCAAAAGTAGAGTGTTAATGAATTGATTATATAATATTCACGCAAGATAATAATGATAATAGCATTAGTTGGCAAATATCAATTCCCATTATACATTATAAACTGAGTTAATGGATTTTCTGCTTAAATATGCACTCTGGTTTTGCTTACCTGACATCCATTTCCAGCCTTCTACTACCTTCTTTGCCTCTACTGTAGACCCTGAAGCAGGGAATACTACTTTATCCAAGCACCCCTAGATAGCAGAACAGTTGTTATAAAGTTCCAGACAATGAGAAAGAAGCAGAATCCGTTGTACCCACCCCTTTTTCCCCATCATTCTTTTCCTGAACTGAGTGTGGTTATGACAGCTAGAATTATGTCAACCATAAGGGAAAGGCCAAGAAAATCAGAGTTATTAAACAGGCCCTATGGTCAAATTGTTAAAGCAATGTCATCAAATTAGCAAATTGTACCTTCTAACTTCTTATTTTATATGAGGATAATATATATATATATATATATATATATATATATGCATATATATGCATATATATTTACATACATTATATATATATATATTTGTGTGTATAATTTTCATTAGAGTCATGTAAATGTTTCTTGCAACCTTACATATTCTAGGCTAATATTTGAGCTTCATCTACTGTTTTCATGAAAATAACCATAAAGTGGTTTCAGTAGAGGATATCAAGTTTTATGGAGGTTAAATAGCTTGTCTGAAATCACATAATTTGTGTGAGAGCTGGGGCTGAACCAAATTTTGTCTTGTCTCCAAAACTTATGTTCTCAGCCAGTCTACAACTACTGAAATCCATGCTATGAAAGACTTGCTTTCTTTCTGCTATGAAAGAAAGTTAATGACATAATCTTCTGAGTTTGTTTTTAGATGAACTGAATCTACTCTGCTCCTTTTTCCTCTGAGTTTTCTCTGGGTTTGTTTAATTGGAGGTACATGCAGAATATTGGATGGTGGGAGGAGAAATAAGTATTTGTTATTCTGATTCCTTCTCTTCTGCATGCATGTTTTCCAGTGGGTTCCTGCCAAAAACTATGGCTCCTACACCTGGGTTCTACAAACAGCTCTCTCCCCTCAGACCTATCAGTGGTAACAGTGGTTAGCAGACATTTGGTTCTGTCCAAAATGTCCATAAGGCATTTGGCCCTATTTGATCCTATCCATTAGCATTTGGTGTGGACCAAATATGCTCATGGACATTTTGAACAGAACCAAATAAATGTCCTACAAGGGTAAGAGTTTCCCAATGTTTCTAGCTTTGGGTACTTTTCCATCTCTTGTGGATTCTCTTAAGTCTGTCAGTACCTTTCGTGATGGTTAATTTTGTGTATCAACCAGACTGGGATAATGGATGCCCAGGTAGCTGGTAAAACATCATTTCTGCATGTATTGGTGAGGGTGTCTCAGGAAGAGATCAGCATTTGAAGCAGTAGATAGTGTACAGAAGATCTGCCCTCACCCACACAGGCACCATCCAGTCCATTAAGGAACTGAATAGAGCAAAAAGGAGGAGAAAGGGCAAATTCTCTTTCTGTGTCTCTCTGTCTCTGTCTCTGTCTCTTTCTCTCTCTCTCTGTCTCTCTACTTGAGCTGAGACATCCATCTCCTCCTGCCCTCAGATATTGGTGCTCTCAGTTCTCAGATTCTTAAACTGAGATTAGGACTACACCATTGCCCGCCACCCTTCTCAGACCTTCAGACTGGGACTGAATTACATCACAGGCTTTCCTGGTTTCTCAGTCTTGTAGACTCCAGATCATTGGACTCTTGGCCTCCATAACTGTGCGAACCAATTCCTACAATAAATCTTCTCATATATTATCTATCTATCTATCTATCTCCTATTGCTTCTGTTTCTCAGGAGAACCTGACTAATCCACCTCTAAAACACTCTCTCCATTAAACTCTCTTCAGGCACCGTGGGGTGTCAGCATGTTCTCTTGTCTCTGCCAACACTTTAAATGATAAAATCAGCCAAGACACTATAGATTCTGCTATATTTATTACCCTTTATAATCAAAATGTAGAAAACTGTGTATAAAATATTATTATATATGTTTGATTATATCTAAATTTTGAAAACCCTGAAGACTAAATGGAGATAGTGGTTGTCTATAAAGTGAAGTGGACAATGGAATAAGTGGGAACATAAGTAGATGAACAATTTTAATGCATACATTGCATTATGATTTGATGCTTAAAATATATAAAAAGAGTATGTATTCAAAGCAAAGCAAATAAAATTACAGTTGTTTTAATACTAACGGTGAATTTTTTGTCCAAAAGAATGAGTAATATTATTTACTAAATTTATCTATAGTTATTAAGATCATGTATCCTCCTTTTTATACCCTAAAATTTAGGTGATCAAGACCTCTCTGTTTTTCACTTTATCACCAGACAGTTTTTAATATAATCCCAGGACAAAAAGGAGACCAAAATGGGAGAAGTTCAGTGCAACAATATATGGAAAGAGAAAAGGCTTTGACTTGTTTCTTTTTTTAAAACTTCATTTCAACTCTATTTTCATTTCAGAATGAATGCACAATTTTTCAGGGCTCAAGGAAACATCTGGATAAACACCCAAAGAACACTAAACTGATCCCCTAGGCTCTATGGGAGACAGTGATCTAAGGATAATATTTCGTCGTCCTCAGGGTAAGAACACCGGGAGGAATCTGAAGCCTGCTCAGGCTACATATATGTGCTGCAAGCAAAGGAGGTGACGTTCGCTGGAACTCACAATCTAGCCACCTGTGCTTACGGGATACAACTTCTATGATGTGGTCAATCTAGGAAATATATCCAGCCGTAGGCACCCTAACATCATCTGATAAATATTTGATTTATAAAGTAATTTTCTGAGAATTGTTTACTTTTTTTGTAGCAGGTAGAGAAAAGTGTTCGTTTGTAACAACTCTTTACCTCTATTCATTAGTAATCTTTAAAAACTTTTGTATAAGGAACAACACTTTTATTTTATTTAGAACTCTTAACAGCACAAATAGGGATGTTTTATTATTTCATCCTCGATAAAGAAATCTCTTAATTTTATAAAAACAAATGTATAGTCTCCCATGATTTTTTAAAAACTTTAATGCAAGCAAGGTATATACTTACAAGGAGTAAGTTGACTTTTAAGAATCTGCTTCCTCCTTTCAATACTTTTCTAATTGTATTTCTATCATGTAAATCTGTTCTGTCATTTGTATCTCTTGATTCCAAGAGTCCAGTGAGGATATGTATTTTTCCCTAGGGAGCATCCGAGGGGAGGAGTGTGTGGAATGTATTGGTGGATCCACAGGACAAATGGCTGGGGCTATCGATTCATCATGTGAAGACTTAAGTGGCAGATCTTCATGGCCACCACAAATTGATCTTACTGTGTTTCTTGAGTTCATATCGCCTTCCCAAATGCTATAGCCTTATTATAGGTTTTAGTGTGCTGCATAAGGTAATGACTTACAATGTTTTATTTCACCCAAGGTTATAAAAGCCTGTCACTGAAGAGAGCTTATTAAAGTGGCAGGCATGCCAACTACAAAAATCTATGCTTATTCATCTGTCATAAAGCATATCTACAGTCTATGAATCCCTGCATGGTTTCTAAATCATTTTCAAACTGGAACAAAAAAATAAGCATGGAAAATTCCAAGGTCACCATTTTGTTTATCTCCCTTTTCTCTGCAATCTTAAATATTTTGGATTAAAAATTTAATACATTCAAATTATTAACATGTTACTATGTTTATTACAATGACTCTGATCTTGAAACTTAAGTTCAGTTGGCCCTTGAACACCAGGGGTTTGAACTGCATGGATCCACTCATACACAGATTATTTTCAACAAATATACAGTCAGCCCTCCATTTAAATTTATTCTTTGGAACTTGGGGAAAGCCAAGGAGGCTAAGGTTTTTCTACAAACAAGAGGTAGGTAGAGGACGTGGCGGCGGGGAGGTCTGTCCCTGGAAGGCTCCAATAACGTTCTGCTCAGTTACACTACTACTGTTTTAATTTTTTTAGTTAAAAAAAGAAGTGTTACTTTAAAATTTGATATGAAGTAATGTTTTGGGATCACATAGCATATGTAGATGATTAACTTTATGGAATAAGAATTTATAGTATATTCATTTTGCCAATTGTGGATCACTAGAATGGTACTCCATCTATTGTTCCAGAAAACCTTGTTGCATAAATGATATTTAAAAATAAGTAGAGACTTACTGTGTTAATCATTTTGCAATACATACAAATATTGAATCATTATGTTGTACACCTGAAACTAGTATGTCATATGTCAATCATATCTCAATAAAAATTGAAAAATAAAAATAAGTAGAGTACAATGTATCTAGTATTTTTATTAAACTTATAAAATTTTGATAATACTATGAATCTTAGAATAGCTTGCAAGTGGAATATATTTTAAGCCATATCAGTAGTTCTAGGGGAGTATACTCCCCTAGATTATGTTGGAATTAATAATTATTCCACTCTAGGCTTTGTTTATGCCGTAGGAAAAAAATTGCCAACATTTAAAGGTTCAGAACAGAGAATAGTATATCAGTTTGGCCCACTTGTTTATATTTCTTTCCATCAGGCTACAAGCTACTACTAAAATACCGAAATGGACGAAGAAACATAGTATTATATGGACGTAATGCATCCCTTATCACCCTCAATACAGTGGTCTCATGGAAAGTTTTAATAAGCAATAAAACGTGTTGTTTAATTTAGAAGGGGAAAACGTCTTGAAAGTTACAATGCAGATGTGATTTCCAATTGAATGTGAGAGGAGAGAAGGTGGAGATACTATTGAAAAGCTTTCAGGGATTGAGGTGTAGAAATAAGTTATGGGAATGATGTAATTATGCAGCTTTATTATCTTTATTATTTCTCAGAACTTTTTATTTTGCTTTGACTGACTTGATTGTCTAAAGATAGCAGCTACACTGGGCCAGTTGGATATGTCACTGAAAAAGACATGAACCTATAACACTGAATTTGGCTTGTGCATTCGTGAATAAAACCTTCAGTGATCATAACGTCCTCCTGTGTAGTTAAAATAGGGTTAGCTGTGACCACATTAGCAAGTGGAAGGCAGTTGTGCAATTCTTTACCAGTCAAATCATATGGTATCTTCCAGGGGAGGAGGCAAAGGAGAAACCATATCAATGTTATCACCGCTTGCTCTATGGCTAAGCTGTACTGCCAAATGAGGCTATTCTACCAGGGTAGGTTCAATGAGATGACAAATAGATACTGATGGAAATGGTGGCAAATGAGAAGAAGACTCATAAGACTTCCTCAGAGAAAGAACAATACTACTACCAACATTTTTTCAGGTTTTTTGCTGACAAAGCTGATGCTGAAAGCAGCTATCTATAGTCATTTTTCCAGAAAAGAAGTATTGGGTCACTGCTTACTTCAAGTGTCTGCCTAAAGACTCCACCTGGATAGTCTGGATTTAAGATGTGTAGCACTTCCTAACTGGCCATTGCCTTCTTGGAGCTAACATTTGGCTCATGACATTAGAATTATATTTTCTGTTCTTTTTCAAAAACTTAAGAAATAATACCTTTGTATCACACAGGATAAAGACTGCTGGATAGCTCAGCATCTGCACACTGTGTCACTGAATTAAATGACACATTGTTAGTGCAGATGTCTGGATATGATGAGAAGCAGATTTTGCCACCTACTTAGTTTGTCATGTCTTTACTTTTTCACCTCTACCAAATCCGAATGTGGATGAAATGCCTTTAAGAAGAGAGATAATGGGACCTGGATAGCCTTGAAAACAGTGAGCATATGGATGATAAAGTGGCCAAATATCATTGGTAATTATCCTCTGGTGTTTCATATGGGCCACTAGTGGGGAGTCCTATAGAGCACCCAGACTGAGCTGTCTTTATCAGAAAATGTGCTGTTCCTGGGTGAGAGTCCAAATAGTGGCTCTAGAGGGAGCTCTTTTCCAAGAGTTTGCAGTGATCTTCACTTCAGTGGACAGGGTTTGCTTCCAAGCTGAAAAGGATACTCATCAGCAACTCTGGAGGAGGCCTTTACTTTCACCCAGGAAGGAATATTAAAGATTTCTATTACTGTGGAATCTTTGAAATTATTCAGGAGTCCTAGAGGACAAGTTGGCATGGGGGAGGCACTTCATTTGTAAGAACTCTATGGTAGGCCTAAGCTATGGAAAAAAAGAAAACTTGTTGGACAGTGTGGCTTTAATTGAAATACTTAAGATATTGTGTCCCATGCATATTTTGAGAGACTAATTTGAAAAACCCATCTCAAGAGATAAACAATGAACTTGTTCAGCTGAAAGCACAGTGCAATTGGCCTTTTAAAACATATTAGTAATAATAATAAATTTAAATGGATTAAGGGTTCCATGGCACTTTCTTGTCGAAACGTAGCCAGTAAAATATACAGAAGGCTTTTTTGTTTGTTTGTTTGCTTTCTCTACTAGAAACCCATCATGTATTTTAGGGAAAAATATAATGGAAACTTACTGAATATTCATGAGGTTTATGGTATCAAACTATGATGCTACAGCAAAGCAAAAATATTTAAACAATTGCTAAATTGTATCAGATCCAATAAAAATGATTTCTGTATATTTCAGTAGAGGTTCTTACATATATAATGCTATCAATATTTATTGAACTTAATTAACTATGTGGATATATCAGTACATGGCTGCCTGATGACTTTAAGATACTTGACGTACGTAGGATTTTGAGTCTTCTTCTGGTTTTAGCAGGAGCCATACTGAAGCCTACCTGATTTTAAGTAAAACAATTCATCAAGGTGTTTATACATTATTGATGAAATTAATCCACTGTAACTCACAATGCTTATGTCTTTCTTACTATCTTTTAGAACACTACTCTTCTGAGCGTCTGTAATTCCCTGGATAGTTTTCCTGATTCCCCTAATGCTGTGCCTGGTAGAGGCTTTTTGCTCTGCCTACAAAGCTCCTCACTCTAATTCTCCCCATTCATCCACCTAAGTAAACAGTTTACGTGATTCTTCTCAACTGAACTGTCGAAGTGCCTTGCTTTAGTTTTATCTCTTTCATGACACTTGCTCTATCTTGTCTTACATTTTTATTTTTATTTATACTGAACCAGAAAAGCTACTGTATTTTATCATAATTGTCTCATTTCAGTGGTTAGCCCAGTGCCTTATGCATATCAATTTTTCAGTAATTATGTTTTATTTATGAGCTATAATCCCATATACTTTGAGAATAAGATTGTTATTTTTACTATATTAATGATGCTTTTAATTATATTATTGCAAAAATGATTTAGGGAGGAATCAACAGTCTCTTTCATCATTACTTTCCAGAGGTTAAAAAAAAGCTCTGGTTTGCTTTTTTGCTGGCAAAAAAGCAAACCTGAGCAGGCTTAATACAATTCTAAAAACAACAAAACAAAAGAAAACAAAAACCTGTAGAAAAGCACACACAAAACATTGAACTGCATTTGAACAAACTCATCAACTTAAATAACTAACTTCTCCTTTTTCATTTTATTTTTATATTCTAATATTGTGTTTAATAAATATGTTTCTATATTCTCAAGTTATGAACACAGTGTTCAATTCTATAGTCAATACTACTAGAGCCCTCTGCCGTGTGCTAGAAATATAACAGCAGAATATGGTTGCTTCAAATACACTGGAAATAGTGCAGTGAGTAATGTCCTTAGAGCTACTCCCTTCATGTTTCAAAACTACATCATTTAGGTTACCTAGGCTATATTACTATAACATGGATGGTAGTTTTAAAAATTAATACGCTATAGTAACTAACTAGATTTTTTCTCTCTGTGACTACTAGTTGTAAAACAATGATTTGTATATACAAAAGGAGAAAGAAATCAAGAGCCAATCCCCTCTTCTCAGACTTCTTGTTAGTTTATTCCTATAAGAAATATTTTCTTTATCCTGACAACTAGGGTCTTTCTTCATTTACTAGGGCTTTCAACTAACTGGCTGTTTTGCTCTATTTTGAATATAGTGCCTAATCCATTAAATAATAGATACTTCCCTTCCTCCTTTCCTTCCCTTCCTTCCTTCCTTTCATTCTTCCTTCATAGAGCCAGACTTGTAAAATTCCAATTTTCTTTGCATTTCAGGAGTGACACACTATTTCAAATACCATCCTTATTGCATTAGGCAGGAAATTTAAAAATCTTGGCCACAGTTTCTCTGTGACTCATAGATCAGAATTTTTTTTAGGCAGAATACATTCTCTCTGTTGGGGTTACACCTCTTATTTGAAAAATAATAGTATTCTCACCTTGATTGAGGGAAAATAAATGGTGTTCATATGACATTAAAAAAATTACATTCAAATATTCTGTGAGATCAGGGGCTGGGTTTGGATTTTTCACATCTGTATTTTCAGTGTAATATACAGTTCTCAATAGTAATTTCTCAATTTATCAATTGGGTGAACAA
Organism: Mesoplodon bidens; assembly: GCF_964165515.1. NCBI lineage: Eukaryota > Metazoa > Chordata > Mammalia > Artiodactyla > Ziphiidae > Mesoplodon > Mesoplodon bidens. Next base: position 20,601,819 of record NC_138160.1, read on the forward strand.
TCGGTAGTATTTGGATGGAACCCACAAGCACTCTCACTGTTCATTAATTCTCTAGCATGTTTACACAGTGAAAAAATGCACACAAAAATCATTATAAGCTGAAGTTAATTTAAAAAGTTTTATTTCTGCATAAAATAAAATCCATAGCATTTTGAAAACGTTATTGCTGCAAGCTTAATGAGGATGTATTTCCACAAAGTGTAAACAGTCAGTAAATTATAAGAAAAAAACTGACTAGAGCTTAATCTCATATAACAAGGAAACATTTTTGTGAATTAATTATTCAGATTATAGTATTTTCAATTTCTAAAAAAAGACTTTATTTCAAAGTATAGTCTTGTGCTAGTATGAATGTTTGTAGAATAAGATAAAGTTCTAATAATTTTTAAATTAATTTTATCTAAGGATATGTTAATATTGATTGATCAATAATTATATGAGAAATTGACCAGGTTGTTTTTTGTTCTGGCAATGTGAGAGACCACATCAATAATATCTTTAAAAATAATAAAAAATGTAAAGCTGTGAAAGTTGAGAAAATTTTGACTCCTTGTAAAAGCAGCAAATTGCAATTAAATACTCACTCTGAAACTATACTTCTAATGACATGTTAGACTAGAAAAACTAAAACAAAAATTCTGCTATCACACAGATAAAATATGACAATCATGTATTATCTTTTCTTCCCTCAGCTGTGGATCTCCAGATCATTTAAAAACACTGGGCTTCATGGTGTTTTGGGGTTTGAATTTACATGGTTCACATTGTGTGAGAATAAATGCTACCTGAGCCCCTGCCAGAAACTATTTTTTTTAACATAAAATTATTTCTTGACTAATGATTCTCCAAAAGCTCATATTAGAAAAGATTTTCACACAAAAGTAAGCCCACCAAATGTGAGCAAAAAAACAAATGTGTCATTAAAACCCTATGAAAACATAATCCACCATGACAGAGAATTGCACTGAATGCAGCACAGAGAGGTGAAACACCATAAAATATGAAAGACTTCAGGGGCCAGGAGATTAGGATGTGAAGTCCAAGCTATATGTCTAATAGGAATCACAGAAGAAGAATTAAGGAAGACTTAGTATTTTTTAAACAGCCACAGAAATAAAAACTGTAATGCACACAAGATAATAGAGAATTTACTCTTCACCAATTCTTCTGGAAAAAATAAAAAGTTTAAGATATTCTTCATGAGGATGTAGCTAAAATTGATTAAAAAAACAAAAGGCAAAAAGCTGTGGTAAAGAAGTAAATTTGTCTACGTGTGTGTGATGTGCAATTATTTTTCTAATATGAATAGTAAAAGGTAATAAACCTATAATTTAGATCAATATAACTTATAAGTTGGAGGGATGTGGAGATAAGAATGAAAGTGTATTTTGGAGAAATATAATCTATAATTTCAACCAACACAGCAAAAGAACACAGAATCAAGAAAAAATAATTGATCTAATCGATGAGGGGGAAAAGCACAACAAATAAACATAACTAAATTAGGTAATAAAAAATCCAAACATCTAATAATCAAAAAAAAATATGAACAAGTTAAATGTACTTTAGGAGACTACTTTTTCAGTCAGATAAATAGGTAGAGTAAGTATTCACTGCATATTTGATAAATTGCATAAATAATTTTCTAACAATGAAAAGATAACCTTTCTGACATTTCTATTATCCACCTCTCCATCTCCATCCTTAAGAACTTCAACAATAATTTGTCATGGTCTTTTCAATGTGATTTTTTTTTAAGGAGGAATTTTTATTTATTTATTTTTATGATATTTTTTAACTTTTTATTTTATATTGGAGTATAGTCGATTAACAATGTTGTAATAGTTTCAGGTATGCAGCAAAGTGATTCAGTTACACATATACATGTTTTTAAAGACATCTTATTAACAGCACTGATGAAGATAAAGCAATAGTTGTTGCATTAATGTTAACTTAAGAATACAAATAAGTTATTTATCTAGCATTCTTGAACATTTGTATAATTAAATGTACTCTGTGCATATGGCATGATACTGAATTTTTCAAAGAGCTTGGCTGACCTCTATTTGAAAGATTTGCTAAGAAAATAATATCTTGATAAATTGGAAGAATATAAAAAATATATCTCAATTATTTTTTAAAAATGTAAAAAAAAAAGGGATATAGAGTACATGAATTAAAACTCACTAGTGACCCAATTTATAGAGATAAATAAGAGACAAGGTCCATAGTCTAAGTGTAATTTTCTAAAAGATTCTGAAGTCATCGACGCAAAAAAATATTTTTGTTTAAATGTAGGAAGAGGCACTGTTACATATTATTTAAGATGGTAATATCTGTTTCAAATTCTGCTGCACTGACTATTAACTTCATTACATTTAGCAAGTGATTTAACTTTTATGTGTCTTAGGTACTTCTATAAAATTTGGGGAAAGACAGTGCCAAATATATAGAGCTATTGCGTGAATTTAATTGGATAGTTCATGTAAAATAAAAGAACAGTGCCTGGAAAATAGAAAGCACTCACTCAATAAATCCAGGTATGATTGAAATCTGCAGCAGAGCAGATAATATTTCTTCAGATTATGTCTGTGAATAGGAAGCATGATACAGCTTCCTCCCTCAAGAAGATGGTTAGGAGTTTTGAAAAATTCCTCTGATACCAAGTTGATTCATCTGTCATACTTGACATGGAAGGGAAAATGTATACATTATGAAATTTAAGTCAGAGCCCAAAGATGTAGATAGAAGATACATAGTAAGAAAAAAATGTTTAAAAATGTTCTTACTTGCAGCACTTCAATAAGCAGGTTCCCTGTTGTTCAGTTTAGGTATTTAGGGTGTGGGAAAGTAGGCATGAGGACAGACAAAAATCAGGACCCGGACAGAGTTCCCCAGGACTGGTAGTGCAATATAGGTATACGGTAACTCGAATGGGAAACTAGAAGATATTTATACTTAACAATTTTTTTCTAGACTTGTCAGTGAGACTCCAGTAGGCAGTATAATACAGGAGTGAACTATGGCAGTAAAGGGAAGAAAATCCAGGTGTGACCATCAATAATTAAAATCAGTTAAGGAGCCCATTAGATTAAACCCTGAAGAAAATTCACAGCATTTGAAAATAATATTGTTAATATATTATCTGTTTACAAAGCCAAGCTAATTTGTTGCTGAGTGGCTTAACTGATGTGTTTAAGCTAATTATTTTCCCTGTAATGAAGAAGTTGTCAATAGATGCAGTTCCTTCCATGGTATCAGGTTTAGCAGTAGCCAGTTGGACTCTTGCAAGGAATGATATCACTACAATATGCTCAGAATGAGGTGAATGTGAATGCGCCAAATTCCATCATTTATCAGAGTGAAATATAATGTAGAATTTAGCTAGAATCAACAGAGTGCCTTGAATATAATGTAGAATTTAGCTAGAATCAACAGAGTGCCTTGAATATAAGCAGATAGCTAATAGACATAGAAACATGAGGAATTTCAAGATATGTGACTACTACAGTAATTTTTTTATTTTCAAATGTCTCAAACTTTCTGTGGAAATCTATTGCCTTTAAAAACTTAGAATTTACCCTGAGCATTGTAATATAGTTTGAAATCAGAAAGTGTGATGCCTCCAAGCTTTGTTTGTCTTTCTCAAGATTGCTTTGGCTATTGGGGCATCTTTTGTGGTTCCATTAAATTGTAAGAGTTTTTGTTTTTTGTTTTCTTCTATTTCTGTGAAAAATGCCATTGCAGTTTTGGTAGGGATTGTGTGGAATCTGTAGATTTCCTTGGGTCATATAGACATTTTAATAATATTAATTCTTCAAATTCTTGAACATACTAGACCAACAATAAATCCATACTTATACAGTCAATTAATCTTTGACAAGTGTATCAGGAACACACAATGAGGAAAGGACACTCTTCAATAAATGGGAAAACTGAATATCCACATGTGAAAGAATGAAACTAGACCCTTATCTTACACCACCTAGAAAAATTAACTTGAAATGGATTAAAATTTGTAACCTGAAACCATAAAATTCCCAGAGGAAAACATAAGGAGAAAGCACCTTGGCATTGGTGCTGCAGTGATTTTTTTAGTATATGAATTGAATATTATTCAGCTACGAGAAAGAAGGAAATCCTGCCTACTACAACAATGTAGGTAAACCTGGAGGACATTATGGTAAGTTAAATAGACCAGGCAGAGAAAGACAAATTCTGTATCATCTCACTGTTATGTGGAATCTAAAAAGAAGTTGAACTCATAGAAACAGAGTAGAATGTTGATTGCTAGGAACTGGGGAGTCAGGGAAATGAAGAGATGTTGGTCACAGGGTACAAACTTTCAGTTATAAGATGGATAAGTTCTGGGGGTCTAATGTACAGCATAGTGACTCTAGTTAATAATGCTGTTATTTATATACTCGAAATTTGCTAAGAGAGTAGATTTTAAGAATTCTCACCGCGCAAACACAACAGGTAACTGCTTGAGGTGATGGACGTGTTAATTAACTTGATTGTGGTTATCATTTCACAATGTATACATATATCAAAACATCATGTTGTACACTTTAAATATGTACAATTGTATTTGTCAATTATATCTCAATAAAGTTGGGGGAAGAAAATAATTTACCCTGAGATTCTACCTTACGTAGAATCTACCTACCTAAGGTAGAGAGTAATTGGTCAATGACAAGGATACACTAGCTGCTCCAGTGCCCACACCGCAGGCTGGCAGAATATATGTCACAGTGGCTCATGGTTTTAACACTGATCCAAAGAGATTCTGAAATTCCATCACAATTGGGGACTCCTAAGTATCTATCAAAGGAGGGAAGATTTGATAGCTAAAAATCATTGAAAGTAAATTAGAAAATTGATTTAATTGATTTTCTAGCAAATAGAAGTTAACTTTTTGTCTTCTTCTTTGATCTCAGCTGAATGCAGGGCAAGAGGACCTATGGATAAACTGAAACATAAGAAAACTAAACATCACTATATCCTCTCTATTTCTCCTATCCTTGTTTTAGGAACCATATTCACAACTTCTGTCTGTCCCTTTCATCTTGGTGGTCCTCGGGATTTTCTCAGTCTCCCTTTCTCATCTCAATTGGTACACAGCTCTTGCATTTCATCCATTTTTTCTTGGCTTCTACTACCTTTGTACACAGTTCTATGAGTCTCAGTCCTAATTATACTCATAAGTTCCAAATCCATATGTCTGATGGCTTTTGAAAACATCTACTTGAAAATCCATTAGGAAATATTAAATTATCATCTATATCATCAAATAATCTCTCATCGTCTTACCGCCTTTCTCCTAAACCTGCTTTTCTACTGATTTCTCTTTTGTTATTTGCATTTAAACACTAGCACTATACTTGACTTTCACTCCTCCATTCCTCTTTCTAATCAGTCACAAACTCATGTTGAGTCTGCCCCTTATATGATGATCAAACTGTCCATTTCTCTCCTACTCAGTGCTCTTGACGTAAAACACACCATTATGAATTCTCACCTTGCTTATTGTAGTTACTTGTATTGTTTATCTATCTTTAGGTTTGTATTGAAATATTCTGTTTCTAAAACCCAAATGTGATAAATGTTTAACTTATCTTTCCTAACTACTTCACGCTGAAGCTGGGACATAGTTGCCCTTACTCTCTTATCTGTACTTCGCGTTATCTTTTATGCCATATAAACTTCCCTAGAATGTCCTATATGAGACGGCAAGAATATCTACTCTATAAACCTTTGTATTCCCATGTTTTAGTAAATGCTGATCGCGTAGGGAACTCCAATAATTTTATTGAATGAATAATGAACTTGGGTAGATTTTAGGACAATAAAAGGGTTCACAGTTTCTTCTTTCATTGTCAAAAATAAGATAAATGTCTATTATCTGGGTTTCAAGTGCTTATGTTCTTAGGGAAGAGTTTGTACTCCTAAGATTATAAAATGCATAACTAATACCAGTGTAGAAAAAAACCCTCTATTCTCCATTGCATTAAAAAATAAATAAAAACTGTAACAGTGGAGTACTGATAGTTTGTTCTGTTGTTGTGGTTTGTGTGTATGTGTGGTGGGTGGAATTCTTGACTCTGATCCTTCATTCCTCCCTGTATCCATAGCCTTGTCACAGCCTCATTGTGGGCAGAGTCCCTTGGCATTGGGTTTGGCCCAGTGTCTTGCTAAGGACAATGGTAAGTGCAAGTAGTTGAATTTTTAATGCACTAAATCCAAGCTGAGGCCTGAAAAAGTCTTATGCATTTCCCCTAGCTTGCTTGCACTTTTGACATCACCATGAGAGGGTCATGGACCTAGGAAGAGGAAAGCCATGGGCAGCAGAACCACCACAACTGAACTGCCCCAGCCAAGACCTGCCTTAAGCAGCAAACCCCTAGTGACAAGCAGATGCATTAGAAAAAATAAATGAGTGTTGTTACAAGCCAGGGGTGTTGGGTGGTTTTATATAACAGTAGTTATGCAGTTTTATTAAACTTCATTAAAAGTACAGGCAAATCTGTAGTATAACTGAAACATCCATTGTTAATCAACTCCTGAGACTGTCAACTTACCTCATTAATAAACTTAGTTTATATTCAGTTTCATACTAATATCCCAAAAGCTGATAGTTGAACCTGTATGGAGGAAATCAGGGAAACAAAACTTTTAGATACTGTTATATATATGAGCTATGTAGGGAACAAAACAAACAATGGCTTCATGCCATAAAGAATAAAAGGTAAATCAGCTGAAATTATTTAAATTGTTTTAGAACACTATGCTTCCCTGCACATAATTATAGATAAGTTTTCTATTTGACCTTTGAAATATGGATGTACTTCTCAATTCTCCCTGGAAAAATAACGCTATTGGCAACTAATTATTAGAGTGAGGCAGTAAATGATGTGATTTGTAATATGTACTACAATTTCTTTATATTTTCATTATAAATAAGCAAATTTTAGTAACTATGATAAGTTTATATTTAATTGTGCATTAACTCAGACTTTAAATAGAAAATGTCCGGTAATTAAGCTTTACAAATACTCATAATTATTTGGTGTAGGGGTGGAAGTATTGAATAGCTGTGCCAGGAGGTTCTAGATTTGAGTTTTTCATGATGAATTAGAGCAGGCAGTATGCAACATGCTGATTCTAAAGTTAAAGGAAAATAAATGTGTATATTTACTTTTATTCAAGTGCTACGGCATATTTTGTCTTTTATTTTTTTTAGCCAGTAGCAGCTAATACTTTTCTGTACTATAAACATGAAATATGTTTGTTAACTGTTATCAAAACATCTGTTCTTCTGTATATGCCATTTCTGAAATAGGCATTTTTATGTCTCCCCACTGGAATAATTGAATCCAAGTTTGGCTTGGGCATCTTATATGGATTTCTAGTTCTATTTCAAGAGTTATTTTGCTCTTGGATGTTATCAGTTTTAAAATGTGTCCCCCGTGTGGAAGAGAGGAGATAAATCAGCTTTATATTTTGTGGTAAAGCAAACATTGTGCTTAAACACTTATGGGCTGCAGGCTACCCTGATAAAGAGACTGAAGTCAGTTCCTGGAGAAGGACTTAGATTAAAATTGTCATCCGTCAACACTCCTAGAAGATGGAGGAATGGGGCCTTGGTCTTGTTGGGGGATATAGGAAGAATACCACAGAAGTCTGCAGTATTAATTTTTTTTTAGACAAGAAATCCACATTGTGGGTTTGAAATTACTTTATTTACAGTTTGATAGAAGTCTACTTAAAAATTATATATGCCAAATAGGCTTAGTCAGTATATAAGCTAAACATAAGCAAAAACATTAACACTTGTACAGACAATTGGTTTGCATAGATGTTACCCATTTAATGGCATGTTTCATGTTCTGTATTTTATGAACTTTAAAACATTATATTTTTTTGTATTGAAAAACTTCCCAAACCAAGACAAATTTAATGATTACTGATTATAGCCATTCTTGTTGACATTGCCTGAACATATGTAAAATAGCTTATGTCTATTTCTGTTTCCTCACCTCGACTGAAATATATGCATCAATGATTCCACTTACATTTAATTAATTTGTCACCTAATTTTCATTCCATAGTATTACGACCAGTCTTAACACTTGGGTAAGGGTTGTCAAGATTTGAAGAAAATGTTTGAAAGAGTACTGGAGAGCTTTTTTAAGAAATGATACATTACACCCACAACATTAACAGAATGAAAAAAAATGATTATCTCAGTAGATGCAGGAAAAGGTTTTGACAAAATTTAACATTTATTAATGATAATTTTTTTTTTAAAAAAACTCTTAACAAAATCGGTATAGAAGGAATGCACCTCAGCACAATAGTCCATATATGAAAAGCCCACAGCTAACGTCATAATCAATGGGGAAAAACACGAAAGCTTTTCCTCTAAGTACAAAGCAAGGTTGCCCACTGTTGCCAGTTCTATTTGTATAGTACTGGAATTCTTAGCCAGATGAATTGGACAAAAAAAAGAAAAAAAAGCATCCAATTCAGAAAAGAAGAAGTAAAATTACCTTTGTTTGCAGATATATGTAGAAAATCCTAGAGACACAACAAGATAACAGCTAGTACTAATAAACGAATTTAGTAATATTGCAGGATCAAAAGTAACTTACAAACACCAGTCATTTTTTATGCAGACAATGAACTATCCAAAAAAGAATTTAAGGAAACAATCCCATTCAAAATAGCAAAAAAATGAACAAAATACTTAGGAATAAACCTAATCATAAATGTTGTTCACAGAAAATTATAAAATTTTAGTAAAGAAATTAAAGGAGACACAGATAAATGGAAAGACATTCCATGTTCATGGAAAAATGAATATTGTCATAATGTCTATACTACCCAAAATGATCTACAGATTCAATGCAATCTCTATCAAAATCCCTTTACAGAAATAAAAAAGACAGTCCTAAAAATCATACATAGCTACAAAAGACCCAAAGTAATCAAAGCAATGTTGAGCAGGAAGAACAAAGTTGGAGGCATTACACTTCCTGATTTCAAAATAAATTACAAAGTTACAGCAAGCAAAACAGTATAGATTGGCTTAAAAACAGACATATAGGCCAATTGAACAGAAGAGAGAACCCAGAAATAAATCCATAAATTTTTGATCAATTCATCTTCAGAATGTGTGCCAAGAACATACAATGGGGAAAGATTACCTCTTCAATAAATTATGATGGAAAACTGGTTATCCAAATGGATAAGACTGAAACTAAGCCATTATCTCATACCATATACAAAAATCAACTCAAAATTGATTAAAGATGTAAACAAGAAGCCTGAAACCGTAAAAGTACTGGAATAAGATATGGAGAAAAAGCTACTTGACATGAGTCTGGTCAATTATATTTTTGGATATGACTCTAAAAGCAATGACAACAAAAGCAAAACAATGACAAGCAGGATTGCATCAAACTAAAAGTCTTCTGCACAGCAAAGGAAACAGTCAACAGGGTGAAAAAGCAACCTATGTAATGGGAGAAAATATTTGCAAGCCATATATCTGATAAGAGTTTAATATCCAAAATATACAAACAAATAGTCTGACTTTAAAATGAGCAAAGGATCTAAACAGACATTTCTCAAAAGAAATACAAATGTCAAAGAGTTATATGAAAAGGAGCTGAACATCACCAATTATAGGGAAATGAAAATCAAAACCACCATGAGGTATCATCTTACACCTGTTAGAATGTAGATATCATTCTAACATATGGAGAAAATGGAACATTTTTATGCTGTTGGTTGGAATGTTAATTGGCACAGTCATTATGGAAAACAGTATGGAGATTCCTGGAAAATTTAAAAATGGAACTACCATATGATCCAGCAACTCCACTTCTGGGTATATATCCAAAGGAAATGAAATCAGTCCTTCGAAGAAATATCTGCACTCCATGTTCATTGTAGCATTATTCACAAGTGCTAAGATATGGAAACAAACTAAACAGCCCTCAATGGACGCGTGGATAAAGAAAATGTGGTATATTCATGAAATGGAATATTTTTCATTCTTTAAAAGAAGGAAATCCTGCCATTTGTGGCAACACAGATAAAATTTTGGTCATGTGGAGAATGGTCAACTGTAGGACATTATGCTAAGTGAAATAAGAAGTCAGAGAGAGAAGAACAAATACTACATTATCTCATTTATGTGTGAAATATTAAATTGTCAGACTCACAGAAACTGAATAAAATGGTGGTTGCCAGGGACTAGAGTATGGAAACAGGGACCTGTTGATCAAGGGGTACACAGTTTCAGTTATGCAAGGTTAATAAGGTCTGAAGATCTAATGTACAGCAATGTGACTATAGTTAACAATACTATATTGCATATTTGAAATTTGCTAAGGGGTTAGATCTTAAGTGTTCTCAGCACCATGGGAAAAAAAAGAAAAAAGACAATGTTCACTGTGTGAGGTGATGAATATGTTAATTAGCTCAATTGTTATGATTACTTCACAATGTATAAGTAACTCAAAACATAAAGTGGTATACCTTAAATATATATAATTTTTATTTGTTAATTATACTTCTGTACCACTTGATGGGGGGAAGAATAATGCTTCACAAATGCCTTCGATGGTCCAGAAGACAATGTTATTTAAGAAAAATGCAGGAATGAGAAATCATTTTCGTATAGTTTTACTGGCAGTGTTTTTGCTCTCTTACTGATAGATGAAATAAGACTGCGTAGTGTGTAGCATAGTGATGCCTTATATATGATGAAATACAGTTTTAAGAAATTTTACCCATAATTTCAAAATTTCCTTAATAATTATCAGTTGTATAATTATAATATCAATAAATATTAATATTATATCAAATAGCATTGAAGACAATAAGTATTAAATATTATATGAGGCATTTTATGTAAATTGAAATGAATAGAATTGCAGAAACATACAAGTCATGATTATGTGTGTACCAGATAAACTATCTTCAAAAATATACAATTATAAATTATTAAAATAACTCAGGAAAGTCAGAGAAATACAGTTCCACAAAAAACCACTTCAGTACAATTTGTCTGTAACAAGTAAGTAGGACAAATATGATTAAAAACACTTAATAAATATTTAAAAGGTTAAATAATATATATTTATACAAATACTTTAGAAAAATATCAATTTTTAGTGATATTTAGTTTTAGATAAATCTTATTAGTGATATCTAGTCTTGGATAAATATTATATGCCTTTTTCCAGAAGAATATATACAAAATGAAAGATAACTCAAAGAAAACAAGTTGGGCAGATATTTTTTAATACAACATGATAAAATAAATTTTAAAACATGAAAAATGAAACAAATGACAATCTGTTCCTACTCTTACCTAAAATCTTTAATGTAGTTTATATTAATTTTGTCACTTAGCTTTCCACATCTTTCCTAATGTTTAAAGATACAGCTGAGTCACCCATGTAAGCTCTTCTTCCTTCCATTTTTTCTCTTCCTTTTTCCCAGCCTTTTCTGCTTTCTTCTCTCTCCCCTGCTTTCCTCCCCTCCCTCTTTCTTGTCTTCCTCCCTTTGCTCCTTTTTGTTTTCCCTCTTCCTTCCTCCCTTCCTCCCTTATCTCTAAATCTTTCCCTGTTTTATTGAGAAAAGATCTGTTCAGGTTATTACCCTTAATCATATTGCTTGAAATAAGATTGCATATAATTAAATATTTAAATAAATATAATAGAAATCAAATCCATAATCAGCAAATAATTGCTGCCTCTGAAAGTTAACAATCATTTTACTATTTACACATGATTTTTAATTTTTTAAATTTCTTTTGCTTCTTGAGTAGTTTATATGTTGAAATTTTTAGTTTGCTTTATTTGCTTTGCCTTTTTTGGCCGATCATAACAATAAAATAATACATTGATAATACAGGACATATATGTAATATGTAATCAAAATTCATGGAAAACTAAAAAGAATGAATGAGGCAAAATAAATGTATCTATAAATGGTAAATTATAAAAGAGAAATGAATGTAATATATGCATAAACAAGTTTTACTTAAACTCCATTACATTAGTGGAATAATGAACACTGATAGTACTATGTAAAAGCTTTTCCATGTCTGGCCATTCATTGAGTTTTGTCCAGTATTTAGGTATACATAGCACCATAGTAAGGAACAAGTACTGATACATGCTACAACATGGATAAATCTTGAAATACTATGTTAAATGAAAGAAGTCAGTTACAGAGGACCGTATGTGATTCCATTCGTATGAAATGTTCAGAATAGGCAAATCTATAGATAAAGTATATTAGTGGTTGCCTAGAGCTAAAGATGGGGGTAAAGTGGGTGAGATAGAATGGGAAGTGACTACTAATATCTACAGAGTTTTTGGGGGAGCTGATGAAATTCCCCAGAATTAGATTGTGGTGATATATTCACAACTCTGCCAACGTACTAATAAAAGATTAAATAATACATTTTAAATAGGTGAATTTTATGGTTATGATTTGTATCATAATAACACTTAAAAACTTGTCCTTTTAATAAATTACAATGATCTATGAAAAATTTACATAATCCCTTTAAAGTTTCTTAGTAACCTAAAATTTAACTTTTAGACCACAAATTATCTAAAATGAAAAGGGAACCATGTATATAATATTTCTAGAAATAAATGCAAACAAAAATAAGGAAACTGAGGCAACATTAGAGAAAGAAAATCTTTAATGGTTTAGTATGTAATGTTAATTCTATCAGAAGCTTTAGTCAAATGCTACAGAAATGTTAGAGGATTACATATAATTCTTCAAATTGTTTCTGAGACATCGTGTGATATATTTTTATTTGAATTACTAAACAATCTGCTTATTTGCTGAATAACTTAAAAGCAGTTCTTTTAGTTATAAACGTAGAATTCACAATGTTTTAAATTTTTGTTTGTGCTTCCCATGATATGTGGTTTTATTTAATCTTATGGTTAAACAGATTGATATAACCTATTATACTTACAAAATATAAAGTGTTTGACATATAGCAAGGGCAATACTTTTTAAGATATTAAATCAAGTAAAGACACTTGATTTTTTTCTAAAATACTTGACACGCCCAGGAAGGGGAAAATTAAAGGTACTGGACTCTATCAAAGATACAGATTTCAGCAATGCAGCTATAATATACTCTGATCCAGTTTAAGACAGCAGAGATTCCTCTGAAACCAAGCTGAAACCTGTCTCCCGTAATGTTTATCCTATCATCCTATTCTAAATACCTTTTGAAGCCACTTCATGGTACCCATTCAAATATCTTATTTGTTCTGAATAGAAATGTGAATAGTGCTTTTCGGGCACAGAAAGATTTATTGCATTTTCTTGAGCCTAGACTACAGAGAGACTATGAAGAAAATTATCTGTTAATGTGTTTGTCTGTGGTGAGGTTATAAAAGATACTGCCATTTCTTCTCTACTTCTGTATTTATAAATATTTAGTGAGTAATAGATGTTACCTTTAAGCCAAAACAACAAAAAATTAGGAGTTACTTAAAAAAAATTAAAGTTAGTCATATATTTACGAAATTACAGGGACACTAAAATTTGGTTAAAGTATTAAAGTTATCAATTTTATGCAAAATTTTAAATCTTGAGTATAAAAACATAATATGGTTTCTTAAAATTAGCTAAATATGAGTTAAGAAAAATAAACCTAAGGAAATGCTAACAAATATCTTATCAAGTGTTGAGTTGATTTAAACATGTAATTTTTAAATATAAAGTAAAGGCAGCTAGACCCTCTGCTGCCCTCCCCCACAAAATGAGAGACAGAGAGAGAAATCAGAAGAAAATCAAAGGTTTCCTAAAGCCTTGATTATAAATCTACGGACCTAATGACACTTCTGTATAGTTCTGATGTCAATATTTTACATAATATGAAATAATTTAAAACATTTTTCATTTTAGTGAAATGTTTCTTACAATTTTATTATTAGCACTTTGCCTAGGAAAACTGAAAAGTAAAAAAAATCACAATTTAATTAAAACTATATTTTATTTGATTTTTAAACATTATTAGAATTTTGCAAGATACCTGGCCATAAAAAAAAAAAAATACTGTCTGAATGTATACAAAGCAAGAAAATGTAGCCAAGCAAATATTAAGTAAACTCCAAACTTTCAGGATCAAATATCTAAGAGGTAAACACTACTTCTCATTTATGAGCCTAGAGAACATGCAAGAAAACATCAGTGGTATAGTTTTAAGGTTTAGGATTTGGAAAGCAAAATCATTAAAGAGAAGAAAGGTTGTATATAAAATGAGTGACAGTGGTAAGGTGTAGTAGAGTGTTGCTGTGCCAGCTTGAATTTTGTTTTTTTAGTTGATGCTTTGCAGTCTTTGCATCCCTGTGACTTACCATGTAAAACACACAACTGAAAATGTAGATCAGCAAGAATGAAGTCCTGGTTCAGTACCATCTTGAGAGAGAAGTTCACTTTCTTATAAGCATTCTTTGGATGAGATATTTAAGAAGAGTAAGGTGGGTGTTAAAGAAAATTATTTTTCCTACATTTTTGTGTATTTTAATCATTAAATAACCTTTACATTTTATAAGTGTATGGTTTGTTTATTTCATATGGTAGATTGAAGCTGAGCATTTAAACATGATTTTACATTATTTTTTAAAAATTTTAGTTGGGGCTTCCCTGGTGGCGCAGTGGTTGAGAGTCCGCCTGCCAATGCAGGGGACACAGGTTTGTGCCCTGGTCTGGGAAGGTCCCACGTGCCGCGGAGCGGCTGGGCCCGTGAGCCATGGCCGCGGAGCCTGTGCTCTGCAATGGGAGAGGCCACAACAGTGAGAGGCCCGCGTACAGCCAAAAAAAAAAAAAAAAAAAAAAAAAATTTAGTTGGGATGGTTCTTTTAAGGATGAGAACTGAAATCCAAATAGATCAAATAAGTTAGGTTTTCTCCGGAAGACTGAGGCAAATTTCACAAGCACCCACAAAGTGTTATGAAAATACGATTGTCATCTAAGGGACAATTCCATACCATTCATTGAAGATATAGAATAAATATTAAATGATGCTCCTTCCTTCTAGACACAGAATTGCTTTATTATTTTACTATTTTTTTAAAACAGTGAAATGTGCAAGGTGGAGATGATGCCTGGAAATTCATATTGGCCAATATCTTCTAACAATCTGCTCTGGGAAATTGGTGGTATTTTGCATCCTATTTCAGCCTTATTTCAGGCTTGAAATGTGGCACAATAGTCAATATAAGCAATTGGTACATCATGACCATCTGGCTTTTTTTGGCAAAGTACAGTTGTAATTTCATAATGCTGTAGGAAACAGTGACATATGCTTAGTGTAGCATTCTATCCAAAATGGATAAACCAATTCACTGTAATCCTGATAATGTGAGTGTTGTGGAACACTTTTTTACCGTGTGTGTGTGTGTGTGTGTGTTGGCAATCTTTTTGAAAACAGCATGTTTCTATTTTTCTATGAAGGAAAAAATGTTCTTTGAAACATCAACACACACACACAAATCATAGTAAAGCAAAATTATACAAAGTTTCCTACGGAATAGGAAGAAAATAAAGATTCTCTTTGTACCACTCTCAAGCAGTTTCCCAGTCCAACTACTCAGAGGTAAGTGCAACGTATTTTATGTATCCTTCCATACACATGCACAGATTATACATAGATGCAAATAAAATTGCAAATATATTTTAGACATATTCAAAAGTGAGAATGTGTTTTAGATAAGCAAGATGATACTCAATATATACCTGAAACTTTGCTATATTATTCTATGGTTTTCCATGGTAAGGCTATCTTGAAACTACAGAATTTGCCTAATTCAACCTATATTTCTAGCTATTAATATTGTTTCTAGGATTTTGGTTTAGGGGCAGTTGTAAATACTATTTCAGCATATCTGTAAGTGTATATCAATGTCCTTTGTGGAGTAGATTACTTTAGATTACTTTCAAAAGCACAGGTGAAAACTTTATCCCCAATATAGTACTGGTTACTTTTTGAACAAAATAAACAAACAATATGACCACAAAGCTGGATGATTTTTACTTTAGTGTATGTATTGTACTCAGGCATAGAAACAACAAATAATGAACATCTACTCTACTTTGGCATTGTTGTAGATACATTATATTACAAAATTAAATATAAATACACTTCATCCCTCTTTAGCACTAGCAGTTTTTAATCTAAAGCCTACTCTGTCAAATATCAGTATGTAAACAAAGATTTATTTGGTTGTTATTTGTGTGATATAGATTTTATGTCTATTCTAATCTCACATTTTCTGTGTCCCCATTAAAAAAAAAAAGGGTTTCTCATGCAAAGCATTTTTTTAATTTAATTTCTTTGGATTTCAGCAGCTGTATTAAGATGTGCCTAGGTGTGATTTTTCTTTTTATTAATTCTTACAAAGTTTATTGTACTTCAGGAATCTGGGGGTTAATTTCTATATGAGTCTTAGAAAATGTTTAGCTAGTGTTTCTTCAAATATTTCCACTTAAATTATATATATTTTAGAATTTCTTAAGCTTCTCACATATTTCTTCCCTCCCCCCGCATTTTTTTCTGCACTAACCATCCTCTTTATTTATCTCTTCTCTTTATTTCTGTGTGTTCAAGTCAATAATCTTACATTGGGTCTAGCCTGCTTTTGAAAGGATATATTGAAATCCTAATTTCACTTTAAATTCTAAAATTTCCATTTGATTTGTTTTTAGATATTGAATCTCTTTTAGATATTGCAATGTTGACACAAATAATCAGTAAAGAATCTATACTAAGAAATAGAATAGAGTTTTATTCAAGCCAAACTGAGCACTAGCTCAGGAGTGCAGCCTCTACCAAGGAAGAAAGTGCTCCAGACAAGCATGGTTTTCAGTACAGTTTTATACCTTATTAGAACAAAAAACATTCATCAAACATGACAGGGGTATGTTCCTTCAGGTTTCAACAGAGGTGTATAGTTACAGATTATCATGTACACAGAAAGTCGCATGACCCTGGCATCTGGGAAGGGAACATTATCTTTGAAGGTATGGAAACATTGTTGTCATAGGAAGGGAGGCATTTTCTATCTTCAAAGTGGACATTCTTTACTTTAATGATTAAAGCAGATGTACAATGTATGTTTGACAGGCCACAAGTCATGCTGTTCTATTTCACATAAACTTCAGATGAAATTATGTATAAGCCAGAATGGCTTCCCCATACCCCAATATGAAAAAAATTTTTCCATCAAAAATTTTCTGCTGAAAAAATAAAAATTCTGTTGAAAATCTGTATTATGTTTTCCGGACATGAGAAACTTAAATTATCCCTTCAAGAAGGTAAAACATCCAAATCTCAGTATATCAATAGTGTTTCATGTGTAACATCCATTAGATCATAAAGGCAGGTGGATACTTCTGACCTGCCAACTGCTGGCCCAGGGAAACCACCTTGAACTGTGACAAAACAGTGCTGAACATGCTGCAAACTTTTCACATATGAGAGCCTCTATCTGAAGCTGCTTCTGTTTCTCACTGGTTTAAAAATCACTGTTCCTATAGGGTTATATTTTACTACTAAATCGCATATATTTGAAAGAGCCTTTGATATAGAGACAACTATGTTTATGCCAATATTTTTTTCCTGTGGTTGCTGTCCATGTGATCATGGTGCTTTGTCTCAGAGGCATTTGTATTCAATGTGGACAACTGGAAAAAAATGTATATTAAAAAAAAGAAAAAGAAAATTTCTCCCATAATTGTACCACCCATAGATAACTGCTATTTTGGTTTATATTCTGCTCAGTTTTGAAAACCATTTCTTACTGCTAGTTTAATATGTACTTACAGTTTAAGGTAACATTCTACCAGGTTACCTGAGAGCTATTTGTAGCTTTTCACATGAGTGGCTATTTAATTGTGCTGTTTTCTAATAAAACATATTTTGCCTTTTTTCTTATTTTTGAATTTTATTTTACTTAATTTTTTTATATAGCAGGTTTTTATTATCTATTTTATACATATTAGATAATTTACCTTTTATCATTTAACTAGGCATCACATTATTCAAGTGTCCTGCTATTGATACTCGAATAAATGACTTAAAACAATGATCCTTACTTAAATGGTTAGGCATAAAAATGGTTAGACATAAAAACCAAGAAATGGTTAGGCATAAAAACCAAGTAAAAGGCATTTATTTTTATTTGTTGAGAAGAATAAATTATAAGAGTGTATTGTCATTTGGGGTCTATTTTTATTCTTACTTGTGGTTACTTGTCATCTACAATTTAAAATCTCCTTTAATCAGTTAACCCAAATATAAAATGTTATAAATATTTGAGATTGGAGTATTACGTAGGGTAGGTTTGTAGGCAGTCCCATCTTTGGATGTATGAACATATTTAGAATTGTTGTGCATCTCATTTCTTTTTATATAATGCCAATATTTTTCTTGTATTTGGGGGATCCTTTTCAATATTTGTAAATGATTAACATCTATAGTGTTAGATCATTTTGTAGATCTTAGATATTTGCTGAGTAGATATTAATATGTGTATTTTTCTTCAAGTATTTAAACCATGGATTCATTCAAAAGCAATTCTAACTGCCACTTGTTATAACATATCCTATGGTGTCTACCTTATTCAAATATATACACTGCAAGTGTTTTAAAGTTGGAATCAAATACTGGCATTGATATTTTAAAAGATTGCAGAATAGGCTTGTTTTTAAGCCTCTAGATTTTTTTCCCTAGATTTTAACTGTTGACTCACTAGTCACTGATATTTTTAACTATATTAAATATATAGTATTTATTTATGGTATTTGAAAAATAAATATATTTTTCAAGCTCTTTCTCTGGTGTCTTCTAGCAGGTGTATGTACTTGATGTACAGAAAGAAAAGCTACAATTAACCCGTGTAAATGTCTTAGTGATATATGAAATTTTAAACAATGATTATAAAAATAATAACCTTAGTTAGGAATTGCAACTTGAAGTGTCAGTACAAGCTGCAGGTTTTACACCATTTACTGTAACCAACATAATTTTTTTACCATTAAATGAATATATTAGAAGAAAAGCTGCTATGATCTATTTATTAAAAGGTTTGAGATAGATAAAAAGCACTAAAATAACTGTAGCTAGATTACTTTTTACATAAATATACACTGGTTTTATCATAACCCTTATCAAGATTTTTCTAGCATCCTTTAATTTTTTTTCAGTCAATAGGTTCCCAGCAAAGAAGGTTCTAACACCATAAAGTAATCTTGACTGTTTTTGAACTATATATGTATGGTATCATGGAGTATATATTATTTGTGCTTACTTTTTTTTGTGTTGTTGTGTGTAAAAAGTTATTTTTGTGTGTGTTTTTGCTTTTTTAAATTACTGTGAGGCATTGTTTTGTATGGATATTTCATAATTTAGTAATACATTCTACTACTAATGGACACTGGGTTGTTTTTGTTCTTTAACTGTTATGCATTAAATGCTATGAAAATAATTTCACTTTGTGTGGGTGTGTGTATATGTGGACATTGGCACTCATTTCCTTTGCACACATACCTATGAGTATAAATGCTGGGTCATAAAATAGGTGTTTGTTTAGTTTTAACAGTATTGTCAAAGAGTTTTCAAAACCTATTGTATCAGTCTTTACTTCCATCAAGAAAATTATGATTCCCGCTGACTTCACATTTTACCCAACACTTAATACTATTCACTGTTTAATTATAATTCCAGTGTGTGTGTCTGTCCTTCTTATAGTTTGATATGCACTTAGTTACTTGACAAGTACTGTGCTGAAACAACTTTTTTTATTCTTAGGAGTCTTTGATATCCTCATTTATTATTATTATCTCTCACATTATTTATATTTTGTTTTATTAATTTATGGGATTAAAAAAATCCAGATAGGAGAACTTACTCAGATATTTGCACTGCAAATATTTTCTCTGTTTCTGGCTTGTTCCTTCTTTTGTGATTTTTGGTTGATAGAAGTTATCAATTTTAGTGATGAGCAAATTATCCATCTTTACTTTTACGGTTATTGCTTTCTGTGATGTGTTTAACAAATGTTTGTGTACCCTGGTCATGTATTCTTCCATAATTTCTCTAAGTTTTATCACTCAATGAATATTTATAGCATCTAAGCTTAATTTTCGTGTGTAGTGAGACCCAAACTAAATTCCCGGTGGAGGTGAAAGTAGAGAAATCAGAATTGAAGATGTCCCAGACCAGGAACAAACTGGATGCCCTTCCGCAGCGTCTGTTGGAGAAGAGTTACAAGGACAGGGAGCATCTGGATGAGGAAGCCTGGAAGACCCACTCAGATACCCACAGCACGATTGCTCCATCATCATGGCCACCAGCAAAAGGCCATCTGCCCATTTCTGCCACCAGCGAATGAGGAAGAAGAGGAAGATTGATGGGCTGGCAAAGGGAGACTGCAGAAAACCAGTAAGTGTGTGATCAAGCTGTTTCACTGGAGTGGTGATTTAGCTCGGTTTAGGGAGAACACACTGCTGTAGTCAATCTGTAGCGCCTGGATGTGCAGTAGCCTCTCATTGCTAACGTGTCGATGCTCGTCCAGCTCACTGCTAATCACAATGTTTGAGGATGCAGAGGTTTCAGAGGTCACTAACAGCAAGAGTCGTTAGGTGTTCAAGGTGCTTTCACCCATAGCCCCTGGGCCACCTGGAGATGCCTGCAGATTCTGCATACCTTCCCCACTGCAGCCAGAGACACAGGATACCCCCAAAGATGAGGCCAAGCCTGAGCCCTCAACTACAGCAACGTGGAGAACTGGAAACTCATTTGACAGTGGTGGACCAGCATCCTTACTCATAAATCATGAAGTTACAATAGGAGATGTCAGAGAAAGAGTGATATCCCCTTGACCCCCCACTCCAATAAGCATTTCCCTTCTGTAAAAATAAGGTCAAAGTAAATTTTTTTCATATAGAGATTCACTTTCACTTAGGACCATTTCTTAAAAAGACCATCATTTCCCCGGTGAACTGCTGTGGCCATTTGGCCACAAGTCAGGCCAATATATATGTGCCGATCATTTTCTGGAATGCCTATTCAACCTGTCTTTTGACTGTGCTTATGCCAGTATATCTTTATAGTTAGATTTTAAATGTGGTGATATGCGCCCACCTATTATTTTCTTCTTTTTCAAGGTTTCCTTGTTTTTTCTGGGCACTTCTCATTTTCACATGAAAAATAGAATTTTATTACCATTCACACACTCACACACACAGAGACTGGTTATGATTGGAATCAAAATCAACTTGAAGAGACATTTTAATCTCTTGAGTCTTCTAACTCATAAATATAGTACATCTCACCATTTATTTTGGCCTTTTTAGTTTCTCAGAGCAATAATTTTTAGTTTTCATTGTATATAACTGGGACATTTTTGTTAGATTTATATTATAAACATGTGTATATATATGACCTATTAGTAGTCAGGAGAGCATTGTGTAAAATCACTAGACAAAGGAATAGAATAATTTAAAACATGTATGTCAGTAACTTAGGTAAGTAAAAGTTTAAGTAAACTAAGGAAAGGGAGGAATACATCCATAAAAAGTAACATTTTCTCCAGTAACTTGCCTATTTAGAGAAGTAGGAAAGTGATCAAATTTATCTCAGGAGCAGGGTATGTGAGACTCCAGAAACCATACTGAGAATCTTGGGTTTCACAATGTTTAATACAAATGCATAGACATTTCCTTTAGACTCCCTGTGGATTTTTAAAGGAGCTTTGACATGAAAACCCATGCCTGAGTAAAATATTCTAACTGACCATTTCAATATGCAAATATTTTGTGAGTAATGAAGAGGGAACAAGTGTATTCCCTGTTATACAGGTTTGTTACTGTGCTGAATCAATAAGACTGAATCCAGTGTCATTCCCAGGTTATTTCTCGTTTGAACAAATTTATATTCTGGATAAAGTAAAAGGTCAAAAAATTTTCTAGTGAACATCCAAGGTGATGACTTTTTGGAGAAGGATGTATCTTTCCCAGGCTGCAGTATGTTACAACAAGGTGCTAGTCCCATTACTAACATGGTGTGGAAGGATGGAGAGCAGAGAAGCTTTTTAGGCATAGCTGATAAAAGCTCTGGGAACATTAGTGAAAACAAAACAGTACCTTAAAAAAAAACCTGTGTATCTCAAATAATCATTCTTATGGCTTCTTGCTTTCCAGTACTTATCTGTGGAAATATGATAGCATGCAGAAATTGCTTAACTAAAGAAATGCAACAGAATTTTAAACAAATGGGTATGTTGTGCTATGTTTTAACTTAATGATGTGGCACTTTTTGGACTATCCCACTTTATATGTAAATTTCTCTAACTCTTATATATGGAAAATCTCATATAGACCATGAAACATCATTGTGTAGCATAAAAGTTATATCAAAATGTTTTTTTCTTGATGACATGCATCCATTAGAAGGAACCCATAAAAATGTTATAAACATATTTGGATCTGCTAGGTGATGATTTTTCTTGACAAGCTAATGTGCTGTGCTATGAGTAGACATGGAGTAATATTGTTGAAAAGAACAAAATGACTTTAGTATCTTTTTTTTTTTTTTTTTTACTTCAGTATGCGGGCATCTCACTGTTGTGGCCTCTCCCGTTGCAGAGCACAGACTCCGGACATGCAGACTCAGCAGCCATGGCTCACGGGCCCAGCCACTCTGAGGCTTGTGGGATCCTCCTGGACCAGGGCACGAACCCATGTCCCCTGCATCGGCAGGCGGACTCTCAACCACTGCGCCACCAGGGAAGCCCGACTTTAGTATCTTTTATGCCAAGAAAATCTCAAGAAAAACAGTACACTCTCCAAACTCCCAACTGTTAAGGTAGCCCCTTGAGAATCGCAAGTTTTCACATTATATTTTTTACCCATGCTTTCTAGATTGATAGAGAGTATATTGATGGAGATACAATTTTCTTAAATCTTCATTTAAGAAGTGCAAGGTTGCTAAGATTGTCACTACTTCAATAATAAATGATTTTCTCCGAATTTTTATAGTTCAAATAATAGATTTAAAGAACAGAAAATTTTTAAACACATGTCATTTCCTATGGATAGCATCTTAAAATAATCTACATTTATTTAATTTTTAGGAGAAGACCTAGGATTTAGTGTAACATTTATATGTGATAAATCCTTGAAAACTTGACTTAAACTACTACAGTCCTGATAAATAATTCAGCTGTCATTCATTTTTTGTCATTTCAACATAATATTCAAGTTGTAGGGCTTCCCTGGTGGTGCAACGGTTGAGAGTCCGCCTGCCGATGCAGGGGACACGGGTTCATGCCCTGGTCCGGGAAGATCCCACATGCCGCAGAGCGGCGGGGTCCGTGAGCCATGGCCGCTGAGCCTGCATGTCCGGAGCCTGTGCTCTGCAACGGGAGAGGCCACAACAGTGAGAGGCCTGAGTACCGGAAAAAAAAAAAAATTCTAGGCATAGACTCAGCTAAAACTGAAGACTGATAAGCCTATTAACCAGCCTGTGTGGAAAATATTAGAGATTTTTAAAAAAGAAACTTCCAGTTCACTTCATAATTATCAGCAGAAAAATAAAAGACAAAAGGAATGGTATATAGAGCAAGTGTCTACACCCAATATTGCAAATTTAATTCAACATTATTTTAGACACATTTAAAAAATTTATGTAGTGAGCAAAGAAATATAGCAGTGGCTTCCAATTTTGGAAACATCAGAGCCTGATCAAAATAGATATTTATTAGAAACATGAAAATTCTGAGTATACTAACTCATCTATTGTAAAATAGTTATTAAATGCATCACAGACTTGGTTTGCTCAAGAAGACATTAAATCCAGAGACAACAGGCCTTGAAGCCAAGGAGTGTGATGGTTTAGATTCCATATTAATGACCAATGGCTGAAATTTGAGACAGAAAATCAGGAGAATTGTGTTTAGACCCAAAAAAGCTCAGTAGCCAGAATTAAGATCACTGAATAAAGCCAAGGTTCCCGAAGTTTCACATTTATTACCAAAGTAACTAAATATCAGTAATCAAATAAATAAACGAAATAACATAGGTCCTTAAAAACTAAAGTAAGTTAGCCATAGCATGCAACAGTGGATGAAAATACACAGGTGTGCATGTGCGCATGCGTGCACACACACATATATTAAAAACTCGTTAGGAATGAACAACCAAAATATATAATGGCATAGAATCCAAATGTATATTGAGCATAAAGGTAAGAATTTCCAAGGTGAATAATTATTTTACAAACCAATTCCAAGCTGGTAAAACCCCAATGGCACATAGCATGAGGAAGAAAGAAAAAAAGGAAGAAAAGAAGCAAGCAAGGAAGGAAGGGAGGGAAGGAGGGAAGGCGGAGGGGGAGAGAGAAAGAAAGTGAAAAGAATATCTTTCTAAGAATTGCTTTAAATCTATTTCAGTCTAGAATTTGTTTTGTATCAATATGTAATTAAAATAATATAAATTAAAAACAGAAGCCAATTGTTTAGAAAATTAGTTCCATAAACAATATATAAATGGAAATAGTTCTAACTTATATAGAGTCAGAGGTATAAGGGAAAGGTTTGAAAATTTACAACTATGTTATATGAATAATATACAATAAGTAAACAGATTTTACTTCAGTATGAAATAATAAAATTCTGAGATAGATATAACCAAATAGTTAACTTAAAAATCAAATTTAGTAGGTAGACAACGAGTTAAAAATTAGACGTGGTTGGAATTGTCATTGTAAATATAGTTGTGGAAAGCATTCACAATACGACACAGAGATTGGAATATAATTTTTTTTTTAAAAAGGAGATTAAAGGACATGACGATAAAATAAGAAAGCCAATGTGAGTCTTTTAGGAGATTTAAAACAAGAAAGTAGAAGGAATGGGAATAAATAATATTTAAATACATAATGACTGAAGTTTTCTGGAATAGATAAATGTCTTAATTGAACATTGATAACAACAAAAACAACAAAAAATCTATGAAAGTAAAATAATACTTAGAAATGTGTAATAAAATAGAAATTATTACAGGCAAAAAGGTTTTATGATTTTAAGAGTATCCAAAGGGGGGAAAAATGTTACCTACAAAAAACAAAATATTAAAGTGAAAAAAAAACTTTTCATAACAACAACAACAAAACAAATAGAATTGTATCTTTCAAAGACTTAGATAAAACAAATGTCATATTGTAGTTTTGCATCTAGCTCAGAAAACAAGAACTGAGTTTCAGGCAGCAATAGTATGGACACTAAGGATGAATGAAATTTAAGTTAAAATATCCTTATTTATTAATACTGTTTTTGAATTTTATTTATTTTATTTATTTTTTATACAGCAGGTTATTAGTTATCTATTTTATACATATTAGTGTATATATGTCAATCCCAGTCTCCCAATTAATCCCACCACCTTCACTCCCACCACCACTTTCCCCCCTTGGTGTCCATACGTTTGTTCTCTACATCTGTGTTAGGTCATTTGTAGAGACGTGGATGGATCTAGAGACTGTCATACAGAGTGAATTAAGTCAGAAAGAGAAAATCAAATATCGTATATTAACGCATATATGTGGAACCTAGAAAAATGGTACAGATGAACCGGTTTGCAGGGCAGAAATACTGCTTGTTGAGTAGAAAGATAATTGCCTGAAAGTGGGCTCAATTTATAAGGGTAACCATTAAAAGAACAAAATTAGACATAAAACTGTAGAAAACTAGGTAAATGGAAGGAAGAAAATGAGAAAAATGAAAAAGGGAAATGTGTGCTATAAATACAAAATAATAATATAGAAATAAACATATATATTAATCATCACAATTCTGTAAACAAATAAAACCAGTTAAATGATTTTTAAACACACTGCATGAGCAGTGTTTTTACATGCTTGCTCAGCTCTGATTCTTTTGCTTTTCTGGATGACAAGACAGTGAAGCTTCTTGCTCGTCTGTCTGCACAGTCTATTATATGTTGTTCTCTACATTCTCTCTTCTCTCTGGAAAATAACCATCCTTTAATATACCAGGAAAACGTGTATTTTTTTTCACATGGCTGCTTAAGTATCATATCTTTCTGAATTAGGATGCCTCATTTTAAAAAAAAGGTTTCCAAAGGAATTAATAGACTATTATTATCTGGGTACTCTAAAAGCTACTTACTCCTTATTTTCCAGGTCACTTTAGTGTCTCTCATGAAAAATAGTGGTAGATGTGTTCAGGAAGGGAAGGCATTGTGTTAAAATAGGAAAAGTGGTTTAGATCATAATTCATAGGGAAAATGTACCCTGTAAGAGTCTCTCTCTACTGTCAACCGTGCTTGGAAATATTTTGTGTATGGCATATATACTAATAAAAATAAGATGTATTTCATATGGCTGACATGTGGGAAAATAAAATTTATTAAATGTTAAAGCAAAGTAAAGTAAAAACTTTAAGCTGAAAGAATTATTCATGAATAGTATGGAAGAAAAGACTATCTCAAAAACAAGAAGAGAGGGAAGAACTACTATGCAGCCTTACTGCAGAAAATAGGGCATGAGATTATGTAGGAGAAGGTTTAATTTATAGATGACTTAGATTTTACACAGCCCTCATAATTGAAGTTGCTTCAAGTATTGAATATGCCTGCTCATTTTCCCACTATTGTGGTTTCAGTGGGTATAAATAAAGTATGAAGCAGCCTCCCTTTTCTTCTCAGAGACAGTCACGAAATGGAAAGATGCCACAGGAGGCATTTGTCTGCACTATCTTTGGGGCAATGGTGGTTGAGGGCTCAGAACCATTACTGCTGCCCCCTCACTCAACACACACTCTTGTTGCCATAATTCAAAAAGAAGTAACAGTCCAGTTCTGATCATGTCATTTTCCCATAGATGATTCTTCTACGACTTCTTGTTGCCTTTGTAATAGAGATCTATATCCTATATTAACTTAACATAAACTGGCGTATACTAACTCTCCAAAGGCATCCAGAGCTTTTTCCCCATTGCTTACCAACATCAAAGCAGAATGATCAAATTTCAGTTCTCAGAAAACTCAGCCCATACACCTTTCAGAAAATTCACATACTGTTATTACTGCTATACATTTTCTTATTATGGTCTAACTCCAATTTATCTATCACAAATCAATCTGGAAATGAAGAAGTCTTTCTGGACATACTAGACTAGATTAGGTTTCCTATTAGATGCTTTCATATCACTTTTACTTCTCCATTAGATAATTGACATGATTATAATGAAATAATTAACATTGTAAATTTTTAAATGACTTTGTTCCTGTAATGGGATATGAGCCATGATAAATATAAACACATTTCTTTTGTTTAGTATTCAGCATACTTTGTCATAGAAAAATAATGCAATTATATTTAAATACTTCTTAAAAGTGGGCATAATGATATTTCCCTCATGTCGTTGCTGTGAGATTAAATAACAAATAAAAAAGCCCACTAATAATTTGACTGACACTTCATGTATGACCGTAGCCTTATGTAATTTAAGTCTCACAGTAACTCAGTTTGTCAGGCATTTACTCATTTTTTACAAATTAAAAAATAATGTATCTCAGTTTTGTAATTATTTCAAGGTCATAAAACTAGCACATTTCTATTTCACTCTAAATATATACTCTTTTTTTTTTGGTTACAGCTTTATTAACTATAATTCACAAACCATACAATTTGCCCACTTAAAGTATATGTCAGTGGTTTTTAGCATATTCACAGTTGTGCAACCAATACTGCAATCAACTTTACAGCTTTTTCATCACCCTAAAAAGAAATTCCATACCTTTAGCAGTCATCCCTTATTTTCCTCCAATGAGGCAACCACTAATCTACTTTCTCTGTCTATGAATTGGCCTGTTCTAGACATTTCGTATAAATGCAGTCATGCAATGTATGGCCTTTGTAAGAGACTTGTTTCACTCTGCATAATGTTTTTAAGGTTCACCTATAGTGGAACATGTATCAGTACTTCAATCCTTTTTATTGCCAAATAATATTCAATCATGAGGATTTTATTATCCAGTCATTAATTGATGAACATTTGTATTGTTTCTACTTTTTGGCTATTATGAATAATGCTGCTATGAAGTTTATATGCAAGTTTTTGTGTGAACATGGTGTTTTCATTTCTCTTCAGTTAAAGTATATACTCTTTATATCATTTATAATCATAACATTTTGTCCATTATTTCATTTTAGGAACTATTTGTGACTTTTAAATATCATCCCCCTTATTAAATTATTTTTTTCATTAAAATGACTATCAGTTCTTAACTTTTCTCAATAATTAGCTTAGTTGCTAAATGCTGGATTAACGAATTCTGTACTGTTTGGAAAGTAATTCATACAACTTTGTATAGATTTATGGAATTTATCAAGAAATTAAAGCAAAATAATAAAATATTTCTCTGTGACTCCTCATAACAGTGGCACTAGATGTGTCTTCTCTTTAACACTATCTGAACATTTATAAGCTAAAACTTCAAATTAATTGTATAAGGATATTTTAAACACATTAACATATTATGTATTGGAGATTATTGGAGGTTTCAGTAAAATACTCAGCTTGGGCTATACAGGAAACCAGATATCAGATGCATCAGTGAGTCACATATGGCTTCTGTAGCTCTAATCATATATACCTAAAACAAACACAGTACCTTCCTGCATGTCTGTCTTCATGAATTTTATTTTTGGTTTTATATCATTTTTCTAGCTAATTTGTTTTTAAAATCATGGGGAGAAAAACCAACATCTCTAACCATTTTCAAATATAATCTGATATTTTCATGTACCTTCCACGGTGTCATAGTTTCACTTGTTTGTACCTGGTAACTACAGTTGATTTTTGAGCTGTTCATTCCAGAGTTCTTCAAAGGCATTATTTAGATTTGTTAGGAAAAAAATACCCCATATTTCAAATATATTTTTGACT
Organism: Mesoplodon bidens; assembly: GCF_964165515.1. NCBI lineage: Eukaryota > Metazoa > Chordata > Mammalia > Artiodactyla > Ziphiidae > Mesoplodon > Mesoplodon bidens. The sequence goes on from NC_138160.1 coordinate 20,630,848, forward strand.
TTGAAATTTATTGAACCTCATAATTATTTTTAAAGTTTAAAACTGAATTTATATTAGATTACATTAATACCTTTAAAGGTCTCTGTGGTATTCTTCAAGCCCATGAACAGAATGATTTTATCTTAACTAGGCACTGTTAATTTCACTGCAGTGATTAATAAACCTGTCAGTATGCATTTATAAAGCTGCTATTCCAGGGCTGCACTTATTGTTTTCCTATTTTCAAAGCGTCTTTTCATGGGAGCAGTTTAACAAATGTTAAATTTCAGACACATAATAGAAAATTACAGACATTTAAATGATGGATGCTAATTTGATCCTTATAAAACGTCAGGTAAATTAAGGTCATGTCTATAGAAGACCGTCATTCTAAGCTAAATTTTATTGTTAGATAATAAATGTCTCCCCTCTTACACCCTACCCATACAGTTATCTACTCAGAATTTAATGTAGTTTTTTTTAATAGATCTTTATTGGAGTATAATTGCTTCACAATACTGTGTTAGTTTCTGTTGCACAACAAACCAAATCAGCCATATGTATACACATGTCCCCATATCCCCTGCCTCTTGAGCCTCCCTCCCATCCTTCCTATCCCACCCCTGTAGGTCATCACAAAGCACCGAGTCAGTCTCCCTGTGCTATGCTGCTGCTTCCCACCAGCCAACTATTTTACATTTGGTAGTGTATACATGTTGATGCTACTCTCACTTTGCCCCAGCTTCACCCTCCCACCGCATGTCCTCAAGTCCATTCTCTATGTCTACCTCTTTATTCCTGCCCTGCAACTAGGTTCATCAGTACCGTTTTTTGTTTGTTTGTTTGTTTTTTAGATTCCATAAACATGCATTAGCATATGGTATTTATTTTTTCTTTCTGACTTATTCACTCTGGATGACAGACTCTAGGTCCATCCACCTCACTTCAAATAAATCAATTTCATTTCTTTCTATGGTTGAGTAATATTCCATTATATATATGTGCCACATCTTCTTTATCCATTCATCTGTCAATGGACATTTAGGTTGGTTCCATGTCCTGGCTAGTGTAAATAGTGCTGCAGTGAACATTGTGGTACATGTCCCTTTTTGAATTAGGGTTTTCTCAGGGTATATGCCCAGTAGTGGGATAGCTGGGTCATATGGAAGTTCTATTTTTAGTTTTTTAAGGAACCTCCATACTGTTTTCCATAATGGTTGTATCAATTTACATACCCACCAGCAGTGAAGGAGAGTTCCCTTTTCACCACACCTTTCCAGCATTTATTTTTTCTAGATTTTTTGATAATGGCCATTCTGACCGGCATGAGATGATACCTCATGGTAGTTTTGATTTGCATTTCTCTAATAACTAGTGATGTTGAGCATCATTTCACGTGCATCTTGGCCATCTGTATATCTTCCTTATGGAATGTCTCTTTAGGTATTCCACCCATTTTTTAACTGGATTCTTTTATAACCGGATGGTTTTTAACTGGATTGTTTTAACTGGATTGTTTTTTCACTAAATTGTTTTTTTGATATTGAGCTCCATGAGCTGTTTGTATATTTTGAAGATTAATCCTTTGTCTGTTGTTTAATTTGCAAATATTTTCTCCCATTCTGGGGGGTGTCTTTTTGTCTTGTTTATGGTTTCCTTTGCTGTGCAAAAGCATTTAAGTTTAATTAAGTCCCATTTGTTTATTTTTCCTTTTATTTCCATTACTCTAGGAGGTGGGTCAAAAAAGATCTTGCTGTGGTTTATGGCAAAGAGTGTTTATCCTGTGTTTTCCTCTGAGTTCTATAGTGTTTGGTCTTACATTTAAGTCTTTAATCCATTTGGAGTTTATTTTTGTGTATGGTGTTAGGGAGTGTTCTAATCTCATTCTTTTACATGTAGCTGTCCAGTTTTCCCAGCACCCCTTATTAAAGAGGCTGTCTTTTCTCCATTGTATGTTCTTGCATCCTTTGTCATAAATTAGATGACCGTGTGTACGTGGGTTTATCTCTGGGCATTCTATCCTGTACCATTGAACTATATTTTCTTTTTGTGCCAGTACCATACTGTCTTGATTACTGTAGCTTTGTGGTGTAGTTTGAAGTTGGGGAGCATGATTCCTCCAACTCCGTTTTTCTTTCTCAAGATTGCTTTCACTATTCGGGGTCTATTGTGTTTCCATACAAATTGTAAAACTTTTTGTTCTAATTCTGTGAAGAATGCCATTGGTAGTTTAATAGGGATTGCATTACATTTGTAGATTGCTTTGGATAGTATAGTCATTTTCACAATATTGATTCATCCAATCGAAGAACATGGTATATTTCTCCATCTGTTTATGTCATCTTTGATTTCTTTCATCACTGTTTTATAGTTTTCTGAGTGCAAGTCTTTCACCTACTTAGGCAGGTTTATTCCTAGGTATCTTATTCTTTTAGTTGCAGTGGTAAATGGGAGAGCTTCCTTAATTTCTCTTTCTGGTTTTTCATTGTTGGTGTATAGGAATGCCACAGATTTCTGTGCATTAGTTTGATATCCTGCAACCTTACCAAATTCATTGATTGGTTCTAGTAGTTTTCTGGTGTCGTCTTTAGGATTTTCTATGTATAGTATCATGTCATCAGCAAACAGTGACAGTTTTACTTCTTCTTTTCCAATTTGTATTCCTTTTGTTTCTTTTTCTTCTCTGATTGCTGTGGCTAAGACTTCCAAAACTATGTTGAATAAGAGTGATTAGAGTGGACATTCTTGTCTTGTTCCTGATCTTAGTGGAAATGCTTTCAGTTTTTCACCATTGAGTATGATGTTTGCTGTGGGTTTATCATATAAGGCCTTTATTATGTTGAGGTAGGTTTCCTCTATGCCCATCTTCTGGAGAGTTTTTATCATAAATGGGTATTGAATTTTGTCAGAATCTTTCTCTGCATCTACTGAGATGATCATATGGTTTTTATTCCTTAATTTGTTAATGTGTTGTATCACATTGATTAATTTGCATATATTGAAGAATCCTTGCATCCCTGGGAAAAAATCCCACTTGATCATGGTGTATGATCCTTTTAATGTGCTGCTGGATTCTGTTTGCTAATATTTTGTTCAGGATTTTTGCATCTATGTTCATCAGTGTTATTGGTCTATAATTTTCTTTTTTTGTGTTATCTTTTTCTGGTTTTGGTGTCTGGATGATGGTGGCTTCGTGGAACGAATTTGGGAGCTTTTCTCCCTCTGCAATTGTTTAGAACAGTTTGAAAATGCTCGGTGTTAGCTCCTCTCTAAATGTTTGATAGAATTCTCCTGTGAAGCCATCTGGTCCTGGATTTTTGTTTGTTGGAAGATTTTTAATTATGGTTTCAATATCATTACTTGTGATAGGTCTGTTTATGTTTTCTAATCCTTCCTGGTTCAGTCTTGGAAAATTGTACCTTTCCAAGAACTTGTTCATTTCTTCGTGGTTGTCCATTTTATTGGCATATAGTGATTTGTAGTTGTCTCTTAAAATCCTTTGTATTTCTGCAGTGCCATTTGTGATTTCTCCTTTTTCAGTTCTAATTTTCTTGATTTACATCCTCTCCCTTTTTTTTCTTGATGAGTCTGGGTAAGTGTTTTTCAATTTTGTTTATTTTCTCAAAGAAACGCTTTTTTTTTTTTTTTTTTTGCAGTATGTGGGCCTCTCACTGTGGTGGTGCCTCCCGTTGCGGAGCACAAGCTCCGGATGCACAGGCTCAGTGACCATGGCTCATGGGCCCAGCCACTCCACGGCATGTGGGATCCTCCTGGACTGGGGCACGAACCTGTATCCCCTGCATCGGCAGGCGGATTCTCAACCACTGCGCCACCAGGGAAGCCCCAAGAACCAGCTTTTAGTTTTACTGATCTTTACTATTGTTTTCCTTATTGCTATTTCATTTATTTCTGCTTTGATCTTTATGATTTCTTTCTTTCTACTGATTTTGATTTTCTCTACTCTTCTTTCTCTAGTTGTTTTAAGTTAGGGTTAGATTGTTTATTTTAGTTTTTTCTTGTTTATTGAGGTGAGATTGAATTGCTATTAACTTCCCACTTAGAACTGCTTTTGCTGCATCCCATAGGTTTTGGTTCATCATGTTTTAATTGTCATTTGTTTCTATGTATTTTTCAATTTCTTCTTTGATTTCTTCAGTGATCTCTTGGTTATTTAGAGCACACTGTTTACCCTCCATGTATTTGTGATTTTTACATTTTTTTTCCTGTAATTGATTTCCAATCTCATAGTGTTGTGGTCAGAAAGGACGCTTGATACAATTTCAATTTTCTTAAATTTTCCGAGGCTTGATTTGTGACCCAAGATGTGATGTATCCTGGAGAATGTTCCGTGTGCACCTGAGAAGAAAATGTATTCTGCCACTTTTGGGTGGAACGTTCTATAAATATCAATTAGATCTATCCATCTATTGTGTCATTTAAAGCTTGTGTTTCCTTATTTATTTTCTGTTTGGATGATCTGTCCATTTGTGTAGGTGGGGTGTTAAGATCTCCTACCATTATCATGTTACTGTCAATTTCTCCTTCATGGTTGTTAGCATTTGCCTTATGCATTGAGGTGCTCCTATGTTGGGTGCATTTGCACGTCAGTAGCATTATATTCATATAGACATTTATAATTGTTATAACTTCTTCTTGGATTGATCCTTTGATAATTATGTAGTGTCTCTCCTTACCTCTTGTAACAGTATTTATTTTAAAGTCTGTTTTATCTGATATGAGTATTGCTACTCCAGCTTTCTTTTAATTTCCATTTGCATGGAATATCTTTTTCCATTCCTTTGCTTTCATTTTGTATGTGTCCCTAGATCTGAAGTGGGTCTCTTGTAGACAGCATATATATTTGTCTTGTTTTTTGTATCCATTCAGCCAGTCTGTGTCTTTTGGTTGGGGCATTTATTCCATTTATATTCAAGGTTATTATCAATATGTATGTCCCTATTACCATTTTCTTAATTGTTTTGGGTTTCTTTTTGTGGGTCTTTTTCTTCTCTTGAGTTTTCTGCCTAGAGAAGTTTCTTTAATACTAGTTGTAAAGCTGGTTTGGTGATGCTGAATTCTCTTAACTTTTGCTTGTCTTAAAAGCTTTTGACTTCTCCATCGAATCTGAATGAGATGCTTGCTGGGAAGAGAAATCTTGGTTGTAGATTTTTCTCTTTTATCACTTTAAGGATATCCTGCCATTCCCTTCTGGCCTTCAGAGTTTCTGCTGAAAAATCAGCTGATAACCTTATGGGGATTCCTTTGTATGTTATTTTTTTATTTTTCCCTTGCTGCTTTTAATAATTTTTCTTTGAATTTAATTTTTGTTTGTTTGATTAATATGTGTCTTGGTGTGTTTTTCCTAGGGTTTATCCTGGATGGGACTCTCTGTGCTTCCTGGACTTGGGTGACTATTTCCTTTCCCATGTTAGGGAAGTTTTCATCTATAATCTCTTCAAATATTTTCTCATACCCTTTCTTTTTCTCTTCTTCTTCTGGGATTCCTATAATTCGAATGTTGGTGCATTTAGTGTTTTCCCAGAGGTCTCTGAGGTTGTTTTCAATTCTTTTCATTCTTTTTTCTTTATTCTGCTCCTCAGCACTTATTTCCACCATTTTGTCTTCCAGCTTACTTATTCATTCTTCTGCCACAGTTATTCTGTTATTGATTCCTTCTAGTGTATTTTTCATTTCAGTTGTGTTGTTCATCTCTGTTTGTTCTTTAGATTTTCTAAATCTTTGTTAAACATTTCTTGTATTTTCTCAGTCCTTGCCTCCATTCTATTTCTGAGATTCTGGATCATCTTTACTATCATTACTGTAAATTCTTTTTCAGGTAGATTGCCTATTTCCTCTTCATTTATTTGGTCTTAAAAGTTCTTACCTTGCTACTTCATCTGTGGCATACTGTTTTGCAGTCTCACTTTTCTTTTTTAATGAGTTGGATTGTTTTCCTCTCTTACTGGTTGTTTGGCTTGACGCTTCCAACACTGGAGTTTGTAGGCTATTGGGTAGAGCTGGGTCTTGGTGCTGAGATGAGGAACACCGTAAGACCTCATTCTGATGCATATTCCCCGGGATCTGAGGTTCTCTGTTAATCCAGTGGTTTGGACTTGGAACTCCCACTGCAGGAGCTTCAGCCCGACCCTGAGCTCATGAACCAAGATCCCACAAGTGGCATGGGTTCTCAAAAAAAAAAAAAAAGAGAGAGAACAATAACAAAGTTAAAAATAAAATTAGAGTAGATATTTAACAGATATGTTAGAAAGAATATAAAAATAAAAATATAAATGAATCAACAACTGTAAGGTACATCAGTAGCACAATTTTAAAAAAGAGGAGGAGGGAAAAGAAAAAAAAAGGGGGGGAAAAACCTTGGCTGTGGAGGGTGGAGCCTAAACAAGGGCAAGGTTTGGGCTGTGGGCAGGGCCTATGCTTAGGCCCTACAGGGGTAGAAAAGGCCCTGGGGTCTGTGGAAGGTGGAACTTAGGCTCAAGCAACAGAAGGTACCCAGGCGTGCCCCCCACCCCTGGTCTCAAAGGGCTGGGGACCTCACCTGGGAGCCCAGTAGGCTCCCTGGGCTTGAGTGGGCAGGGCAAATGCCCTCCTCTCCTCTCTTGCTCCTCCGGTCTGGAAGGGCCCCTCCCACCTTCCTCTCCTGATCTCCCCAGCCTTAGGGGTGCAGATCCTGTCTGGCCTTCACTTCTCCTCCCCCTGTCAGTCCTCCTACTTCCTTCTGGTACTTTGGGGTTCCCACTGGTACTTTGGAGTTCTTCCCGTCTCCTTAGGCTTCAGAGTCCCCCACGAGCAGCCAGCCATTACCCTAGTTGTGGGGAGAAGCTAACTCCACATCTTCCCACAACACCATCTTGGGCCCTTTTCTAATGTAGTTTTTAAATAAGCCTTAGATATGACTAAATTGTTCTTATTACTCATCAACACAGATTTGAAATAAACAATTGGATAAAATGTTCTAAAATAATAGAATGATATTGAATTTCACAACAACACACATAGGTCAAAAAACTTTTCCCACTTTACCCATAGGAAAAGTCTGGCATAAAGAAGTTATCAGCAACCTGCAACCTGGTGAAAGTGATGAAATACAACTTCTAACCAATGCCAGCTCCAAACTCATCAACATAAAATGAACAATTCCACTACTACAACGTTTTATTAGTTATATATAAATATACTACTGATATGCAAGTAAAACAATGTGAATGTGTCCCAATAGAAGTCGTATTTATAAATGGTCATCTACAGCCTTTGTATAATTAATAATTAGCAATTACTGTCAGGTTTACCACTTTATTTGGGGCTTAATTAAAACCAATAAAATTAAAATATATACTCTAGGGCTATGATCTAAACTCTTATTAACAAAATAAAATTGAAAAATATTTTGAAAATATTTCAGAAAAATATTTTCAGTCATATTCTGTTAAACATTTCATGTCAATTTTTATCCAATTAAAAATGTTTATATTGTCATTATATCTATTTTAGATTTTTAAAAAGACACTATTAAAGAAAATTAATCAAACAATTATGTTATTAGATGAAAGCACATATTTGGAGAGATTTTAAGAAAAAGGAGTGAGGGCTTCCCTGGTGGTGCAGTGGTTGAGTGTCCACCTGCCGAAGCAGGGGACACGGGTTCGTGCCCAGGTCCAGGAAGATCCCACATGCCGCATAGCTTGTTGGCCGCTGAGTCTGTGCATCTGGAGCCTGTGCTCCGCAATGGGAGAGGCCACAACAGTGAGAGGCCTGCATACCGCAAAAAAAAAAAAAAAAAAGGAGTTAAAGAATTAGAGAAGAACTGAGTAATAGCGAAACCAATTTGGACTCAGTGGTAACCTATGAATATACTTCTAAGAATCACACAATATTGTTTCTCAAATATTTCAAACAACAGATATTAACAATTTTCTGGAGACTTCTCTGTTTATTCTTACTGCATGATATTTAAAATATATACACTTTTGCAACTTAATAGGTGAATTAGATAATTTTTTCATGACAATACTAAATGGAATAATTTTATCTTCAAGTTCTGAGTATTACAGAGCCAGAATACTGACAGATGGATACTTCAGGTTATTGCGTGTGTATGCATACGTGTATTTTATCATGGGAAATTTGATTTTTTTAAACCAATGTGAGAAAATTAATTCCATAAAGAAAATGATTCTATAAGTATATTTTATTTTGTATGCTACATTTTCTGGAACATACTGATCAATGTAAGTAGTTATATAATGTAATCAGGTTAACTTTTTCCTGGTTAAAAATATTATAAGGCTAAAAGTTTATACTGTTCATTGGACACACTAGTGTTTGAATATGCACTTTAGGAAGAATCCTATATAAAGTAAGTGGAATTTTTCTATAATATCCTCAGTTTTTCTACACTAATACCAAGATATAATCAATAGTCAATATAGTTCATCCATTAATTAGTTTGAATTTGAAGTACAATATGAAAATCAAATGTAGATTGTTCAATTTATCTTGTCTATTCTGGCAGTTTAATGAACTTATATTCACATTTTTGAAATGGAATACTATAAACATATTCTCAGTGTTAATCAGTGGTGTCCCAGGATATAGCCATGCCCCTGGTTTAGGCTGAGTTCTCATTCAGAGAGATAAGTTGATTTGGCTCAAACATTTATCTCTCTGAAATTTGATTTCTGTTTACTTCACAGAGGGATACAACATACTCTTCAAGTAATTGTAAGAAAAGATTTCTATTGATCTAAATGATTTTAATTTTAATTTAGTTTTCATGATTTCCATATATACCTAAATATATGGTTAAATTAGTTGATTTGTTTAAATGGACCAAGATCCTGATATTCACAAAAGATCTCTTCTTCATTAAAATATTAATATAAATTGTTCACCTAAATTTTAAAATGTATTATTTTCAAAAACATATTTTTAACCTTTCTATGTAAGTTACCATTAAAGTATTCTAAAAATAAAAATATAAAAATATAAAATAAGAATATATTTTGATAAATAGAAAGGCTGCTATATTGAGAGTATTCATGGGAGATAATGAATAACTAATAATAACCAGGGTTTTATTTTTTCAGATTTTAGTTTATTTAAATATTTTATAAAATTCTTGTCATCTGATATGTGATTTCAAAGATGTAGAACATGTACACTTTGTACATTAATTAAATGTTTAGCTTTCAGTTTGATTTATTTATAAACCTCAATGATTTTATCAAAGCAGAACCTTAGTCCTTCTTCAAACCTCACCATAGGAATAAAACATAAATAGGGAATATCTAATCACAGAGAATACTGTCAAACTGACTAGTCATGTTCTCAGATTTAGTAAATATTTGTTTCAGAAGAATATCTTTAGAGACCTTCTGTGTAACAACAAGAATAAACAACTTAAAAACTGAAGACACAAGAGCTTTTGTTCTTTTCATTATGAAATCTCTTGTCTGCCTAGCTTGTGTGGCTCATTAAAAAGGACCCCTAATGATGGTTTGTACAAGTTGCACTATTTTTTCAGTCTTTAAAGATTGAAATAATACATTTTGAAAATAGTGAGATTTTTTTTAATTTAGTCTCAGTATAAAGGAATACAGAAGCAGTATCAAGATAAAGGAGTGTCTTGCTGTGTTTGTTTATATTAAACATTTTCAGGAACTAATAAATAGGCTTTTTAGGAAGAGGGCATTTGAAGTCAGAATTTTTATATTCAAATATTAGAAGCCAATTTAATTCACTTAGAAAAATAAAGGGAATTTTAAAGTAGGCTAATTGGTAGTCTAGAATCTATGACACTGATGGAGAATAGAACTTAGGTAAACATAAAGTAAGATTGGCAGAGTTGAGACCCAGGCATTGGAATGTTATGCTTAGGATGTTGCCCCTAGCAAAATCTACAAATACCCCACTATGGTCCCTGGAAATGTCAACATAGAAAATGATACGGGGATCTTGGAATGGTGTTTAACAAATCCTGCAACTTTGTGTGCATCTCACAAAATGTAGAATCTCAGAAAGCACCTTGATGGTCCATGCATAGAGCCCATCCTTATATTTTGAAAGAGAGGAGGGGACACTTATAGTTCCTTATAAATCTCTGTAGAGAAAAGTAGTTACTACCTGATACCAAAGTCTCCTAGTGGTTATGCTTTTCAAAGTTGTTTTTATTGCCATGTTTTTAATATCAGCCACTTTTTAATTGATTATGAAATAACAACTAAGCATAACTAAAAATGTGCTGACTGTAATATTTTGGAAAATGTGAATCATACTGTTTAGAAGACTGGAAATAACTTATATTTTTAACTTTCCCACTTCTTCTGTCACTTTTTGTGTGTTTGTTTGTTTTTAATTTAATTCATTTCCTTGTTGCTTATTTATCTTATACATAGTAGTTTGTGTCTTTTAATCCCATGCCATCTCCCCCCTCTCCCTTCCCTTTCTCCACTGGTAACCTCTAATTTGTTCTCTATATCTGTGAGTCGGTTTCTGTTTTTTTATATTAATTCATGTGTGTTATTTTTAGATTCCACATATAAGTGATAACAAAGAGTATTTGTCTTTGTCTGACTTATTTCACTAAGCATAATACCCTCTAGGTCCATCCACATAGTTGCAAATGGTTGAATTTTATTTTTATGGCTGAGTAGTATTCCATTGTATATATGTACCACATCTTCTTTATCCAGTCATCTGTGACAGACATTTAGGTTGCTTCTATATCTTGGCTACTGTAAATAATGCTGCACTGGAGTGCATTTATCTTTTTGAATTAGTGTTTTTGTTTTCTTCGGGTATAGTCCCAGGAGTGGTACTACTGGATAATATGGTAGTCCTGTTTTTAGTTTCTTGAGGAAAATCCATACTGTTTTTCATAGTGACTGCACAAATTTATATTCCCACCATCAATGTACTAGCACTCCCTTATCTCCAATTTGTTATTGGCAGACTTTTTGATGATAGCCTTTCTGACAAGTGTAAGGTAGTATCTCTTTGTGGTTTTAGTTTGCATTTCTCTGATGATTAGCAACGTTGAGCATGTTTTCATGTGCTTCTTGGCCATCTTTATATACTCTTTGGAAAAATGTCTATTTGGGTCTTCTGTCTATTTTTCAATTGGGTTGTTTAGATAGATAGATAGATAGGGAGTTGTGTGAGTTGTTTATATATATATATATATATATATATATATATATATATATATATATATATATACACACATACACACACATACGTACATATGTATATTTTTTTGGATATTAACCCCTTTTGAGTCATGTCACTTGCAATTATTTTCTCTCATTCAGTAGGTTGTCTTTTGGTTTTCTAGATGGTTTCCTTTGCTGTGCAAAAGCTTTTAAGTTTAATTAGATCCATTTGTTTATTTTCACTTTTGTTTCCTTTGCCTTAGAAAACAGATCTTAAAGAATTTCTACAATTTACGTCAAAAAGTGTTCCACCTATGTTCTCTTCTAGGATTTTTATGGTTTCAGGTGTTACATTTAGATCTTGAATCTATTCCAAATTTATTTTTTGTATCTGGTGTTACAGAATGTCCTAATTTCATTCTTTTAGATATAGCCGTCCAGTTTTTTCTAGCACCACTTATTGAAGAGACTGTCTGTTCTCCATTGTATATTTTTGCCTCCTTTGTCATAAATTAATTGACCATAAGTGCATCGGCTTGTTTCTGGGAACCCTATTCTGTTCTAGTGATTTGTGTGTCTGTTTTGTGCCAATACCATGCTGTTTTAATTACTTTAGCTTTGAAGTATAGTCTGAAATCAAGGAACATGATACCTCTAGCTTTGTTCTTTTTTTCTCAAGATTGCTTTGGCAATTTGGGGTCCTTTGTAGTTCCATATAAATTTAAGTTTATTTGTTCTAGTTTTCTGAAAAAGGTTATGGATATTTTGATTGGAATTACATTAAATCTGTAGATTGCTTTGGGTAGTATGGACATTTTAACAATATTAATTCTTCCAATCTATGAACATGGGATGTCTTTCCATTTCTTTGTATCATCTTCAATTTCCTTCATCAGTGTTTTACAGTTTCAGAGTATAGATCTTTCACCTCCTTGGTCAAGTTTATTCCTAGGTATTTTATTCTTTTTGATGTGATTTTAAATGGAAATGTTTTCTTGCTTTCTCTTCCTGATAGTTTATTATTAGTATTTTGAAGAGCAGCAGATTTCTGTATATTAATCTTGTATCCTGCAATGTTACTGAATTCATTTATTAGTTCTAATAGTTTTTTGGTGGAGACTTTACGGTTTCCTATGTATAGTATCATGTTATATGTAAATAGTCACAGTTTTACTTCTTCCCTTCCAATTTTGATGCTTTTTATTTCTTTTTCCTTGTCTGATTTCTCTGACTAAGACTTCCAATGCTATGTTAAATAGACGTGATGAGAGTGGGCATGCTTGTCTTATTCCTGATTTTAGAGGAAAACTTTCAGCTTTTCATGGTTGAGTATGATGTTAGCTCTGGGTGTGTCATAAATGGCCATTATTGTATTGATGTATGTTCCCTCTATACCAACTTTGATGATTTACTTTATATATATACACACACACACACACACACACACACATACATACGTGCAAAACCATTTTCAAAAGAAACCTTATTACAGAAAATGATATAGTACATGGGTACATTCATAAATATTCAGGCTAAAAATTGTCTAGGAATCAGGACACTGGAATTTATGAAGATGGTTAGTTTCCTGGAGTTGTACCTGAAGAGACTTTGTGTCATATACTTTCAAAAGTTCAACCCATTCTAATTTCATCAATATGTAAACTGTAAAGAGAAGATTAATGAATTATTCAAAGTATTAGAATTATTATAACTATATTTTTATACATTTTTCAGTTCATGGGCATTTGGGTTGTTTCCAATTTGTAGCCATTTTGAATAAATCTGATATAAACATTGATATACAAGTCTTCATTTAGACATATGATTTTGTTTCTTTTGGGTAAATATCTAGGAATTGATCATTAGGTCATATATTAAGTGGGTGCTTATAATAATGCCACCTATTTTCAAGAGGGGTTCTACCATTTTACATTCCCACCAGCAATGTATGGGAGTCCAGTTTCTTTTTACTTTAAATTTTTGTGGTTTTCAGAGAAATCCTCTGAAATTATTATGAGTGACTTCAAACTTCCTTTAGTTTCTCTCCTTTTAGTCATAGGTATTATATTAGTAGTATTTTCAAATTTCTAAACTTTAATCTTTCCTCAAAGACAGATGCCACTTTTTTTTCACCTTTCTCACATTCTCTCTCTTTCATCTTACTATTAAATAAGCATCACAAGAAAATGTTTAGAGATTTTCAAAGAAAAGCACCTTGTAAATAAGAGGACACTTTGTAAACTTCAGGGCTTTCTGGGTACAAAACTTTTACATAAATGAGATAGGTAATCTTTCATCTGTTTCCTCTTCTCCTTTTTAATAATATTAACTCTGAAAGAACATCCTCGACTGTAGGTGATTTCACTTGTCTCTTAAAAGCAAATTTTAATTGTTTTTTATAAAGAAGGTTTTTAAAATATATATATTATGTGTTAATTGCTTCTCAATATAAGGATTTTTAAAAATAGAGAAAGGTAAGAAAATTTTAAAGTACATAAATCCAGAAGAAATCAGGAAGGTTGGAAAGCTGCAACAGCTTTTTTTTTATTTTCTAATACTAGTTGTTTTCACATTTCTTTTTTTGATGTGGATTAAAAACTGAAGAAACAAAAAAATGGACCCTTTGAATTTAGGTAAAGTAAAAATGAATAAATCCAAGGGAATAAATTCTCTAAATAAACATAGAAAAAAGCACATTTTAAAAAGCATATTTTATTCTTATAAAGCTTTAAAAATTATTTAATGTATTTGCAGTCAGATTGCAGCTGAATACACAGCATGTCAAACTTTAACTGAAACCATTTTTTTCATATTAATATATAAAATGATATTGAAATTTAGAATTCTTGTTTGATTAAAATGACTTACTTTTTCAATTGAAAAAATACATTATATAAAATAAGTATTTGGCATTTTCAGTAAAATTTGGGTAAGTCTAAGATTTAAAAAAACAACAACAAAAACAAGAAAGAAAACAAATGCTGACACTACAAAGATACAAAAGGTAATGACTGAGAGCCTACAAAGATAAAAATAAGCTATACCAGAGGTGGAAATATTGCATTGTTCTAGATATAAAAGGTAAAAAGAATTAACTGTTCCTTAAAAGGAATAAACATGGGAAATGGCTCTTTAAACTAGAATCAATGTTAGGTTGATGTAATAAGTTGAATAGTGTCCCCCTAAAAGTAGTGTCCACCAGAACATCAGAACATGATCTCATTTGGAAATAGAATATTTGCAGATGTAATCAAGTTGAGTTCCCACTGTATTTGGATAGGCCCTAAAGCCAATGACTAATGTCCTTTTAAAAAGAAGATATGACACACAGAGAAGCACACAGATACAGAGGAGACAGAGACACAGAGAGGAAAGCAATGTGAAGAGGAGGCAGAGATTGGAATGATGCTGCCACAAGACAAGGAACACCAAAGATTGCCAGCAACCACCAGAAGCTAGGGGAGGGATGGTTTCTCCCTCACACATTCCAGAAGAAACCAACATTGACAATGCCTTGACTTCAGACTGATGGTCCCCTGAACTGTGATAGAATAAATCTCTGTTGTTTTAAGTAAAGACTGTGATAATTTGTTATAGCAACCCTAGGAAATAATGTATTGGGGAAAAAATTGATAGAGATGACACATTCAATGATAGATTTAATGGCATCAAAACGGACACTCAAAAGATTAAAATACTTGATGTATTCAAGAAGATAATTTAACAAATCAAATACCCAAATATGCTCCACCTTTACTCTCCAGAGTTTATAAAATAAGATATTCTCACAAGAACTCAACCTGGGGATGAAAGCTCAGACCACTAGAAAGAGATACACTATTGCTTCCACTTTTATCCAGGGATCTCCACCTTTCTCTATGAAGTATTTATCAGCTTAATATTCCGTAAAGGGTAGCTACTATCATTCACATGTACAACACAACCCTGTACTAAGGGGGTTTACCCACATCATTTTATTTAAGCCTCAGAGCATCCCTATGAGATAGATATTTTTTGTGCTTATTTTAAAAATAAGAGTGGGGAATTAAAACAAAAAAGGACATTAGTAACTAATATATAGCTATTAACTAGAATAATTTTATGAAAATCCTGATATTACTCCAAGATCTGTAATGTAACAATAAGGGGATTGCTGTTAATATAGTACAGGAATAAAACAATTGAACTAAAAGGTAAAGAAGTGGTAAAATAGATACTTGACCAATTACACCTTAAGAAGATAGAGATATAGGTCAATCTATATTTGATGAAGTCAATAAATTAAAGTAAAATACTGCCTTTAAAAGAGAATTAGAAACGAGTCAAAGAGTGAAATTAAAAAAATGAAAAACAAAACATAAAAATTAGAATAGTATCACTTTCACTTCACGTCTAGTAAGAATTTCATAAGATACCAAAGCATGTACATAAAAAAAAAAATTCACAATAGTAAAGTTTTCAAAATTTTGCAGTTTTAAAAAAAGTTAGTGCAGAAAATTTTACAAACCCGGATTAAGGTATTTTAACAAAAATACTCAGAACACATAAATAAATTTAAGAAATCTATAAGGAAATAAGTAAGCCTTCATTAAAATAGGCAGTTCTCACAAGTGAAAACTTTTAAGGTCATAAATGTTTTAGAAGAAGCTAAGCATAGCAACAGTCAGATAAACAAGAATTAAGGCCTTTAGACATGATTTCACACCCAATGGAAAGGCAAAATTTTAAATAGTCTGACAATACTAAGTCTTAGAGGAATATGAATATACAGTAATATGAACAATACACTTTGTTGATACTTCATCTTTGAAGGGGCATTTATCTACTCAATTTGATGTTTCACATTCATACAAGCTAGTAATTCCTACAGAGAAGCCCTAAAGATGATCTCATGCCTCCACAGACTCATGAAAACTATTTACTATAATAAAACATAAAGAGCAAAAAAAATGATCATTGAAAGAGGGTTGGAAAAAATATACGGTGTTATGGGCTTCCCTGGTGACACAGTGGTTGAGAGTCCACCTGCCAATGCAGGGGACACGGGTTCGTGCCCCGGTCCGGGAAGATCCCACATGCCACGGAGCGTCTGGGCCCGTGAGCCATGGCCGCTAAGCCTGTGCATCCGGAGCCTGTGCTCCACAACGGGAGAGGTCACAGCAGTGAGAGGCCTGCGTACCACACACACACACACACACACACACACACACACACACACACACAATAAATAAATAAATAAATACTTTGTTATATTCATTCAATAGAGCAACTACAGAGACTAAGATAAAATTACATGTAGCATTATGAATAAATCTGGAAAATACTCTGGGGAAAAGTAATAAATGTATACATATTTAAGGATTGATACCATGTTTATAATATATAAAGCATAAAATATTATTTTTTAAGTATAATTTTCAAGAAAATTAAATGCAAATGTAAAATGAACACATGCCAAATATTTTATTTAACTCATTAATTAATGAAAGAATGAGAAATATGTTGAGTCCTTGTTCAAAAGAGGACCCAATGTGTACACATTTACAGCCAGAAAAAGAATGCTGAAATAATTTACAAATAGAATAAAAACAGGCAAAACTGACCTATATCCAAAGACAAATAATAAAATTAATTTTACTGAACAAAATTTATATTGCTACCAAAATAAATTATGTACATTACCATCTTTTTTTTGGAAAATTATGTTTTAGCTCTATAATGTATCAAAATAGTCTATTCAAGAAAATGAAAAGAAGAGATAGATAGCCCAGATTCACTTTAAAAAATGTGGCTCGTCAAAGCTAATTACATTTGTATATGCAGAATAATCAATAAGGGTTTTTAGAATAATGCCATTTGGCATTTAGGTATAATTTATTTTTCCAACTTTTTAGAAAGGAGATTGGCTAGTTACTAGGGGGTTCAAATGTGAAGTTTGATAAATAAGAGAAAATTTAATATTCAATAGTATCAACACACATTCATATTCCTTACAGAATCATGTTTTAAAAGGTAATATTTATATTCTACTAATATAAAGTTAGTGTTATAAAGAAGAAAATTTTTGAAATAATATTTTACATGTCATAAAACTAATTTAGTCTTCAGCTAACAAAGTCTTCAAATTGTCTTATTAGCTATTTAATGTGATTAAGTTCCATGGCTTTTTATATTCAGTACCCGTTTCATATATACTTAACAGTGTAGTTAAGCCATCTATTTTGAGCATTAAATAACTTGGTTTAGTTGATAACTAAGCTGTTTCTATGAACACTGCCTCAGCACTATATTGTTTGATTTTTATAATATTTTTTATTTTATACATTATTTTTAATATTTTTTGTTAAGGTAAAATCCACAAAATATAAAATTATCCATTTAAAGTGTATAATTTAATAGCATCTAAGACAGTCACAATATTGTGCAACCAATACCATTTTCTAATTCCAGAAAATTTGTATTGTCTTAAAAGTAAAGTCAAGGGGCTTCCCTCGTGGCACATTGATTAAGAATGTGCCTGCCAATGCAGGGGACACAGGTTCTAATCCTGGTCTGGGAAGACCCCACATGCCGCAGAGCAACTAAGCCCATGCACCACAACTACTGAGCCTGCACTCTAGAGCCCATGAGCCACAACTACTGAGCCCATGTGCCACAACTGCTGAAACCCACATGCCTAGAGCCCATGTTCCACACCAAGAGAAGCAACTGCAATGAGAACCCCACACACCACAACCAAGAATAGCCCCCACTCCCTGCAACTAGAGAAAGCTCACATGCAGCAACGAAGACCCAATGCAGCCAAAAATAAATAAATTTTTAATAATATTATATAAAAAATGTAAAGTCTATACTCATTTGTCAGAAGGTACTTACCACCCCTCAGCCCCATGGCTACCAACCAATCTGTTTTCCATCTCTATGAATTTATTTATTTTGGCTATTTCATATGAGTGGAATCATAGAAGATATGACTTTTGTGTCTGGCTTTTTTGCTTAATAAAATGTTTTTAGCAAGTCATCCATATATAGCATGTATCAATACATAATTATTTTAATGGTTGAATAGTATTCCATTGTAAGGATAACTCATCTTTTATCTTCCAATTCATCTGTTGATGAACATTTAGGTTATTTCCACCTTTTAGCTATTGTAAAAAGTGTTGCTGTAAACAACTGAGTACAAATTATATTTTGAATAACTTTTAATTCTTTGGCATGGATATACGGAAGTGGAATTCCTGGACCATAAGTTAACCTTATGTTTAGAGTGAAAGTTTTGTGAGGAATTACCAAACTATTTTCCATAGCAGCTAGACCGTTTCACATTCCCACCAATAACGTAAGAAATTTACAATCTCTATATATCCTCATCAGCAGTTATTATTTCGAGTTTTAAAATTATAGTCATTTAGTAGGTGAGAAATGGAACCTCATTGTTGTTTTGCATTTACTTAATAACTAACGATGTTGAGCATCTTTTCATATGCTCGTTGGCCATTTGTGTATTTTCTACACAGAAATGTCTATGCAAATTATTTGCCCATTTTCAAATTGGATTGTCCTTTTTTCCTTTAGTAAGAGTTTTAAAAATATATTCCGGATACTAAACCTCAGAAGATTAATGATTTGTAAGTAATTTATCTCATTCTGTAAGTTGTCTTTTCACTTTCTTGATAGGGTCCTTTAATGAACAAGATATTTAATTTTGCTGAACTTCAATTAATTTATTTTTTATCTTCTGTTCTTTTGCTTTTGGTGTCATATCTACGATTCACTTGCCAAATCTAAGATGATTAGGAATCCTTCTTATCATTACTGCTGATAATTTTTTAAGTTTAGCTGTTGCATGTAGGCTTTTGTATATAATATGACATAGCGGTCCACCTTCATTTTTTTTTTTCTTAATGTGGATATTCAGTTATCCCAGTACCATTTGTTTAGAGAATATTCTTTCGTTGTTCAATGGTGTTGAACGATTGTCAAAAATCAATTGACCAAAGATGTCTAGTTTTATTTCTAGACTCTTCATTCTGTTCAATTGATCTAAATGCCCATTCTTACACCAGTAACACATTCTTTCGATTGCTATATTTTTGCAGTGAGCTTTGAAATCAGAAAATTTGAGTTCTCTATTTGTACTTTTTTGAGATTGCTTTGTCTGGTTTTGGTCCCTTACAATTCCATATAAATATTAGGATGAGCTTTTCTACTCCAGCAAAAAGAGCAGTTGGGATTTTGATAGCAGTTGCCTTGAATCTGATGTTTGAGTAGTGTTGCCATCTTAACACAATTAAGTCTTCCAATCCTTGAATATAGAATGACTTTCCTATTATTTAGCTCTTATTTAATTTCTTTCAGCAATGTTATATTGTTTCATTGTACAAGGCTTGCACCTACTTGGTTAAATTTACTTCTAAGTAGTTTATCTTTTGGATGCTATTGTAAATGGAATTATTTTTTTAGTTTCAATTTCAGATTATTCATTCTTAGTGTATATATATATGTACAAATTTTTTTTTGTATGTGTGGTGATCTCGTATCCTGACACTTTGCTGATTGTTTTTATGAGTTTAGATAGTTAAACCTTACAGCCTTTCACCATTGGTATGATATTAACTGTGAGCTTTTCACGAATGCACTTTATCCTGTTGAGGAAGTTGACTTCAATTCCTATTTTGCTGAGTGTTTTCTTTATGAAATGGTATTACATTTTGTCAGATATTTCCTCTGAATTGAGATAATATTTTTGTTTTCTTTAATCTATTAATGTAGTATAACATATTAATTGATTTTTATTGAAACTTTCTTCAATTCCTAGGATAAACTTCACTTGGTCATGATTAATCTTCTTAAAATGCTTCTGGATTCAGTGTGCCATACTTGTTGAGTATTTTTGTATCTTTATTCATAAAGTATATTTTTCTGTAATTTTATTTTTTATCTGGTTTTGTTGTCAGGGAAGTGCTAGCCTCAGAGAATGAGTTAAGAAGTGTTCTTCTATTTTTTCGGAGAAGTTTAAGTATCAATGGTGTCAATTATTCTTCTTTAAATGGTTGGTAGAATTCACCATTGAAACCATTCCTTCTGGGCTTTTCTTCGTTGATCTGTGCTAATTACTAATTCAAAATTTGTATTCTTATAGCTCTGTTCAGATTTTTTTATTTATTCTTGATCAGCACTTGTAATTTTTGTGTTTCTAGGAATTTTTTTTTCCATTTCACCAAGGTTATCTAATTTGTTTTTGTACACTTTGTCAGAGTATTATAATTGTTTTTATTTCTATAATTGTCTGTAGTATATCCCATTTTCATTTCTGATTTAGTACATTGAGTCTTCTCTTTTTTTCTTTTTCAGTTTATCTAAATATTTGTCAATTTTGTTGATCCTTTTAAAGAACCAACTTTTGTTTTCATTGATTCTCTCTATTGTTTTTCTATTC